>NC_088407.1:65202860-65507547 GCF_034236695.1 Oncorhynchus nerka
GTCAGAGCAAAAACCAAGGAAGGAATTGTCCGTAGAGCGCTAAGATTGTATCGATTCACAGCTCTGGGAAACGGTACCCAAGAAAACAGTGGCCTCCATCATTCTTAAATGGAAGAAGTTTGGAACCACCAAGACTCTTCCTAGAGCTGGCCGCCCGGCCAAACTGAGCAATTTGGGGAGAAGGGCCTTGGTCAGGGAGGTGACCAAGAACCCAATGGTCACTCTGACAGAGCTCCAGAGTTCCTCTGTGGAGATGGGGGAACCTTCCAGAAGGACAACCATCTCTGCAGCACTCTACCAATCAGGCCTTTATGGTAGAGCGGCCAGATGGAAGCCACTCCTCAGTAAAAGCCACATGAAAGCCCGCTTAGAGTTTGCCAAAAAGGCATCTAATGGACTCTCAGAGCATGAGAATCAACGTTCTCTGGTCTGATGAAACCAATAATGAATTATTTAGACTGAATGCCAAACATCACATCTGGGGGAAACCTAGCAACATCCCTATGGTGAAGAATGGTGGTGGCAGCATCATGCTGTGTGGATGTTTTTCAGCAGCAAGGACTGGGAGACTAGTCAGGATCGAGGGAAAGATAAACGGAACAAAGTACAGAGAGAGATCCTTGATAAAAACCTGCTCCAGAGCGCTCAAGACTTCAGACTGGGTGAAGGTTCACCTTCCAACAGGACAATGACCCTAAGCACACAGCCAAGACACCGCAGGAGTGGCTTTGGGACAAGTCTCTGAATGTCCTTGAGTGGCCCAGCCAGAGCCTAAACCTATAATCTCCGGAGAGACCTGAAAATAGCTGTGCAACGACGTTGCCCCTCCAACCTGATATAGATTGAGAAGATCTGCAGAGAAGAACAGGAGAAACACCACAAATACAGGCGTGCCAAGCTTGTAGCGTCATACCCAAGAAGACTCGAGGCTGTAATCGCTGCCAAAGGTGTTTCAACAAAATACTGAGTAAAGGGTCTGATTACTTATGTAAATGTGATCTCAGTTTTTTTATTTAAATATAAATCACGAAAAAACGTTTTGCTTTGTCATTATGGCGCACTGTATGTAGATTGATGAGGGGAAAAAACTACTTATGAAGAAGGCTGTAACCTAGAATAAATGTGGAAAAAGTCCAGAGGTCTGAATACTTTCTGATTGCACTGTATGTGGTGAGTCTATAAAGTCATTACCTATGGCATCAGGTAACTGCCAAAGGAAACAAGTAAATGAGGGATAAAGTATATTGAAAGCAGGTGAGTTAATTAAGCAATTAGGGTCATGGGTAAAAATGGCATTGCCCATTATTTTGGTTACCATGGCTAGAAGAAGAGATCTCAGTGAATTTGAAAGAGGGGTCTCAAAGGAGCATAGGGGGTTTAAAGTAAGTGTGTCAGTCAGCAGAGATTCTGGAGCGGCGTCTCAGACAGCGTTTTTTTACCACCATCAACAAACCACTAAATTATGGAATTTCTCGTGGAAGAATGGTGGTGTCGCATCGCATCCCTCCAAGAGAGTTCCAGACAGTTGTAGAATCTACAGTATGCCAAAGCGCATTGAAGCTGTTCTGGCAGCTCGTGGTGACCAAACGCCCTATTAAGACACTCTATGTTGGGGTTTCCTTTATTTTGGCAGTTACCTGTATTCCACTAGTAGGCGGTGTATGTGTTAACCATTTTCTCAGATGATTTCAGCTCATTAGATCTCCCATATGTTTCATGTGTATGTCTAAGTCAAAGGCATTATACTAAATCCTTAAGTGCGTCTCTGATTATCCTTTCTATTCCCATAATCTCATTTAACAAATCTTGCCATTGATCTTCACATTAGTGGGGGTGAAATGAAAGCTCCAACCAGACCCTCTGTAAAATGATCAGCTGTCATCCTCACCACTATAGCCTACAATACAAGTACAGAATGGAATAGAATACTTCAACTCTTTAAAAGGGAATTTTTCTTGTGCATGTATGCTAATATCCGCAGTACTGACAGTAATGCCAAAGTACTAGGATTAATGAAATGTTTATGTACTGCTTTGGAATTAAGTATATGGTGTACTAATGGGTTTTGAAGTCCTCATTATGTAGGTACCCTTGAAATAAAGTGTGGGTTTGTTTTTGTTGGCCTTTGTAATGCATGTGAGTCAAATAAGTCTCCATGTCAAAATAACACCTCTGGACAAGACACCCACCGTGGGAACAATGTTCTAAATTGTAGCCATGCCCATTTGTGATTAGTAACCTTGGCAATTGACTTTTAAGCGTTCTGCCATCACTGGACCTGGTATGCATTTTTTAGGTCTAGTTTTATGTTGTGGATTTTGGTCTGTGGAGAACTGACAATCAAGGTCCCATACCGGCTGGTCAAATAAGCACCTATTCCAATGACTGCCTGCGCTTCAAAATGGGGTCACAGCACCCTCAAGAGGGAAGAGATGAAACTTCATGGTGACTTCAAATGAGTAAATCACTGACCCTCACTGTAAAGCAATTGGATAATACTTCAAACTCAAGTGTAAAACTCAGTTTATTAATGCATTGCAAATAAAATAACCAAATTCATAAAATATTGTATGAATGTTTGAGAGCGGTTATGAAAAGTAAGTAATAAGAATGAAACATGCCTGAAATAATGGCAACTTTTATTTTATGAAATGGAAAGTATTGGAAAGCTCTGATTTGGTGACATGACAATGTTATAGGTTGCCATTGTTGTAGGCTGTCATGATATGCTGCAACCGGTGATATAATGTAGGTACTGTAGGTGTAGCTACTATAATATTTCTTATGGCTTTATACATTATTCAGCTCTACATGAAGTCCCTAGAGGCTACAGGATGGTTGTTTCTGGATGGGGCCAAAGAGCTATGGCAATTACAAGTGGCATAGAAAGAGATTATTTCCTGTTGGTTCCTGGGGTTGTAATGGCATATATTATATCATACTATATAATATTATAAAAAATCATCCAAAGTCACAGAATAACTTTAAAGAATCATTAGTGCTGTTTCCATTGCAGGCAGAAGATCAAAACAAATCACTAATAAATGTATACTTTGCAAAAAAAAGCATCACTGTAAGTCAAATGTAAGACCATTTCTAACAAGAAATGTACAAATAACAAGTTGCAAAAAGTACTCCACAATATAAAAACAGATTCTATTGAATTGCAAACCCAAAGTTTTAATCATGTTAACACAGATAATTGATTCATGACATGATCAGAAAGTCTTGATTACATCCACTTGAAGTTTAGGGCCATTGCACAGAACAACTCTAAAAATAGCTAAAAAGCGAATTGGCATAATAAATTAAAACGGCGTAACATAATTAAGGATAACAGCAATTACAATGCTGTATAAGGGCAGAGAAATGTTGACTTTTTAAATGTCAAATTAATTCCCTGCCATTAAATAAATCAACAAAATAATTTTCTTTATAAGAGCACTCTGAACATCTTACATTTCTATGAAAGGTATTCATTTGCGTTTTGAGGTTTGCATGTTCACCTGTGTGGCTATGGCAGGTGTCTTTGTGTGTGTGTGTGTGTGTGTGTGTGGGGGGGTTTCCAGAGAAAGTAGTGTGTCCGTGTTGTGAAAGTGTTTCCTGATTTTAGGTCCAGGACGGTTCTGTAGAAGTTTTTGTATATAGTTGTGAGTTTTTCCAAGATTGTGTCACACAGTCATTGTAGCTATGTAAATAAATTCACCCACAAAGAAATGTAGTAGACCCCAAAAAATGTAATAGACAAGGCACCTGGTGCATTTTCAGACCACAAACTTGTTTTTGGTGGTCGAGCCGCTCTTGGTGGAGGTGTCAGAGTGTGACTGGTAGCCAATGGTCATCTTCATGGGGATTCCCAAGCGCTCCTTATACACTCTCCTGTTGTCACACAGATGGCCATATTTGAAGGGAGGTGGTAGCAACAAACTTTTTGGTATTGGATCTTAGTAATTTAACCAAGCCCAAAATAATTTACAAATACTAAGACTATACACTTTTTTGTAAGTCAGCACATCAAAGTCCTGATCAAAGTTGGAGTGATAACTAACAAACATTGACTTCACATTGATCTAACTTACCCGATGTGTGTTATGGCTTCCCTGTTGTCAAAGTCTGCCGTCCAGATGGCGATTTTGTCTCCTTTCGAGCGAATATTGACTACTGCTCCGCACACTTCGTCACTATAGTCATCAAAAGTCTCCCCAACAAGGCAGAGAAGCTGAACAGGTGAAGTGTCAGGGAAAATATGGATCCACACATTAATATTTCAGCGGCATCACATAATTCATTAATCCAGCCACACAGGGAGAAGGTCAAGGTTGCATTTCATTCCAAATTGTCTTCACGCCCACACAAACTCACGGTTTCTAGCCAGAAGCGGTCCAGGTCTTGTCTCCTCTGCTGCTTGCTGAGAGTGATCAGCCAGCGCCCTCCGAGCTTGTTCCGCTCATCCTCCCACATGGGCTCAATGCCATCCTGTCACACCAGAGGAGAGACACAGCTTTACTTGCATTAACAAGGCCATGGCTGAACAGTCCTAAACAACTTTCTTCCAGGTACAATTCTTAATTAAGTTGCAAAGATACTATGTAGTAACATGGAATAAAATGAGTTCCTTGTCTGCTTTTTGAAATGCAACAAACCTACCTTAAAGAGGGAGTAGTCGCATCCAGATATCAGATTGCTTGACAACTGAATATGATTATAGAGACTGAAATGACAAGATAATTTCGTAAGTACAATACATAATTGCAGTGTATTATTGACAACTGAATGCTATCAAGATGATGAATGAAAACAAATGTTGGTATAATCTCAAATCATCCTTTTCATATTAATTCAACCCTTGTCATCACAAAACAAGATCAACTTTAGTCTTATTGATTCTTACGCCCAGAAATCTTCAACAGTGTCAAACGTGGAGATGAGGCAGAGGTTCGCCTGCCATGTTTTGGTCTTATCATTTTTGAAGAACCAAAGAGACCATCTGTTGGGCCAAAAGAGAAATGGGATTTACATAAGGTAAACACTGGCTAATTAAACGCATGCTAAACAAATGTAATCAACAGCCCATAAGCATCAAAGCAAATTAGGACCTTATGGATGATGGGGAAAACATTGACACAGTTTATTGCTTTGTGACATTCATTCAATGTAAAATCCTTAGGCAGTTCAACTGCGCTTGACTGCAATAAGAAAGGGCTATGCATGGTTGGTAATCACACACAGACAGCCTCAGCTTGTGGTGGTATGAACACTCATAAGCCAAAGTCACCTCTTTAGGTTCGGGTCATGATACTACCAATGTGAATTCACCATGCCTGAGACCTGGGGGGGCACAAACTCAAAGTGGTAACACACAAGATTGAATTGGTGCTTTGCATTGGCAGCTGTGCAACACTGCAAACGGGTGGGATCTATGTGATACTTTACATCAGATGAATACCCACCACTCTTACAGAAAACAACTCCCCGAAGGCCTTTTGCAGGAAAAGTTTCCTTACCACGGAGCAGCAGCCTGTAATGAACAAGGGTTTTTAAAGAGCAGTAGCCTGGGTCAGCTTACTTGTTCTGGAGGGGGTGTTTGATATAGCTCTCAGGATTCACTATCTCCTGACCAGTCTCTGCTTCTTCTCCTCCTTCAGTATGTTGGGGATTTAAATTGTTCTCCTAGTGGAAAACAATTTGAAAGAAGTAAGAAGCGTGATCTTGCAGGACTGTCATGCCTTGGGTCATTGTCATGTTTTTTTGTAGTTTATTTTATACAAAGCTGGGTTGATAGTGAGTATAGGTAACAATCAATGAAAGCTTTTCCTCGGATGGAAGTTTTTTTTGCAACATATTGTAATAAAAAAAAAAACTTTATATAGACACTAATCACATAGATGGTAAAATCAATTAAATAAACCGTTTGTTTTTGCTAGGGTGGAAATATGGACAAGCATAAACTTTTGCACCAGCCATAATGATTGGGCAAGTTGGTGAACTGTCTATCATCTAGATCTGGACAACAAAAGGGGGTTTAAAGCTTCCCCTCTTGGGTTCTTAGCTGAAGGTATGGACCACAGCTGGCTCCATGTGAACTACAATCCCGACCCTCTGTTTTAATGTTTAGAAACGTTATAATGCTCACTTGCGATACAAATTTGGAAACATAAAGCCCTTAACTTTCACATCACACCAAAATAATTTCACAAATAGAAAATGCACACCTCACCGGTTTTAACATAGTTGAAGCTGACAGTATTTTTCTGGCATCGTTCTTCTGTTACACACGTGTTCGAAGACATTTCAATTAGAGGTTGACCGATTAAATAGGGCCGACTTCAAGTTTAATAACAATCGGTAATCGGCATTTTTGGACACCGATCATGGCCGATTACATTGCACTCCACGAGGAGACTGCGTGGCAGGCTGACTACCTGTTATGCGAGTACAGCAAGGAGCCACGGTAAGGTGCTAGCAATAAACGTATATTATAAAAAATAATCTTAACATAATCACTAGTGAACTACACATGGTTGATGATATTACTAGTTTATGTTCTTACAGCTGAAATCCCGCTAACGGGATTGATATGACAACAGCCAGTGAAAGTGCAGGGCGCCAAATTCAAACAACAGAAATCTCATAATTAAATTTCCTCAAACATACAAGTATTTTACACCATTTTAAAGATAAACGTATTGTTAATCCCACAACAGTGTCAGATTTCAAAACGGCTTTACGACAAAAGCACACCAAACGATTATGTTAGGTCAGCACCTAGTCACAGAAAAACACAGCCATTTTTCAAAGAGAGGAGTCACAAAAAGCAGAAAGAGATCAAATTAATCACTAACCTTTGATGATCTTCATCAGATGACACTCATAGGACTTCATGTTACACAATACATGTATGTTTGTTTGATAACGTTCATATTTATATCCAAAAATCTCAGTTTACATTGGAGCGTTATGTTCAGTAACGTTTTGCTTCCAAAACATCCGGTGATTTTGCAGAGAGCCACATCAATTTACAGAAATACCCATCATAAAAATAGATAAAAGATACAAGTGTTATGCATAGAATTATAGATCCATTTCTCCTTAATGCAACCGCTGTGTCAGATTTCAAAAGAACTTTACGGAAAAAGCACACCATGCAATAATCTGAGCACAGCGCTCAGAGACCAAAACAAGCCATACAGATACCCGCCATGTTGTGAAGTCAACAGAAGTCAGAAATAGCATTGTAAATATTCACTTAACTTTGATGATCTTCATCATAATGCACTCCCAGGAATCCCAGTTCCACAATAAATGTTTGTTTTGTTCAATAAAGTCCATAATTTATGTCCAAATACCTCCTTTTTGTTCGCGAGTTTAGTTCACAAATCCAAATTCATGAGGCGCGAGCACAAGGTCCAGACGAAAAGTAAAAATGTTCCATTACATGTCAAACGATGTATATAGAATCAATCTTTAGGATGTTTTTAACATAAATCTTCAATAATGTTCCAACCGGAGTATTCCTTTGTCTTTAGAAATGCAACGGAACGCAGCTAACTCTCACGGGTGCGCGTGAGACTGAGCTCATGGACCTCTGGTTGAAACAGCTCTCATCTCTCCTCTGATCCAAGATGGCATAGCAGTTCAGACGTCTTTTGTCCTCATCTTGTGTATATATATATACATATATATATATATACACATATATATACACATATACACACACAACTTTTTTCACATACATTTTTTAAATTTTCCATAAACTCATCTTCAAAACACTCTCCTGCAACCCGCCTCACCAATTTATATTTATAAAAAAGTATTATTTACCTCAAATCTGTAATCCTCCAAGAAGCTAGCCAGAAACTCCAAGAAGCTAGCCAGAAACTAGCCAGGAGCTAGCCAGAAGCTAATCCAGAAGCTAATCAGAAGCTAGTTCAGAAGCTAGTTCGCTTCTTTACTGGCAAATCGTTAGTATTCAGCTAACCACGGTTTGTGGTCATCAGCTATCCTTTAGCTCGAAAATCTATCGCCAGTTTTGTACGGCACAGCGCAGCGAGGCTCGGAACATACCGGACCAATTTTTTTCTCTCCATGTCCCTGGATTTCAACCGTTAACTCTGGACATTCATACCTGGATCTCACAGCTAGCTAGCTGCTATCCGTGTGACTATCGGCTTTCGTCGATTCCGGAGCAAACATCAATTATTCCGGAGCTAGCCAGCTGAAGAGTTCCATCAATCACTCCTGGGCTGCAGTCACCTATCCGGACCCGTTTTACTGCCTACGCGGATCCCCACCGGGCCTTCACAACTGGACTGCCGACGTTATCTATCCGAAGGAGTTATCCAGCTGGCTCCTCCGTCGCGACGTTACCTGAACACCCATCTGCAGCCTGCTAACCGTTAGCTGTCTTATCGGCTGCTATCTGAATAGACAATCGGACAATTTATTTATTTTTATTATTATTTATTTTTATTCTTGGGCCTCTATAACTATATCTATTGTTTTTATTTTTGTTGTTGTTGTGTGATTTGGATTAATCCCCTCTACCACACAGAACCCCACTAATCTACTGACGGAACGCAAGAGGTGGCTAATAACTGACCTCCATCCTATGCTAGCTTGCTACCGATGACCTGGCTAGCTGTCTAAATCGCCGTGACCCCCAACCAACCTCTCCACTCACCGGACCCTTTTGATCACTCGACTAAGCATGCCTCTCCTTAATGTCAATATGCCTTGTCCATTGCTGTTAGTGTTAATTGGCTTATTTCACTGTAGAGCCTCTAGTCCTGCTCACTATACCTTATCCATCCTATTAGTTCCACCACCCACACATGCAATGACATCTCCTGGTTTCAATGATGTTTCTAGAGACAAGATCTCTCTCTTCATCACTCAATACCTAGGTTTACCTCCACTGTATTCACATCCTACCATACCTTTGTCTGTACATTATACCTTGATGCTATTTTATCGCCCCCAGAAACCTCCTTTTACTCTCTGTTCCAGACGTTCTAGACGACCAATTCTTATTGCTTTTAGCCGCACCCTTATTCTTCTCCTCCTATGTTCCTCTGGCGATGTAGAGGTGAATCCAGGCCCTGCAGTGCCTAGCTCCACTCCTATTCCCCAGGCGCTCTCTTTTGATGACTTCTGTAACCGTAATAGCCTTGGTTTCATGCATGTTAACATTAGAAGCCTCCTCCCTAAGTTTGTTCTATTCACTGCTTTAGCACACTCTGCCAACCCGGATGTTCTAGCTGTGTCTGAATCCTGGCTTAGGAAGACCACCAAATTTTTTTTATTCCAAACTACAACATTTTCAGACAAGATAGAACTGCCAAAGGGGGCGGTGTTGCAATCTACTGCAAAGATAGCCTGCAGAGTTCTGTCCTACTATCCAGGTCTGTACCAAACAATTTGAACTTCTACTTTTAAAAATCCACCTCTCTAAAAACAAGTCTCTCACCGTTGCCGCCTGCTATAGACCACCCTCTGCCCCCAGCTGTGCTCTGGACACCATATGTGAACTGATTTCCCCCCATCCATCTTCAGAGCTCGTGCTGCTAGGAGACCTAAACTGGAACATGCTTAACACCCCAGCCATCCTACAATCTAAACTTGATGCCCTCAATCTCATACAAATTATCAATGAACCTACCAGGTACCTCCCCAAAGCCTTAAACACGGGCACCCTCATAGATATCATCCTAACCAACTTGCCCTCTAAATACACCTCTGCTGTCTTCAACCAAGATCTCAGCGATCACTGCCTCATTGCCTGCATCCGTAATGGGTCAGCGGTCAAACGACCTCCACTCATCACTGTAAAACGCTCCCTGAAACACTTCAGCGAGCAGGCCTTTCTAATCGACCTGGCCGGGGTATCCTGGAAGGATATTGATCTCATCCCGTCAGTAGAGGATGCCTGGATATTTTTCTTTAAATACCTTCCTAACCATCTTAAATAAACATGCCCCATTCAAGAAATTTAGAACCAGGAACAGATATAGCCCTTGGTTCTCCCCAGACCGGACTGCCCTTAATAACCAACACAAAAACATCCTATGGTGTTCTGCATTAGCATCGAACAGCCCCCGTGATATGCAGCTGTTCAGGGAAGCTAGAAACCATTATACACAGGCAGTTAGAAAAGCCAAGGCTAGCTTTTTCAAGCAGAAATTTGCTTCCTGCAACACTAACTCAAAAAAGTTCTGGGACACTGTAAAGTCCATGGAGAATAAGAACACCTCCTCCCAGCTGCCCACTGCACTGAAGATAGGAAACACTGTCACCACTGATAAATCCACCATAATTGAGAATTTCAATAAGCATTTTTCTAAGGCTGGCCATGCTTTCCACCTGGCTACTCCTACCCCGGTCAACAGCACTGCACCCCCCACAGCAACTTGCCCAAGCCTTCCCCATTTGTCCTTCTCCCAAATCCGTTCAGCTGATGTTCTGAAAGAGCTGCAAAATCTGGACCCCTACAAATCAGCCGGGCTAGACAATCTGGACCCTTTCTTTCTAAAAAATTATCTTCCGAAATTATTGCCACCCCTATTACTAGCCTGTTCAACCTCTCTTTCGTGTCGTCTGAGATTCCCAAAGATTGGAAAGCAGCTGCGGTCATCCCCCTCTTCAAAGGGGGGGACACTCTTGACCCAAACTGCTATAGACCTATATCTATCCTACCATGCCTTTCTAAGGCCTTCGAAAGCCAAGTCAACAAACAGATTACCGACCATTTCGAATCTCACCATACCTTCTCTGCTATGCAATCTGGTTTCAGAGCTGGTCATGGGTGCACCTCAGCCACGCTCAAGGTCCTAAACGATATCTTAACCGCCATCGATAAGAAACATTACTGTGCAGCCGTATTCATTGATCTGGCTAAGGCTTTCGACTCTGTCAATCACCACATCCTCATCGGCAGACTCGACAGCCTTGGTTTCTCAAATGATTGCCTCGCCTGGTTCACCAACTACTTCTCTGATAGAGTTCAGTGTGTCAAATCGGAGGGTCTGCTGTCCGGACCTCTGGCAGTCTCTATGGGGGTGCCACAGGGTTCAATTCTTGGACCGACTCTCTTCTCTGTATACATCAATGAGGTCGCTCTTGCTGCTGGTGAGTCTCTGATCCACCTCTACGCAGACGACACCATTCTGTATACTTCTGGCCCTTCTTTGGACACTGTGTTAACAACCCTCCAGGCAAGCTTCAATGCCATACAACTCTCCTTCCGTGGCCTCCAATTGCTCTTAAATACAAGTAAAACTAAATGCATGCTCTTCAACCGATTGCTACCTGCACCTACCCGCCTGTCCAACATCACTACTCTGAACGGCTCTGACTTAGAATACGTGGACAACTACAAATACTTAGGTGTCTGGTTAGACTGTAAACTCTCCTTCCAGACCCATATCAAACATCTCCAATCCAAAGTTAAATCTAGAATTGGCTTCCTATTTCGCAACAAAGCATCCTTCACTCATGCTGTCAAACATACCCTTGTAAAACTGACCATCCTACCAATCCTCGACTTTGGCGATGTAATTTACAAAATAGCCTCCAATACCCTACTCAACAAATTGGATGCAGTCTATCACAGTGCAATCCGTTTTGTCACCAAAGCCCCATATACTACCCACCATTGCGACCTGTACGCTCTCGTTGGCTGGCCCTCGCTTCATACTCGTCGCCAAACCCACTGGCTCCATGTCATCTATAAGACCCTGCTAGGTAAAGTCCCCCTTATCTCAGCTCGCTGGTCACCATAGCATCTCCCACCTGTAGCACACGCTCCAGCAGGTATATCTCTCTAGTCACCCCCAAAACCAATTATTTCTTTGGCTGCCTCTCCTTCCAGTTCTCTGCTGCCAATGACTGGAACGAACTACAAAAATCTCTGAAACTGGAAACACTTATCTCCCTCACTAGCTTTCAGCACCAACTGTCAGAGCAGCTCACAGATTACTGCACCTGTACATAGCCCACCTATAATTTAGCCCAAACAACTACCTCTTTCCCTACTGAATTTTATTTATTTATTTTGCTCCTTTGCACCCCATTATTTTTATTTCTACTTTGCACATTCTTCCATTGCAAATCTACCATTCCAGTGTTTTACTTGCTATATTGTATTTACTTTGCCACCATGGCCTTTTTTTTTGCCTTTACCTCCCTTATCTCACCTCATTTGCTCACATCGTATATAGACTTGTTTCTACTGTATTATTGACTGTATGTTTGTTTTACTCCATGTGTAACTCTGTGTCGTTTAATGTGTCGAACTGCTTTGCTTTATCTTGGCCAGGTCGCAATTGTAAATGAGAACTTGTTCTCAACTTGCCTACCTGGTTAAATAACGGTGAAATAAAATAAATAAAAATCTTCTCCCCCTTCACAGTAGAAGCCTGAACAAGGTGTGGAAGCCTTAGGAAGTGCAATCGGACCAAATTCACACAAAGTATAAAGTATATATAGGTTGTTCAAATGTACTCAAAGTGCGCTGCCAAATTAATATCCTTTCTTCCTTCAAATACCATGGCGCAAAGCGTTTTTTCTCCTCAGTCTCCCTGCACGCAGGGCCCTTGCACGTTGCCAGAGCAATCTGACACACAGCTTTGAGCTAGAAACGCAATCTCTACCAGGTTGAATATGGTGAGATTGTAACTCCTAAATTGATAGTGCAGTTTGCTTCAGGGATTTTACAACTACTTCACATGCTGATATTGACTGGTATTATTTTGTGTAGCTATGTTTTCTAGCTAGCTACCTACCTACCTACCTACCTACCTACCCAGCCAGCCACCCTTTCTAGAGAGAGAATTTGCATTGAGGTTTTTGTCGTCGACTCTGCAGATTTACACAATATTTACTTTGCTCCCTAACTTATTATAACCATGAAATGGAAAACATTTTCACAACATACAGTGCGGCAAAAAACTATTTAGTCAGCCACCAATTGTGCAAGTTCTCCTACTTAAAAAGATGAGGCCTGTAATTTTCATCATAGGCACACTTCAACTATGACAGACAAAATGAGGAAAAAGATCCAGAAAATCACATTGTAGGATTTTTTATGAATTTATTTGCAAATTATGGTGGAAAATAAGTATTTGGTCACCTACAAACAAGCAAGATTTCTGGCTCTCAGAGACCTGTAACTGGAGACTCCTCTGTCCTCCACTCGTTACCTGTATAAATGGCACCTGTTTGAATTTGTTATCAGTATAAAAGACATCTGTCCACAACCTCAAACAGTCACACTCCAAACTCTACTATGGCCAAGACCAAAGAGCTGTCAAAGGACACCAGAAACAAAATTGTAGACCTGCACCAGGCTGGGAAGACTGAATCTGCAATAGGTAAGCAGCTTGGTTTGAAGAAATCAACTGTGGGAGCAATTATTAGGAAATGGAAGACATACAAGACCACTGATAATCTCCTTCGATCTGGGGCTCCACGCAAGATCTCACCCCGTGGGGTCAAAATGATCACAAGAACGGTGAGCAAAAATCCCAGAACCACACGGGGGGACCTAGTGAATGACCTGCAGAGAGCTGGGACCAAAGTAACAAAGCCTACCATCAGTAACACACTACCCGCCAGGGACTCAAATCCTGAAGTGCCAGACGTGTCCCCCTGCTTAAGCCAGTACATGTCCAGGCCCGTCTGAAGTTTGCTAGAGAGCATTTGGATGATCCAGAAGAAGATTGGGAGAATGTCATATGGTCAGATGAAACCTAAATAGAACTTTTTGGTAAAAACTCAACTCGTCGTGTTTGGAGGACAAAGAATGCTGAGTTGCATCCAAAGAACACCATACCTACTGTGAAGCATGGGGGTGGAAACATTATGCTTTGGGGCTGTTTTTCTGCAAAGGGACCAGGACGACTGATCCATGTAAAGGAAATAATGAATGGGGCCATGTATCGTGAGATTTTGAGTGAAAACCTCCTTCCATCAGCAAGGGCATTGAAGATGAAACGTGGCTGGGTCTTTCAGCATTACAATGATCCCAAACACACCGCCCGGGAAACGAAGGAGTGGCTTCGTAAGTTTTACTGCAATGCGTACTCTGCAGAAGTCAGAGCAAACATACTTTTTGCTGTTATGAAAGAAGTTGTCATGGAAGTGAGTTTGTTTTTATACAGGACCTCCTGCCCTCACATACCGTCAAACAATTACAGTGCATTCGGAAAGTCTTCAGATCCTTTCCCCATTTTGTTACGTTACAGCCGTATTCTAAAATGGATTCAATCTTTTCCCCTCTCAATCTACACACAATTACCCCATAAAGTCAAAGCAAAAACAGGTTTAGAATTTTTTGCTCAATTAAAAAATAAAATTACATAAATATTCAGACCCTTTGCTATGAGACTCGAAATTGAGCTCAGGTGCATCCTGTCTCCATTGATCATCCTTAAGATGTTTTTACAACTTGATAGAAGTCCACCTGTGGAGCATTTTATTGATTGGACATGATTTGGAAAGGCACACACCTGTCTATATAAGGTCCAACAGTTGGCAGTGCACGTCTACGCAAAAACCAAGCCATGAGGTCGAAGGAAATGTCCGTAGAGCTCCCTGACACAGATCATGGGAAGGGGTACCAAAAAAAATCTCTGCAGCATTGAAGGTCCCCAAGAAGACAGTGGCCTCCATCATTCTTAAATAGAAAAGGTTTGGAACGACTAAGACTTTTCCTGGAGCTGGCCACCCGGCCAAACTGAGCAATTCGGGGAGAAGGGCCTTGGTCAGGGAGGTGACCAAGAACCCAATGGTCACTCTGACAGAGCTTCAGAGTTCCACTGTGGAGATGGTTAAGCCTTCCAGAAGCACTCCACCAATCAGGCCTTTATGGTAGAGTGGCCAGACGGAAGCCACTCCTCAGTAAAAGGCACATGACAGCCCACTTGGAGTTTGCCAAAAGGCACCCAAAGGACTTTCAGACCATGAAAAACAAGATTATCATGTCTGATGAAACCAAGATTGAACTCTTTGAACTGAATGACAAGCGTCACGTCTGGAAGAAACCAGGCACCGCTCATCACCTGGCCAACAGCATCCCTAAGTTGAATCATGGTGGTGGTAGCATCATGCTGTGGGGGTGTTTTTCAAGCGGCAGGGACTGTGAGACTAGCCAAGATCGAGGGAAAGATGAACAATTTAATCAATTTCAGAATAAGACTAACGTAACAAAATGTGGGCAAAATGAAGGGGTCTGAATACATTCCGAATGCACTGTATAATGGAAAAACAGAGTCAAAACAAATCAAAAGGAAGTTGTTTTGAGAGATATGAAAGATCAGGACTGATCTCCCTTTCTTTTGTCACTAAACTACTTCCATAGCCTATATACTTCCATTCATTATTGATTTTTTTACTGGTACTGGGCTACCTTCAGACGAGTCTTTAGAATTGGGGGTGTCCTAGAGCAAAACTCCTTTCCATGAAGGGGTCATATTAGTGTATAGCCCAAACTGCTCGGATGCTACAGACAGAAGTTGGCAGATCGGCTGAACCGACTTTAGAAGGGGTCGTAGAGCCAAACGGAGAACACTATCATATTCGTGAGTCTCATCGTTCCATAGAGGGGTCGTTAATAGTTTGCCAAATTGTTCGGACACTAGACGTTCGTGAGAACACCGATTTTAGGGATGTCTCCTGGTCTGACAAACACCACTGTAACTCTGCCACCCTCCACCCTAGTCTGACAATGGCGGATGTGGTGGATTGAGACGCAGCCCATGCAACAACAAAAAAACATCTAGCTTAAACAGACCTTTCTATGGGGATTGTTGTATTATTCTAATTATATTTCTGTGGGGACATTGACTCTAGGGTTTTTTAAAACTATCTTTAATATAAAGCCCATAAAAAAATAATATAGATCCTATAAGACTCCCCGACTGTCACAGTATAATTCAGACTCTGGATGACACTTAAATGAATTTACTGCTGTATGCTAATACCCTTACATAACATCCTGACCTTGAACGCAAACACTAACACGACTTTTGTAATTGATTTATTTGAACAGGGAAATGTACCAAACCTGAGCTGAAGCATTTAAAGAGTTGAACCATCATAATTACATTGAAAAAAATTCTGCGAAAAAAATTGCATCGATTTAAGGTTCAAAATGTTATGGCCCCCCTAAACTGAGTCTCTGACCCACCTTGGCCACCCCCTTCATAATGTTCTGGGCACGTGCACAAGACGGAAGTACATGCCCACGATACATGCCAATGAAAGTCTTGCATGTGTTTACATGGTTTGGCATATATATGCCAGGTGATATACATTTCAAAGGCTATACTGGCACTCTAAAAAGTCTGGTAAATAATACTTTCCTGTGGATATTTTGTCTCAAATTTCAACCAGCAGAAGGACCAACCACACTGACAACTGGTAGAGTAAGTTCAAATGTAATTTTATTCAACATTCTGGCTTGTAAGGGAACTTTCCATGTTTTTGCAGTGCTTTGTTTCCGACTGTATACCAAGAATGTACAGGTAACTGCCAAAATAAAATAAACACCAACAAAGTTTCTTAATAGGGCGTAGGGCGTCCACGAGCCAGAACAGCTTCAATGCACCTTGACATTGATTCGACAAGAGTCTGGAACTGTATTTATTTTTTTATGTAACCTTTATTTAACTAGGCAAGTCAGTTATGGGACTCCCAATCACGGCTGGTTGTGATACAACTTGGATTCAAAACAGGGTGTCTGCAGTGACGCCTCTGGCACTTAGATGCAGAGAAATTCCATAATTAGTTTGAAGGTGCTGGAAAACACTGTCTCAAGCACCGCTCCAGAATCTCCAAAAAGTGTTCAATTGGGTTGAGACACAGACATAGCATATGGTTTACATCGTTTTCATGCTCAAACCATTCAGTGACCACTCAATTGTATATTAACTGATTCTCCCTATGTATCCCTCATTTACCTGTTTCCAGTTAAGCGATAATACAGGCAAACCATGCCAATATATCCTACAAATGACAGCTTCGATGGCATTGTCACTTTTATACAACGGGCTACCAACATATTTGGCTGGACATTCGTTCTATTGGTTCGGTTGTCAGAGACCCAACCCCGTCGTTCAGTCTTTTTGTTCTGCATCTATGGACGAGACCCTGTCGTTCATTCTAAAATTTTCATTTCCATACTGGCTGCTTGCTAGTTGGCTGGCTGCTTGCTAGCCAGACAACTACGGCTAACTTAGTCACATCAAACATCAAAGAAAAACAACAGAGCTACAGTAGAGCAGCTCTGCATTTGCATTTGTTTAAGTTGTTTCTAGTGACATTTATTTGGAAACATCCATAACTATAGGCTAATGAGGTGCGATTTTCCCCGGGATAGAAAATGTGCTCTCTCGTCAGGACACTATTGTTCAGAGGAGCTAGCCAACAACACAGCTAACACAATCACTTCAAACACTGAAGCTGTAAAGACTGCAAACTAGCTGCACTTCGTTTCATTTGACTTTTTTTCAATTGACATGTATTTATTTGTGTGTGTGTGTGTATATATATATATATATATATATATACACACACACACACGAAAAATGATGGCAGCTGATTCATGATTTCGACTGGCTGAGAAATGCTGCCTGCCTGTCTGTCTAATCCTGACATCTGACCCATACACGTTCATTACTATGGGTAGGCTGGACAATAGAACAAGTCTAAATTCACCTAAGGCTGAAAAATGGCAAAAGAACATTGGCTAAACTGGAACACAAGCGCGAGCCCATCGCAAATGAATGGAACGTTCGCAGAGCCTGTCTTGATTGGAGTGACACTTAAGATTTTTCAATTTTCCTAAATAGAACCCCAAAAAATGTATTCCTTTCTATTTTATCACCACAATTTGTTCTTAGGATGAAACTGAAAAAAAAACTTGTGTAGAAAGTAAACATCTGCACCTCGATGGTGCAAGTGTGCTCATCTCTGCATCATGCCTTAGCTAACACTTTAGCTCCACCTCCCACACATGCGGTGACCTCTCTTGGTTTAAATTATGTTTCTAGAGACAATATCTCTCTCATCGTCACTCAATGCATAGGTTTACCTCCACTGTATTCACATCCTACCATACCTTTGTCTGTACATTTTGCCTTGAACCTATTCTATCGCGCCCAGAAACCTGCTCCTTTTACTCTCTGTTCCAAACGTACTAGACGACCAGTTCTTATAGACTTAACCGTACCCTTATACTACTCCTCTGGTGATGGAGAGGTTAATCCAGGCCCTGCAGTGCCTAGCTCTACTCCTACTCCCCAGGTGCTCTCAATTGTCGACTTCTGTAACCGTAAAAGCCTTGGTTTTATGCATGTTAACATTAGAAGCCTCCTCCCTAAGTTTGTTTTATTCACTGCCCTAGCACACTCTGCCAACCCGGATGTCGTAGCCGTGTCTGAATCCTGGCATTTTCTGAAAATATAGAACTGCCAAAGGGGGCGGAGTTGCAATTTACTGCAGAGATAGCCTGCAGAGTTGTCGTACTATCCAGGTCTGTGCCAAACAATGAGATTCTACTTTTAAAAATCCACCTTTCCAGAAACAAGTCTCTCACCGTTGCAGCTTGCAATAGACCACCCTCTGCCCCCAGCTGTGCCCTGGAAACCATATGTGAATTGACTGCCCCCCCATCTATCTTCAGAGCTCGTGCTGTTACGTGACCTAAATTGGGACATGCTTAACACCCTGGCCATCCTACAATCTAAGCTTCATGCCCTCAATCTCACACGAATTATCAATGAACCTACCAGGTACAACCCCAAATCTGTAAACACGGGCACCCTCACAGATATCATCCTAACCATCCTGCCCTCCAAATACACCTCTGCTGTCTTCAACCAGGATTACAGTGATCACTGCCTCATTGTTTGTGTCCGTAATGGGTCTGCGGTCAAACGACCACCCTTCATCACTGTCAAACGCTCCCTAAAACACTTCAGCGAGCAAGGATTTCTAGTCGACCTGGCCCGGGTATCCTGGAAGGATATTGAGCTCATTCCGTCAGTAGAGGATGCCTGGTTATTCTTTAAAAGTGTGTTCCTCACCATCTTAAATAAGCATGCCCCAATCAAAAAAAAATAGAACCAGGAACAGATATAGCCCTTGGTTCAATCCAGACCTGACAGCCCTGGTCAGCACAAAAAAAAATCCTGTGGCGTACTACATTAGCATCGAATAGCCCCCGCGATATGCAACTTTTCAGGGAAGTTAGGAACCAATATACACAGGCAGTTTGAAAAAGCTAGCCTTTGCTTTCCTAACAGAAATTTTCATGCTGTAGCACAAACTCAAAAAAGTTCTGGGACACTGTAAAGTCCATGGAGAAGAAGAGCACCTCCTCCCAGCTGCCCACCGCAGCTAGGAAACACTATCACCACCAATAAATCCACGATAATTGAGAATTTCAATAAGCATTTTTCTACGACTGGCCATGCTTTCCACCTGGCTACCCTTACCCCTGTCAACAGCCCTGCACCACCCACAGCAACTTCCCCAAGCCTCCCCAGCTTCTCCTTCACCCAAATCCAGATAGCTGATGTTCTGAAAGAGCTGCAAAATCTGAACAAAGGGGGAGACACTCTAGACCCAAACTGCTACAGACATTTTTGTATCCTACCCTGCCTTTCTAAGGTCTTCGAAAGCCAAGTTAACAAACAGATCACCGACCATTTCAATTCCCACCGTACCTTCTCCGCTCTGGGTGCATCTCAGCCACGCTCAAGGTCGTGACCTGACTACACAGTGAACTACACAGTGAATGTTCGTTTTGTTTGATAACATCCATTTATATAGCCTAAGTCGAAACATTTGTAAACCGCTTGCGTCGTGATTTGTCTCATTCAACTTTGGACGAAGCGTTCGTGGTAATTACACACACTAAACAAATGGTTTCATTGCAATTCACTGGTTGTTACTAACACAACCATACGTGATGGTTCTTTTCCCGGGACGTATTGACCGAAACAAACCGATTTGAAGACACCAATCAATGACCTCAATGCGCACCAATGGTAGGACCGGTCTATTGTTGATTGACTGTATTTTGGCCAATGATCATCTTGAAATCTAGCTTGGAAGATTGCCAATGAGCTGAGGTAAACGGCAATATGTAATGGTTATACGTTCGAAAATCAGCCTTTGTCGTAAACTCTGGTGTAAAAGAGGTTCATTCGCCATTGCAAGTCCTACTTGACGGAGCCACAAGTGTTACGCATAGAAGTTTAAATTATGGCGAATAAATCAGAAAAAGCTAAAACAAAGTCTAGATATACTGATTTAAACCAAATTATAGAGGAAATTGATAGAGAAAGCGAGACAGAGTAAATAGTTATTTTTTATATATATATTATTTTGGTGTGTGTTAGAATAGCATTTATGTATATAGTTCTTTCCTTCAAAATATATCACTGTACCAATTCGGCCACTTGGGTACATTTGGTTACATTTGTGGGGGACACCTGGGTGACTTCATGCTCAATGTCATGTAGCTCGCTCATTTTTGAAGTTATCTGTCTAAACCTTTGCTCAGCTATTGTTGCCATCTTATATTCTTCATTAAAATCATCCCCAGCATCCTATCTGTATGTTTTGGCTATTCTTGGTCATTTGTAAGATGATGCAGAAACAACAAAAAACAGAAAACGTAGGTTTATTTCCTTGTATTTTCTTCTACCAGATCTATTGTGTTATATTCTCCTTCATTCAATTGACATTTCCACACAATTCAGAGTGTTTCCTTTCAAATGATACCAAGAATATGCATATCCTTGCTTCTGGGCCTGAGCTACAGGCAGTTAGATTAGGGTACATCTTTAGGCGGAAATTGAGAAGAAGGGGGGTACCCCAAAGAAGTTCATGCAACCGCTGTGTTAGATTTCAAAAAGGCTTTACGGCAAAAGCACACAACGCGATTATGTTAGGTCTGCGCCTAGCCACAAAAACCATACAGCCATTTTCCAGCCAAGGAGAGGGCTCACAAAAGTCAGAAATAGCATTAAAATTAACCACTTACCTTTGATGATCTTCATCTGGTGGTACTCCCAGGTCTCCATGTTAGACAATAAATGTTTGTTTTGTTCGATAAGGTCCCTCTTTATGTCCCAAAACCTCTGTTTTGTTGGTGCGTTTAGTTCAGAAATCCAAAGGCACAATATGCTCGCTCTCAACATCAAGACGAAAAGTCAAAAAAGTACAATAAAAGTTAGTAGAAACATATCAAACGATGTTTAAAATCAATCATCAGGTTGTTTTTGTCATAAATAATATTTCAACCGGACAAAAGCTTCGTCAATAGAAACTGAGAAACAAGAAATGCACGCTCCCGATCATGCGCAGGACTCATGGCTGGAATTTTCCACTGGCCTCTCATTGAAAGTGCTGTATCTCCCTCATTTGTCAGAGTAAACGCCTGAAACAATGCCTGAAGACTGGCCACGTGTAGAAGAAGCCATAGATATCGTGAACTGGGTCCTAAGTCTTTGTATGGTGGATAGGCTTTCAAAATAATAGTACTTTCTGGTTGGATTTTCCTCAGGTTTCCGCCTGCCATATCAGTTCTCTTATACTCACAGACATTATTTTAACAGTTTTGGAAACTTTAAAGTGTTTTCTATCCATATCTACTAATTATACGCATATCCTAGCTTCTGGGCCTAAGTAGCAGGCAGTTTAATTTGGGCACGCATTTCATCTAAAATTCCGAATGCTGCCCCATACCCTAGTGAATGACTGGCCCGTCATTGAAAATAAGAATTTGTTCTTAACTGACTTGCCTTGTAAAAAAAAATATATATATATATATAAATTTGGGAAACAATTGTATACATTTTTTGGGGCTGGTACCCCAGTAGCTCAGCTACTTTAATAATTTCAGTGGTGCCTTTGTGCTTTGTCGTTTCCTTAACACTGAACAAGGCCATGTTTTGCAAGGTGTCTAGGTTGTCTGGGAGCCTTACTTGCAGCTCCTTGCTTAAAGCAACAATGTAGTTGATGCACTGTCTCCGAATGACCTTTTCGTCCTCTGGCGCAAGACTGAGTTGGTACACCGTGCTCTCGAAAAGGTACCCAAGGTATGGTGATGGACTGAGATGGCCATCAATGGCATCCTTCAGGACCTCAATTTTTTGCCATAAGGTTGACTACGCTGCTGAAAATTTATGTTAAGAGGTGTACCAGACTGTCCAAAAGCTTGACAGGATCAGTTTGCTCTCCCTCAACTGACTTCACTGCAACTTGTACTTCGGACAGGATTGATTTCAAGAATGTCAGGTAGACATAGTTGGTCTTGTCCATGTACATGAGGTGGAGCACATACGCCATGTAGTAATGCTCACTGGCCTTGGTCAACTCAAAGTGGAGTTTCAGTTCTTCCCACTGGCTCAATATACAAGTTAACCGCAGGCACAATCGATAGCCAACGTGTGGCACACACTTTGGTGCTCTGCAGAGGTTTCTGGACACAATTAAAAATGGTGGCACACGCTGCTTTGTATGCCTCGCACCATTTTGGGGAAATCGAAAACCAGTTGTAGGTTTCCCTGATTAAGTACTCAACACTCCTAGGGATAGTTTCTTTGGATACTGCACTGACAGCCAATTGTAAAGACTGGCACACACAGCGGATGAGTACCAAATTGGGCAATGCACATTCTTCCTTTAAATCTTGTGAACCCCGTTGTGCACCCCAGTCATCACGGACGCATTGTCAGTGCCAATACCCTGAAGATTCTCTTTTTTTAAGGTTACACTTCTCAAGAAACTCAACTACCGCCTTTGCTATTGATCTGGCTTCACCCCCTCCAATTCAACCAACCCGAAAAATGTGGACACAATGGTTATTTCTTTAGCTCTGAAATACCAAATCACCACACCCAGGTATTTCGAGACACTGACATCAGTGTATCCAAAAGAAGACTGAACTTCTCATCCCCCAAATCTGATGTTACCCTTTTGAGAAAATAAGGAGCCAGTACTCCCCTAATCATTTCTGTGCACTTGCTGTGGTGCATTTGGAAGTTTGTTGCTGCCATAGAATCTGAAAAGGCAGCTTTGCAAGCCATACCTAAATGGTCGCATGCTAGCAGGGAACAATGCTCCGCAATGGCCATTGCCATAGTAGCTTCTACGCTTTTGCAGTTATCCACTTTCTTAACCAACTGTGGTAATGTAGACTGCGTTGTGGGGTTGTACGGTTTTGATTTATTTATATGCTTTGCAGTAGCACAATGTTTATTGATGTCTTACATTTTTGCAAGCATATCTGATTTGCAGTACAGTATGCTCGACAATCATCCCCAATTACTGGCTTCAGCCACCCTTTAAATTCAGGTACAGACTCCCACTCTTCTATACTTCTGGCTGTACAATTTTGATTGAGACATTATTGATGTTGTAAGTTCTGTTCAAGATCAAACATTCGTGACCAACTATATTCATTGGGTTTGTCTCGTCGAACGCATACTACTGCTGCTGCAGTCAGCCAACCAGTGTTGCCAACTAATTTTCAGGGTAAGTTGCTAGAGGCAGGTTGATTTGTTGCTAAAGAGTTGCTAAATGACGTTGTGATGTCATTGCGTGATAACTTAAACTGCGTCATTACTTAGAATACACAATAACGTTACTCAAATTGACTGGCCATCTCAGCAAAAAATATGATTTGACATTTGTTCAGGTACAGACTCCCAATTTTTTCTGTACAATTTTGATTGAAACTTGTTGATTGATGTTGTAAGTTCTGTTCAAGATCAAACATTCGTGACCAACTATATTAATTGGGTTTGGCTCATCATGATTTGCAATTTGCTGAAATTGCTGCTGCCTGTGCTGGAGCTGAGCACCTGCTGCTTACCTCACTCACAATGCACTTTTGCAGCATGGCACATGTGTTGTGACTGAGTGTGTGACAAAGAAAATCGTTTCTGTGTCATTTAGAAGGAAAATGTGTGCATTTTATCATTTGAGTCACTTTTCAAAAGTTGGTCAAAGTTCAAAATCAATTTTTAAAAGTAGCTCAATTTGTTGCTAGGTGCTGTTTGAAAAAAACAGTTGCCAGGGTAGTCTGAAAAGTTGCTAAATTGGCATCACTGCATTTTTTCTCATTTAGAGGGGAAATGCGTGCATTTTAGCGTTTGGGTCACTTTTCAAAAGTTGCAAATACATTTTTAAAAGTAGCTAAATTTGTTGCTAGGTGCTGAATGAAAGAAAAGTTGCCAGGGTAGTCTGAAAATTGCTAAACTGGCATCACTGGACAGGTCTCATTGCCAAAAATGGCAACGCACACATTGTGACGTCGAACAAAAGGCAGGGAATAGAACGTTCAGAAGGCTAAAATGCCCTAAAATAAGTCCTGCTTTTTCGTGATTACTTAAACTACCGCAAGCAGCTGGGATATATGGTAATATTATTAAACTGGGCTCCACGGCGGATGCAATGAAAAAGCTTTTAATCAGAAAAAAAAGCATTGTTAAAAATGTCATGTGTCCAGCCTACGATGGGGCAATTGGAGATCTAATTTGACTATTGAAACAATGCTGCAAATGTCTGAGAGACAGACAGCAAGGTGTATACAAATATCTGCTGTTAAACTAAATGTTAGTCTAAAAGCAATGTGAGATAATGTCAAGATGCTTTTTATAGTGGATATCAAGTTTATAATTTTCCTGGCTGGGGCTGACGAGACAGTGAATTGCCCAGTCAGATGGATCAGAGTAAATCGGCTAAATCTATGACCTTAAAAAGCCTGTGGTAATTTGTGGAATAGACACCGGCTGGAATGCGTTTTTAATCAATCAGCATTCAGGATTAGACCCACCCGTTGCATATAACCTGTATAGCGCAGTGTGATTTTATTAAGAAACCAGCTAGAGATAGCTAGCTAACTAGCCTGAAATGGGATAAAAAGTCCCAAGAAAGCACAAGCTGACAACTACCTAGCGAGTTATACCATGTATAGTGCAGTATTTATTTTATTAAAACATTTATGACCGAGCATATTTAACAGCTGTCACACCGTTTACCGAGCTTGGTAGCAAGCCATATACTAGCTATTATTAAGGCTATTCACATAACCTAGCGAACATTCCCCTCTCACTTTGCCATGCTGCTTGGGTCGTGGCAGAAAAAGTTTCTACAACCGAAAATATGACCATAAACATGCATTTCATTCTAAGTTATTAGATTTCAGCTACTAATAACATATTTGGAGTAATAGTGTATATTTTTGGGAAACTGATTACGATAAACTTTATTAAATATTTTGGCCGGTAAAGGTACTCACCGGTTCCGCGGTCGCCATCTTATGATTCTTCGCGTAAACGTTGACATTCATTGGACTGACTTGGGGTGTAATCATTAGTCCAAACAGTTGCAAACAGTTTCGTTTTGCAACGAACGCGATAGTTTCTTTTGAATAAATTCAGGTAGTTCCCTCCCGGTTTCGTTCCGTTTGGTTCCTAGTGAATCCACCCCTGTTCCTCTTTGGGCATAGGTAAAAAAGTTTATTGAAATAAGTCATTTAAATATTATTTGCCTACATTTTATTAGTGTAATTGTCAATTAAACACGTAATAATAGTCATAAAAGAGGTGAATAATTTTTCTAAATATAATTGTATTGTGTAAACTAATCAGATATTGTATTACTCGTGCGCACAGTCAATACACAATCGTATTGTAAACGCTAACTATTTTTATGGTGAACACACAAATATACTTTATTTCAGCATATAAAATAGCCAGCCAAGGTCAGAACTACATGTTGAATTTCTCATAATTATGTGCACAGGCAGCGCTCGCGAGGTTCTCTCCAGCTGACAGATCGTCCAGTCCACTCCCCAGTCTCCACCCCTCCAGACTGCAGGCATGGCGGCTATCGAGGCTCGGGAATGCGAAACTGAAGGCTGTAGTAGCAAGGCCAAACTTCAATGTCCAACCTGCATCAAGCTCGGGATCCAAGGCTCATACTTCTGCTCTCAGGTAACATTCATTTTCTAATTCATTCAGTTAGAGAGGGGTCTGACATGATACACAGCGGCCCAGCAATACATAATTCATCACGAGGTAACATAACGGCCCTGGTTGAGTTTCCTCACACACCCCTTTAGCTAGCCTAGCACATGAAGCTAACTTACAAGCAATTTTCTGCATAAAACCCCAACGTTAGCTAAAAAGTAACGGTTTGTAAATATATTATCTAGGAGGTCAACAACTAATGTTATAATCATGTATGAAAAATGCTTGTTAAAGTTTTCTTTATGGGTTTACTAGTAAGTTAGTTGCTAGCTACTAGCTAACGTTAAGTCTGTGTTAGTTCATCTGAGCATCAAGTTTGAGAAGTCTAGCAAATTAACGTTAGCTGGCTAGATAGCTCTTCCTTGTTTGGCTATTTAACCATTTCATTCATTTTAACAAACAATGTCATTGAGCAAGTTAGGCTAACTGAGGCATGCGTTCAACACGCTGATGTGACGTTAAATCAAATGAATGAATATAGCTAGTTATCTGCCCCTGGCCTGGCTGTAAACCACCTGTGGCTTGCTTGTGTGAAATGTTGAGCAACTTTGAACGTTGTTAAATGAATGCATACCATTACCAATGGGTAACTAAGAGTATGTTAGAATGGGATACGGTCATTGAAATTGCCAAGTGGCAGTTTAGCTGTGTACCACTAGAGATACGGATAAAAGGCAATGTAATTAGTTTAAAGCTTAAACTTCTCTGGCAGTGTAGGCCTAGATTCATTTTTGTCTGATACAGATGGGTAGGCGGATCTGCTGCGACGTTCCACACAGGTAGTTCTGTCAGAGCCTCTATCCCACCCAGAGCCATGAGGCTAGTTGCATTCCAAGGGTAATTTTAACCCCACTACTCTTTCCTTATTCTATTGGTCATCCAAAAAAACAAACATTAATTGAACAACCAAGAGATTAGTCATGGTCAAATGGCCATTGACCTAGTTTTGAAAGAAAGTTATATCTTAGCCTTGTATGTCTTATTACCAGTTCGACTAGCCTAAATGGCAGCGTTCCTCAATGACACTGTTGGAAACTAAAGTGGTTTATGTAACGTGTGAAATTCAGAGCTCATTGGTTTCACTCCATCTGCCTTTAATATTGAGCAGGGATGCACAACTCCCAGTTAATTAGAGGAATTGATGAGGAATTGATTCTGCAATTAGGGCCAGTGAAAAACCAACAATCAGCAGACACTGCTGCCATTAACACCTGTACACCCCTGGTGTACTGAGTCATGTATTTCTCTCTCCTCCCCATGTCCTCTCATTCAGGAGTGCTTCAAAGGGAGCTGGGCCACTCACAAGCAGCTGCACAAAAAAGCAAGTATGTATCCTCAGCAATATTCTATCACATAGGCTTGCTCCCTTCCAAATCATTTTTCAAATAGACCAAAATGTCCCCTCATGGCGTTTGTCATTGTTCCCATTCTTACCTATCATCTGAAAGCATAGAATAGGTGAAAGCCCACATAATTGCCCAAACTTTTCCATCTATTTTTTATGGTGGAATAGAGCAATGGTGTAGCCATTCAAAATGGTTGATACACTGCAATCAGTACAAGCCATTAGAGCAGGGGCGGACAACCTGAGAGGGCAGCAACACAACTGATTCAACTAAACAATGTCACCATTAAAGGCAATTATTTATTTTGTTTGTAGATTTGGGCATTAAACTGCTTGGCTGGAACAAAAACGTGTACCCACACTTGGCCCTCATAGGCTAAGTGTGCCCACCCCTACCTTAGATGTTCACGTATACACACAAGACTAACTGTGATCT
Organism: Oncorhynchus nerka; assembly: GCF_034236695.1. NCBI lineage: Eukaryota > Metazoa > Chordata > Actinopteri > Salmoniformes > Salmonidae > Oncorhynchus > Oncorhynchus nerka. The sequence continues at coordinate 65,230,687 of NC_088407.1, forward strand.
TTCACAATGGTGCCAAATCAGATGACTTAAATTACATTGTTTTTGCAGAGGAGGATAACCAGGATGAGGCAAAGAACTGCGTGGAGACCGACACCAACACAGACCCATGGCCTGGCTACCGCTACACGGGCAGACTACGCCCTCACTACCCACTCGTAAGAACACCTTTCTGGTACATTTCTAAATGGTGCTAATGTGCTGATATGAGCTTTTATGTAGGATATTTTTTTCTTGGCTACATAGTAGTTAATCTAATGTCCACATAACATGATTAATAGACGTAAACCACACAAGCTTTGTGTAAGTTTACTCATTAGCCCCCGGGAGCTGTGTAATCATGTCTGTAATCGCTCTTCTTGTTGGTTGCTTCTGTGAGCTCCATATAATCAATCTCTGTTGTCATTGGTTCCCCCATGTAGACTCCGATGAGGACTGTCCCCAGTGACATCCAAAGACCTGACTATGCTGATCATCCACTAGGTAACACTACTCCTCTTAGACTGAAACAGCCTCCAGTTGCTTTTAATTATTATGAAATCCTTTGGTGTCTATTTGGAAAATCTTCCCAAAGCTAGTATTATTTGTTGTGAGTTGTGTTGATATTGAAACATTACACTTTATCCAAGGAACATTTACACTGTCAATACTAGAGGTCAGCCGATTATGATTTTTCAACGCCGATACCGATTATTGGAGGACCAAATATGCCGATACCAATTAATTGGCCAATTTTTTTATATATATATTAGAAATAATGACAATTACAACAATACCGAATGAACAATGAACACTTTTATTTTATCTCCATAGTCTCAAATAAATAATGAAACATGCTCAATTTGGTTGAAATATTTCAAAAACTGTTGGAGAAGAAAGTAAAAGTGCAATCAATATGTGCCATGTAAAAAAGCTCACGTTTAAGTTCCTTGCTCAATACATATGAAAGCTGGTGGTTCAATATTCCCAGTAAAGAAATATTAGGCTGCTGTTATTATATTATATTTTTTGTGAATGCGCCTTTGTTAAATCATCCCCCGTTTGGCGAAGTAGGCTGTGATTCGATGATAAATTAACAGGCACCGCATTGATAATATGCAACGCAGGACAAGCTAGTTAACCTAGTAATATGAACTATGTGTAGTTAACAAGTGATTCTGTTAAGATTGATTGTTTTTATAAGATAAGTTTAATGCTAGCTAGCAACCTACCTTGGCTCCTTGCTGCACTCGCCTAACAGGTTGTCAGCCTGCTACGCAGTTTCCTCGTGGAATGCAATGTAATCTGCCATAATCGGCATCCAAAAAATGCTGATTACCGATTGTTATGAAAACTTGAAATCGGCCCTAATTAACCGGCCATGCCGATAAATCGGTCGACCTCTAGTCAATACCCAGTACTATACCTAGAAAAAATGATGGTTTCACGACAACACTATGACTTCGATACCAGGTTTTGTACCATAATACCATCACAATACTCAAAACAAAAAATTATGCCATGGGTGACCTACCGGGGAACAGTGGGTTCGCTGCCTTGTTCAGGGGCAGAACGACCAATTATTTTTATTTTATTTTTATTTTTTACCCTGTCAACTCAGGGATTCGATCCAGCAATCTTTCGGGTTACTGGCCCAACACTCTAACCACTAGGCTACCTGCTGCCCCAATATCATTACATTCAATGTTTTTTTTACGTCAACATTTTTCAGACAGCCATGGAACAATTATACATTCATACAATTAATTGTACTTTGGTAAAAACAATCTAACAAGATGGTATATCTCTTAAACTGGGTACATCAAGATGTATGTAGCCTATGCCTATCCACAATACAGGTGAATGTGAATGTATATTCACCTGTATTGTGGATAGGCCTGTGTGCATGCATTGCCCTTCGATTTGTGACTTATTTTATCAACAATATTTGCGTAGAAGTAGTTTTTTTTATTGTACCCCTTTTTCTCCCCAATTTCGTGGTATCCAATTGTTTTAGTAGCTACTATCTTGTCTCATCGCTACAACTCCCGTACGGGCTCGGGAGAGACAAAGGTTGAAAGTCATGCGTCCTCCGATACACAACCCAACCAAGCCGCACTGCTTCTTTACACAGCGCGCATCCAACCCGGAAGCCAGCCGCACCAATGTGTCGGAGGACACCGTGCACCTGGCAACCTTGGTTAGCGCACACTGCGCCCGGCCCGCCACAGGAGTCGCTGATGTGCGATGAGACAAGGACATCTCTACCTGCCAAACCCTCCCTAACCCGGACGACGCTAGGCCAATTGTGCGCCGCCCCACAAGCCTGGGCGCAAACCCAGAGTCTCTGATGGCACAGCTGGCACTGCAGTACAGCGCCCTTAACCACTGCGCCACCCGGGAGGCCATTGAAGTAGCTTCTTTTATAAAAATGTGCGCTGTCTCATTAACCAGCAATGACTTCATTCATGAGGCAAGAGTGAGGTGGCCCATTGCAACACAGTCAATTTGCAGAGGCAATAGATCATCTTTGGTGAGAGATGTGAACAAGAGACCAAATAAGTGAATGAATAATTTTGGTGACAAACGGTTTTCAAATCAGCAAATTTTGTATTGTGATTTGCACATTATCACTAAGTACTAGGATAGTGAATATATGTTAGCTTTAGCTGTCATCTAGCAAGGAAAGTCTGCCTATAAAGCTGGAAGCTACTGATATCTTCTTGCGTTGTAAAGTGTTCAAGCTTGTATGAACATTGTTTTGTGAAGAGTAATTAACAGTTTCAACATTTTTACATGCAGTGTTGTATTATTCAAATGTGTAAACTTCAGTGCAGCATGAGTGGGGAGCTAACATGATGCAGCCTAGACTCCCAGTGCAGGCTAGCAATGAGTAAGTGGAGAAAGCACAGTGCGCATTATAATAAGAGGTCGGCTGCGCTGATTAACAGACTTGATCCGTGAGACACATTTGACAGAAGTGCCCAAAGTAAAGACCAATCTAGTGCCGACCCGTTTTTCATGATCTAGTATCAAAAAAGACCGGAACAACGCTTCCCAGAAAAGTATTGATGTTTCTATGTTTAACATCTCACCTGACATACAGTATCAGTCATAGAAAATGGGTTACTGCCCCAGCCCTAGATTCCACTAAAGCTGATTATTCATGTTGTAACCATGGGAACCTCTAGGCTGAGCATCCATTCTGTCCATTAATTCATAGTGTTTCGTTCTCGGAGTGTTTAGAGCGTAAACTGGATGCTCTGGCTGAAGAGTAGGGTTGATCTGAGCGTTCTGATATCACAACGGCGGTCAAGCACCCAAGCTAACATTAAGTAGCTTGCTAGCTACTTCGAGACACAAATGAGAGAACACATCACTTAGACCATTTTACTCGCTCTAGCAGAGCTGATTAGGCTGTTTTAATGTTATCTAGAGTGTTGGTGACTAACTGTGCTGCTGGAAACAATGTTTTTTTTGCGGACGTTTACTGACACCAGTCAACAATGGGTGTTGCGCGTTCGTAAATTCATAAACTATTCTACACTCAAACACGAGTGCTCTGAAATCAGAGTGAATTTTACGACTGCACCATCTGACTGCTGATTCGGTTTGTGGATTCGACTCCAAAATAATAGATTCCTTGACTCCCATTTCTGGGGCTGCGGTCCAAATACTTAAGACACACCCTCGCATTATGCCCTTAGGGGAATCCCCGTCGCCATCTTGGACGGTGATCCAAATGATTAGCCAAGCAAGGGAAATTTGCAACGTAAGCCCCTCGGTACTTGTTTTTAGTTGGCTTTGCGAGTGTACAATTATGTTCACTCCGGGGCCTGAAACTCCCCATAATTCAATTTGCAACGATTGTACACCCGCTAAGAAAAGTCTGCGAAAACTTAAACAACATCAATGGAGAAGTCAACATACAAGTGTAAGTTAAAACCAATGCAAATAAATTAGAAATTGTGCTTCTAATGCACATGATGGCACAAACACGTCTCTTAAATAGTAATTATGTTTTTGTTTGGTTATCTTTTGGAATTTGTAGAAATAAAACAAGTTCCTTCAGAAGTTCCAGCCAGGCAGGCTAACGTTAGTTAGCTAATTAATTTACTGGCTATCATACAGTAGGCCCTGCAAGTGTGTCCTCATCAGACGTCATGATATGTCATCAAGTGTCCACTTAATTTGAGGGGATAGGGTGTGTCTTAAGTGTTTGGACCGCAGCCTGGGTGTCAAACCACTAGGAATTAACTCATACGATTCAGTATTTTTGCGACGATAGAGAAAGTTTTCCATAGTTTACTTCGAAAACACAAATATTCACATCTTTCACAGCAAAGAGTGAGCTACAGAGGGAGAGTGATTGGGGGGGCACAGCCATGCAGGGGTAGGCACAGCCATGCACGGGTAGGCAGTCAGAACTGTGCATTGGTGATCAGAAGATGTAGTCTATCACAATGCTTTAGTTCACAATTTCTTGGCTTGCAATGCCTCGGGCAAGTTTACTAAAGTAGGGGCTATCAATGAGTAGGCTGAGCTATACTACACGCAACAGCTCGAACACACTAGCGTTTTTCATAGCGAAGAGAAAGAGGGGCAAACAGACAGTCAGAACCACGTGCGTAGGCTATCTCTTGGTAATCTGTATCTGCCTCGTAAATTCACCAAAAGTATATATTAGGCTATCAATGATTAATGGCTAAACTATTCTTCATAGCGCCAGTGAATTGAAGTTGAACGAACATCAGTTTAATTAGGCCTTTGTCATCAGATCAGTCTGACATTTTAGTTGCAGCCCCATCTAGGGTTGCACATTTTATTCAGAGGTAGAAACTTTCCATGGGAATTAACAGGAATATATAGCAATTAATATTAATACCATTTAAATGTAGATGTTTGTTGCATTAAATATATTTATCATATGAAGACAAACATAATCATTTGCAATTGTTATAAGGTAAAAGTTAAATCCTCACAATAGCAATTTAATAAAGTAATTTAGTTACGAATTGAACTTTAATTAAATCAGTTGGCTCTTCACATGGGATGATTTCCCTGAACAACAAAAGGGAATATTGAATGATCCATCTCATGTCCCAAAAACGTTTTCAACATCTGTAAAATGATAGTTGAGAAGCTAACGCTTTGGTTGTCTTCTCAGGCTTCCATGTCTTCTCCCTGGACCTCCTCAATGTCCACTTCTTGGACATCAGACTCTGAGGCCTCATCTTCACTGTCACTTTCCAACCTTGTTGAGGATGGCTCGTTGTCAGGCTCAGAAAGCCTCATTTGCCCGGATGGCCACAATTTTTCAACCCTTGTATTGTTCAGCCTGTTGCATGCTTTGGTGTGTGTGTGTTCCCGAACAAGGACCAGTTGCGCTCTGAGGGGGTGGGATTTTGAGGATGATGGAGGAAACAAGGGAAAGAGCCTCAGATGCACAAAGTCTCTTCCACCAGGTGATTGATGAGATATGTTGGCATGACTGCCATATTGCATCTCCATCCCAAAGCCCTTGCCTGGAACTGTACTTCACCAGACTGCCAAGAACCTTGCTCTCGTCCAGGCCAAGGGGGTGAGACACAGTAGTGATGACACCATGGGCCTTGTTGATCTCTGCACCAGACAGGATGCTCTTGCCAGCATACTTTGGGTCCAACATGTACGCTGCTGCGTGTATGGGCTTCAGGCAGAAATCTTCACGCCTTTTGATGCATTTCAGAACTGCAGTTTCCTCTGCTTGGAGCAACAGTGAAGTGGGCAGGGCAGTACGGATTTCTTCTTACATCTGCAAGCAGAGTCTGAACATCAGACAGGATGGCATTGTCTTCCTCAATCTGTGCAGTGGCGCTACTGCTACTGGTTTCAGGACTTTCAGGCTGCTTACCACTCTCAAAATGCATCATCCAGGAGGATCCTCTTGATCGGGCTTTCCATATCGACAGACTGTGATATGGCCATTTCTTGGAGAGACTCCTTCCCCTCCAGGAGGCTGTCAAACATGATAACACCACCCTAACGGGTGTTGCTGGGCAGCTTCAATGTGGGGCTCTTATTATTCTCACTTTGCTATAACTTGATGACCCTTCACATACTTAACCATTTCCAAGGCTCTCTTGTAGAGTGTATTCATTGTTTTCAGTGCCATGATGTCCTTGAGGTTCAGATTCAATGCATGAGCAGCACAGCCATTGGGTGTGACGTGAGGGAAGGACTCCACTTTAGACCAAGCAACCTTCATGTTCGCAGCATTGTCTGTCACCAGTTTAAATACCTTCAGTGGTCGAAAGTCATTGATGACTGCCTTCAGCTCATCTGCAATGTAGAGACCGGTGTGTCTGTTGGCCCTTGTGTATGTGCTCTTGTAGAATACTGGTTGAGGGGTGGAGATGTAGTTCATTATTCCTTGCCCACAAACATTCGACCACCCATCAGAGATGATTGCAATACAGTCTGCTTTCTCTATGACTCGCTTGACCTTCATTTGAACTCTGTTGAATTCTGCATCCAGCAAATTAGTAGATCAAGCATGTCTGGTTGGGGGGGTGTATGCTGGGTGAAGAACATTGAGAAATCTCTTCCAGTACACGTTGCCTGTGAGCATCAGCGGTGAACCAGTTGCATATACAGCTCGAGCAATACATTCATCAGTATTTCTCTGACCATGTTCTTCCATTGAGTCAAAAAAACGTCTGATTTCAGGAGGACCACGAGCTGTTGTTATCGATAAGGTGTCTGATTCATTATTTTTCATCAAGTTGAGGGACTTTTGTCAGAGGTTGCTTGTTGTGAGCGCTGAGTGAACTTTGTGCAGTTGGCCAGATGATTCTGCATCTTTGTTGCATTCTTCACATATGATTTGGCACAGTATTTGGAAAGGTACATGGCTTTTCCTTCTACATTAGCTGCAGTGAAATGTCTCCACACATCAGATTGTGCCTGTGGCATTTTCCTGTAAAGATTTGAAAAAAATGAGTAAAAATAAATACAATTCCGTGTACAGATAAATAGTTAAGCAGTTAGATTAAACTCCTTTGTAAGATAAATGTTTTATAATGGAACATGTATGGAAACAGGTGCATTAACACTCAGTTAGCAGGCTCATGCAAGCTAAAATCCACATGGTAGCAAAAACTAACTAGCAGGAATTGTTAGAAATGATTTAAACACACTTTGCTGTAGGCTACTATTTACTAGTTAACAAAAAACCATGTATGTCATAAAATATATTCACTCCACCCAGTATTGTAATCCAAACTTACCAGAAAGCATGTAGTCCTTGACTCAGACAGTGTAGTAGTGTGGGCATAATAGCATCTCATTGGTGTGCAAGATCTTGAGAATCAGCTATGATGGAAGAATGCACTGTGCATGCATAGGGTTGCAATTCCATTGAATTGGGGATAGTTTAAACAAAATGACACAAGACCTAGACTTGCCTTGTGAATCCCACAATAAAGGTTCACTGTTTATAAGCTAACGTTTTTGATGAATTTAAGCAAAATTCCTGTATGCACAGTGCATTCTAACTTCTCATGGAAAATGTACTCAAAATTCCTGAAACTGACAAGAAAGTTTCCGAACCTTTGCAACCCTAGCCACATCTTGTGTAAGGCCAGCCAAAAGAGCTCCATTTTGCTGGCGATTTCAATGTTGGCACATGATATGATGGGAACTCCATGCATTAATTTAGCTATGATGCCACAAGCTTTCTAAAGATGCAACAAGTACTCTCATTTCGACTTATGTTACAATACCTACACTACCGTTCAAAAGTTTGGCATCACTTAGAAATGTCCTTGTTTTTGAAAGAATAGCAAAAAATGTTGTCCATTAAAATAACATCAAATTGATCAGATGTACAGTGTAGACATTGTTAATGTTGTAAATTACTTTTGCTCCAGATACACAACTAGTCTAAAGAAGGCCAGTTGTATTGCTTCTTTAGTCAGTACAACAGTTTTCAACTGTTCTAACAAAATTGCAAAAGGGTTTTATAATGATCAATTAGCCATTTATAATGAAACTTGGATTAGCTAACATGCCATTGGAACACAGGAGTGAAGGTTGCTGATAATGGGCCTCTGTACGCCTACGTAGATATTCCATAAAAAATCAGCTGTTTCCAGCTACAATAGTCATTTACAACATTAACAATGTCTAAACTGTTTCTGATCAATTTGATGTTATTTTAATGGACAAAAAAATAGCATTTCTTTCAAAAACAAGGGCATTTCTAAGTGACCCCAAACTTTGGAACGATAGTTTATGTATTTCTCTACTGAAGCAGCGAAGTAGTAGTAGCCAGTGCACAGTGAATTCCAGTTCAGGTTCTCTGGATGGCAAGGGGCTTGAACATTTTCCTCCATAGCCAAATGATCCTGGCAAAACCTCATGTTGCTAGGCAACCATGCAAACTTCCATAAATAGAAATGACTGTATGGAATCTGATTGGAATGTTGACTCCGGCCAACTACTGCATAACATATATTTGACCATTCAGTTAGCCAACACTCTAAGCGTGCGTGTTTTCGTTAATTAATAACTTTACTCATAACCCATTTCACATCAGTCACTTCACAGTTCTGATGATCTCTGCATTGCAGTGTTCTCAAAATTAGAATGTAACCTAGTTTTCTGGGCACTTCGAAATTTAAAAATCTAGACCTCATACAGCTTGGCTGGGTTAAATATAACCATAAGCAGCACAACTGTCGATTTGCTTTGCTGTCCTTTCCCAGAATGAATCGCCAGACAGTCTGTTGGAGCTAGGAACAGAAGCATATTGCTACACCTGCTAAATATGTGTATGCGAGCAATAATATTTGATTTGAGTCTGCCACAGTGCTGTTCATTGTTAATGGCATCAAATCGCTTCCTGTCGTCCTGAGTCTAGTCTACACAGTGTGACCCTGGCTAGTGAGATGGCATAATTGATCTACCCCTAGGCTTTCTCTGTTGGTTCAGAGTACAAACAACCCATTGTTGAACTGCAACTCAGTATTGTACACGTGTACATTAATGTTTCATCTCAGCAAATAAGTAAACGGGATGAATTCCTTCGTGTATGTTACAGTAGATGGCTGTTGTAGCAGGTGCCTTTTGTATTTTTGCTAGCTCCTTAGCAAGGTTTTGGGTCTACAGCACTTGAACTCTGTCCAGTTAAATTCTCCTACTCAATCCATTAAACGAGAACTTTACCCTATAATAATGTTTTACCTCTGCTTAATCTGTAGACAAACTAGCTTAAACAATGGCATACCTTTATACATTTGCTACCTTCTGAAAAAAGTGTATTCGTCTTGGTCGATCCCATGGTCATTCCCACTTGTGTCTGGCTATGTATGCAAGTGCTTTTGAGTGTTTGTGAGTTTAAGAGGGGGTGTATGTGTGCTCGCATGTTTGAGTGGGAGAGGCTGGTGTCTGAAGCTCTTTTCTACTCATCACTTCAGCAGCAGAAGTGGGTCTTATGGCAGGTACGTCCTACCCCACCCACAACAATCCCTTATCCCCCCATCTGTGCAGCACATAACCACACACTGTCTCTCCTCTTGTTGTATGTTTCTTTTGTATGTCTCCATCTGCGAACACCAGGCAGGAAACGGAACCATGGTCAAAGATATTGTGTTTCTGCATGGCATTGTTTTCATTCATCTTTTGCTGCTGCATTAGAGCTATGGTCTGTATTTTATCATAGTGATAGGGGTTTTGATTAGTAATTGTGTTGTCTCTGCTAAGTGGTTGATAAACATACTGATGTGGTTGTGGCTCATGCTTTAGTGATGTTGCCTACACCGATTATGACGCTCATGTCAGTGCTGTGGTCTATACATTGTATGTAAACATTGTTTGGTGTTGTGATCTGATAACCAGATAAAAACTGTACAAGAAGAATGACATGGGCCTTTTCAATGAAAATAGTCTAACCATGTGGCTCAACCAGAATAACTGTATGCCTATGTCAATAAAAAGGCCCCCATGCCATAGAATTATGTAGCTCTGAAATATTTCCATAGGAGTAAACGATATAGAGAATTCCACCCAGCCGGATAAGGATCCTTTCAGCTCTACAGGTTTTTAGTGTAAGGGGCAGAGGTTGATTTGGAGCGCCGCAGAATTGAGGCGGCTTCAGGAGGTCTGCAGATCAATATTATCATGCCCCTTGGTCAACTTGTGTAGAACTGCATCCTTGTGACGTGCTGTGATATAGTGTATTATTTTTCTTTCATATAGCCAGGTTAGGTGAGGACGTTTGGTGTCTACTTTAATTTAATGCAGTGAATCTATTCTGTGAGGATGTGGGCTTCAAAAGTTGCGTTTTACATAGGCAGCCCAATTCTGATCTTTTATTGTTGTAAGTCTATGCTAGTAGATACCATAGACTTCCAGTCGTTGCGCTAACACTAGTTAGCATTGGCTTGCAAACTACCTCGAACTACCTTCATACTGGAGACAGAGACACAAAAATGATATCCACTAGTTCATCGGACTATGGGGAAGTAGACAAAGGGCCTCATTTACAGAAGTATCCCTTTTAAGCTCTTTCCAGTAGCATAACTACTTATTTGAGCAGATGCATGAAGTGGTTGAGTCAGTAGACTGGTAGTCCGTTTTGAGTGAAAGTCAGACTGGGCTGAGTGATGTTCGTTGACTCAGTTTAATGGCAAGCTGATCAGGGTGAGTTGGTGTATGGATAGAATAGTGACGTTAAAATGAGGCCAGTATGCCTATTATTTTCGCTTGTATTTTTTTAAGGCATGTCTGAGTCGGAGCAGTCTTTGAAGGGCACTTCACAGATCAAGATCCTTCCTGCCGAAGACATTGAAGGCATGAGAGTTGTGTCTACGGTAAATTATTAGAATGTTTTTTAATCTTTCGCTGTTGCAGTTAATAACATACTCAAACAGTTTTAAAAACAGTGGTTTTGAAATGCAAAGTCTATTTCTGTCTTTTGTAGCTGGCCCGAGAGGTGCTTGACATTGCCGCCCTGATGGTGAAACCTGGCATGACCACGGAAGAGATTGACCACACTGTGCACCTGGTAAAGACACTAGCCTCCTTTTCCCTCTTTCCCATCCACTCACTTTCTCCTGTCGCTCTTTCCCTTTTTCACTCTTTCCTCCTCTCTCCCTCGTCTTGAACGTTGACGTGTAAGTACTTCCTTCCTCCAGGCCTGCACAGCCAGAAACTGTTACCCCTCCCCCCTCAACTACTACAACTTTCCCAAGTCCTGCTGCACGTCAGTCAATGAGGTCATCTGCCACGGCATCCCAGACAGGAGACGTCTGGTGGATGGTGATATCCTCAACGGTAGGTTTCCCAAGGGCAAAAAGTGGCTTCCATCTGTCCCTTTACCGTTACTTACTTGAATTGACTGGACAGGTGAAATATAAATCCCCAGTTGGCATCCTCCATATTCTTTCAGCTAATATGTGTTTTCAGATCATTGAGTATGATGTGGTTTAAATAGGTGAGTGAGACTTTAGACTATTGAGATGCACATAGAGAATGGGCTAGTTCCCGTTAGAGAGTCTGCCAAAGAGCTCTTGCTGACATCATGGTTTGACAAGAGAAATGGTTTTTATTAGTATTCAGCAAGAGTCTATAGGACTTCAGCCAAAATGTAGCCTGTGTCCTATATATGTCTGCTAACGGGACTATTCTCAAGAGAAAGATCCCATGAGACACTGCCAAAAAAACTGACTTACAGCATGGTTTGACAAGACAAGTGGTCTCATGAGCATGATAGTGCCCAAGTATTTATCCCTCTGTTACAAAGTGTGACTGAAATTGATTTAATTGTGATTTTCTTTCTCTTGTCTACACAAATATTTCAAAGTGAAAATGTCAGTGTCAAAGTGAAAATTAAATTATATGAATGCTAACTAACAAATTAATAAAAATGAACAACTTCAATATCTTGGTTGTATAAGTATTCGCCCCCTTTGTTATGGCAACCCTAAATGAGTTAAGGAGTAACAAGTTGGACTCACTCTGTGTGAAATAACAAGGGTAAACATGTTTTTTTAATGACTTCCCCTGTACCCCATTTATACAGCATCTGTAAGGTCCCTAAGTCGTGTTTTGAATTTCCAGCACAGATTTAATCTATAAAACCAGGGAGCTTTTCCAGTGCCTCATACAGATTGGTAGGTGGGTAAAACATAAAATACAGACACTGAATATCCCTTTAAGTAGGCTCAAGTTAGCACTTAATCTGTGGATGTTGTATGAAATGACCCAGACACCACAAGGATGGTTGTCTTTCCTAACCCAACCCAAGCCTTGCATGACCCGACATTATACATAGGGCCTGTTTTTTTCATCAATAAATAGGGTATGGGCAGGGCTCGGGTATCACTAAATGAATCACTACCAATTTGAAACGGAGCCATTTGCTCGTGCTCTGCTGCACAGTACACCAGACACTGGGAGAGGAATTCACCTTTCAGCAGGACAATAACCCAAAACAGAAGGCCTAATATATATATATATACTGAGTTGCTTTCCAAAGAGACATGTTTCCATGTAGCCTAGTTAGTTTTGACTTAAACCTTCTTGAAAATCTATGGGAAGTCTTGAAAATGACCATTTAGCAGTTATCCCGCATCCAACTTGACAGAACTTGAAGAATTTTGTAAAGAATAATGGGAAAATATTGCACAATCCAGGTGTGCAAAGCTTTTAAATACTTATCAGAAAAGAGTCAAAAGCTGTAATGTCAGCCAAAGGTGTTTTTTTAATATATATATATATATATAATCAAGATAGAGCATTATTTTATTATAGGCGCTGTATATATTTCTGCTAATGTTCAGCATTCCTCCTCCCCCCCCTGCAGTGGATATTACTGTGTACCACAATGGATTCCACGGAGATCTCAACGAGACCTTCTTTGTCGGAGAGGCAGATGAAGGGGCGAAAAAGCTTGTCCAGACCACCTTCGAATGCCTTATGCAAGCCATCGACTCGGGTAGGATCTCTTACCCGATGCCAGATAAACTAGTTTTTTTTATATATATATAATTGTGGATGACCGGCTCGAATAGGTCTTATGTAGCAAAATTATAAATTGTGTTTTTTACATTGAGTAAAAGTAGAGACTAGAAAATGGTATGTCATATACTGCAGTTGATAAACAATGGGAAAGTAATTGTACTTTTTAAAGTTGATAAACTTGTAACCTCACTTTTGAGAAAATGCCCCTTGAATGTTTTGGTACATCTACTGGAGAGCTCCTCTTTGTCTACACCCATTCAGAATTGTTCACAACATTTTAAGCCTTAATGATTCATGTACTAAACAACCAAAGATTTCATGACTAAAGGCTGAAACTACGGGAGTGTTGGTCAATTTAATTTGGAGTGCCAGTGTGCTCTGGGCTTTCGGAAACCCAGTGTTGTCAGATTGACCGTTTGTAAATTGAGAGCATTTCTCTCTCGGGGCGTTTAGAGCACACATTGGACACTCTGGATGAAACTTTGGGTTGATCTGAGCTTTCTGACCTAACAGCAGTCAAGCACCCAAGCTAATTGGCTAACGTTGGCTAACTACTTTCAGATACAAATGAGAGAACAGCTCACTCTGACCATTTTACTCGCCCTAGCAGAGCTGGTTATCCAGAGCGTTGGTGACTGCAACTGTGACGCTGGCAACAATTTAATTACACATTTTTTGCCCAAGTTTACCGACACCGAACATATTCGTTGGGTGTTGAGCGTTTGTACATTTGTCAGTTACTCTGCACTCTGGCACGCTCGGGAGAGTGCTCAGAAATCAGAGTAGATAGCGAGAGTAAATTTACCAGCTACGTCTATCGACAGTTGTCACAGTGACATCATAAACATTCTATTGAAATAGTTTCTTGCGTAGTGGAGTCTTAAATGTTGTTAAGACATCTAGCTAGCTAAACAATGAAACATAATCCCAACTCCTAACGTTAATACCCTGCATGATTCTGCAAGTAACTAACCAACTATGTTCAATGTTAGCTAGCTCGCTAACATTAGGCTATAACTAGCTATGCAAATGGCTCTGGGATACGAATAATATTACTACACAGATCATACACGTAACGTTAGCTAGCTAACAGTACACTTTAACTTGCCATGAAAATGCCTTTCTGGCAAAATTAGAAACTTGTCAAATCTGAAAATGAAGCTAGCTAGACTCTCTTACCTGTGTACATGGATGGATGCTTCTCCCTCTGTCACGGATGACATGCTAACCCTTAGTTTGAAGATGTAATCCGGAGACAGGTGTTTTTATACAACAGCCTTCTGTGTGTTTTCGGCTGTATATTTGCAATCAAAACGCCAGAATTTCCTTAGCTATCATACTCTAATTCCACTGATTTCAAAACTCAGTCCTCCAGAAAGTGGGGAGCAACAGTTATGCAGTTCTACCTAATATCTTTCAAAAGCCCCGTTTTGAAAGGATTACCTACACATACTGGCCAGGTCATATTATAGATAGAAGCATGCTACGTGGCAGGCCAATCCAAACTCATCTCTCGGCATGTTCAGCCCACTCATTGTCTCAGCCAACCATGGCTAGCTGGAAGGTTGTGGCTTTTTTCCATGGCTAAACCAACTAGGCTCGTAATTTAACAATTTTATTTGTATTTACAGATGGCATACAAGTTTATTTAAGGCACATGAAAGTTCACATGTTCCAGAAGGCATTTCTGACCAAATGCATTTTGATAAATAAATAAAGTTTGCATTCAAATGGCGCTCCTGTGAAGTAGTGACACGTGACATATGCCTAGTTTCCTGGAACGAGTCTCAATTAGGTCACTATCACAATGTCCCCCTCTTCCTTCTCTAGTAAAGCCTGGTATCCGCTACAGGGAGCTTGGTAACATCATCCAGAAACATGCCCAGGCTAACGGCTTCTCTGTGGTGCGGAGCTACTGTGGCCATGGCATCCACAAACTGTTCCACACTGCTCCTAACGTGCCCCACTATGCCAGTGAGTACCCCTCCGTCTCCTTCCACCAATACGCTTGTGAAATTGACGTCCCTTTCTCAGATAACACAGTAGCCTACTTCAAATTTTATAGGTCACGTACACGTTAATCCTCAAAGGATTTTGGGGGAAGATGTATAAATTGGTGGGTTTCCTTTCTTTGCAGAAAACAAAGCGGTCGGAGTGATGAAACCTGGCCATGTATTCACCATCGAGCCCATGATCTGTGAAGGTAAGGGTTCTCAGACATGACAGCAGATTTGGGGTATAATTTTGTTTGTGTGTGCTTAATGTAATGGTTGGTAATTGTATACCTGTGTTTTAATAATGTACTTGTGTGCTTAACACTGGCTACCTGTGTGCTTAACACTGGCTACCTGTGTTCTGTGTAGGTGGTTGGCAGGACGAGACGTGGCCTGATGGCTGGACAGCTGTGACTCGGGATGGGAAGCGTTCCGCCCAGTTTGAGCACACCTTGCTTGTGACTGAGACGGGCTGTGACATTCTGACACGCCGGCTGGACGACAACGGACGTCCCCACTTCCTCAACCAAATCTAAATGGGGGGAGGGATACAGCAACGAAATGACTGTCTCGTGGGCAGCTCACTTTGATCCCCAATGTCATATCACACATACACGCCTCTATAACCTGAGGCACGCCGCCCGCCTGCCCCCACCCCCCCCTCCGGAGGCTGTCCCTGCCGCGGCCTGGCTCTCACCGTTCCACGAATTTAGTGTTGTTCTCCAAGATTTACGGGAAGTACTTGAATACATCTGATATCAACTGTGTGGATTGTTTTAATGAGGCTGTTTTAAAAATAAATGTCTCATCAGGAGATGAAAAGTAAAAATAAAGAAGTGTATTTATGCGCAGTAGCAGGTTTAATTTTTACCTTGATTGTGAGCTTTGATTCTGTTGACATATTTGACTGCAGAGGTGTGGAAAGGGTCATGCTTCAGTTTGACTCCTTGACCTCTAGACATGTGCCACCTTACTGTGTTGCCTAATTGACAGCAAGGCAGCTGGGTCCTATTGACTGGCCAGAGAGGGGAGCTGTTGAGCTCAGTGTTCTGCTAAAGTGTGTAGTGCAGGTCTATTCAAACCTGGGTCCTGAGGTCTGCAGTACTGCTAGTTTTCTTTTCTCTTGTAGTGAACTAGTTGATTTAGGTTCATTGATTGACCAGAATCTCCTTGCCAGGTCTGGTTTGAATCGAGAGGAAAGCCTGCAGTGTGGTGGACCCCAAGGCCTGGACTGGAATTGCCCTGGTGTAGCGCGTTGAGCCTTAATCTGTGTGAATTAAGAATAACCATGCCAGATAATGTCTAGGCAGCATGTCTGTTATTCCTCAATCCAGTCGATCAATATTTACCTTGATATACTGTTGAGCAACACTCTTGAGTCTCCATTTTAATCCAATCTTTCCAGTTTCTCTGCCAGCTTTTTATTTCTTCTATGATGGGAGTAATAAACAGCTGTTCTGTAGTTGTGTGTGTGTGTGCGTATATGCTTTTGTGTTTGAGTGTGGTGAGGACTGTATAAATGCCAAAGGCTCTATTGCAGCAGAAGTCTGGGTTTACTACAGACCTGTGAATTAATATCCTTTTTCAGAGTACTGTATTATTAAAATAGTAATAACATAATCATTGACGTATTGATTGTTTTGCATTAGCTCAAAGTTAAGCGTCTCTTGTTTTGTACTTCTATGATGTGCACTTTAAGAGAATCTGACTGCAAATGACATGATACTCGTTCACTAGATGCTTTCTCCCAATGCTAGGCTCAATTATCCTGGCAACTGGGTTCAAATGAATTTGACCAGTAAGACAATCCTTTGAGTATCCTTTGATTTAATGTATTCAATTGAAATGGAGAAATAAGGAGTGATGTTATGGTTTTCAGAGCCGCCTCTTGAAATCTAAAATTTCAGGACAACACGAATACTGCAGGACCGAGGAAACGAGAAAGATTTACATTTAGTAAACACAAAATGGAAAGCAGGCTTTGTTGTGATTTTTGTGCAATGCCTTAAAATTTCCCAGCATGCATTATACTGAAGCCCTCTGATCCGTTCGAAGGGTGGTGTGTGGGTCACAATCATCCACCTTCAGCTTATTGTTCATGTACTCACTGACCAGTTTAGGAACACCCTCCACACTTGTATTTCTTATGGAAAGCAAATGCAAAGCATGACCTCAGTTCAATCAAATGATAGACAACTACACAGAGCTTTTGGCTCTCACTAACACACTAGACCCATCCCAGTTCCCGTCCAAGTTCATCCTGTCACCAGTTGGAATGGGTGAATGGAGATCTTTTGCCTGCCTGCTGACGAGCCTTCAGGGCCGCACTCTGGAACAGTCACTTACACAGCTGTAACCTTGCTATCGTGCCACTATGGCCATTAGGTGTAACATATGCTACAATTGAGATCACAACACTTAGCTGCAGTGGTGGAAAATTTACCCAATTTTCAAAAGTGAAGAAACCTTCATAGAAAATGACTGAAGTGAAAGTCACCCAGTAAAATACTACTGGAGTACAAGTCTAAAAGTATTTGGTTTGAAATATACTTAAGTATCTAAAGTAAAAGTATAAATCATTTCAAATTCCTTATATTAAGCAAACCAGTCTGCATCATTTTCTTTTACGGATAGCCAGGGGCAAGCCCCAACACTGACATAATTTACAAATGAAGCATGTGTTTAGTGAGTCCGTCAGATCAGAGGCAGTAGGGATGACCAGGAATGTTCTCTTGATAAGTGAATTTGATCAATTCCCTGTCCTGCTAAGCATTCAAAATGTAACGAGTACTTTTGGGTGTCATGGAAAAAAGTATATACTTTTCTTTAGGAATGTAGTAAAGTACAGATACCCCCCCAAAACTACTTAAGTAGTACTTTCAAGTATTTTTACTTGATTACTTTACACCACGGCTTAGTTGAGCATTTGTTGACATTGTTTGTTTTTTTATCATAAAATTGAGAAAAGCACTGTGCACTCTCTCTACACATTGTCAGTAAAAATGGTCATTAATTCCCCAAACACTCAAGGGTGGTCTGTAAAGGTAGAATCCACTTCCTCACCATGATCCCCATGTTGCACACACATATGAAGGAACAATCCTAACTCCTTGGCCACTTTAAACTGGGTTGAGGTCAATCCCAATGATCCTGGTCGCCTCAGCTGCTTTGCATCCCTTGATGGCAGCCAGGCCCAACGCGCCAAGGCCAAACACTGCACAGGTCGAGCCCGTCTCCACCTGTAAGGACATCATTGGGCATGCAAATCACCAAAAGAGACTAGGTGAGAGTTTTGTCCTGCTATAAACAATCAGTTGAATCAGTTGTGTTCGTAAGAAAATATTCTGCTTTTACAAAATGGCATGCTGTTTTCAAAACTTTTAGAAATGTTTTTTCCTGAAGGAGAGACACTACCATCAGGAAATCCAGTGACACCTTAGCTATGTTAATTGCTGCCCTGTATCCTGTGGAAATCCCACATCCCTGCCTTCTCGTCCACCTTGGCCAGCGAGATGTCTGCCACCACCATGTACTCAGAGAAAGAAAGTGCTGCAGCCCATGAAGTGGGCCAGACTTATCCCCTAACAGGAGAATTGACTGAATTGAACCCAGCCTATTTCTACAATTTATCGTCTTAAAATCTGATTTTAAACCTAACCGTAACCCTAACCTTAAATTAAGACCAAAACCACATCTTTGTTTTCATGAATTATTATGATGTAGCTGTTTTGACTTTGTGGCTGTGGCAACTAGTGACAACCAGATGTAGTGGCTAGAGGTTGTCTCTGATTTTGTTGGCTGTGCCCGGAACACTCACCTGATCTTTTGACCAGGTTAGTCTTGTGATTTTTACAGAACTTGCACTCTCCACACAGGGAGGTACAGGAGGATCACAGTATCCCCTAAAAACACACACAATAAATAACTTGTAAAAGCCCTGTATGTATTATATCAAGATATTTAAATAAAATTATTGAAAGCTCTTGGAATGTGAGCAATAGGAGGTAACAATATCCTTTTGTTAAATTTTTCTCTGACTCACTCAGTATGATCAGAGATCTGTATATAATGATGAGATGCTCACATCTCCGCCCTAACAATGGGAGTCGTCGTCCCAAAGGCGGGAAGGCTGGCGACAAGCTTAGATCCAAAATAAACCCATAGAAACTTATTGGGTTTATTTTGGTGAGTGTGAAATCTCTCGCTTCGCTGCTACCTCTCTGGTATGACTACCTGGTTTGAATGTTGTGATACCATCTTCAACGCTCTCCATCGTCCCAGCACCTTCACGACAGGGAAACCCCACTGGGTTTGAGCCACTCAGGGTTCAGGAATCTGTATGGCAGATCCCAGAGGCAACAATTTGCAACACATTCAGGGTATTTTAATTCGGCCAATTTAGGAGATGATTCAACTTTACCATTGTCCACTTAGGTAATTACAATAACTGCAGTGTTTTCAAGGGCAATCATGAAACCAACCCACCATAAATGTCAATGATGTTAGTAATTTAAGGGCAACTGGACTCTTGCCCTATGATTTCTGGTCACCCACTCAACTCTCCCCCTCCCAGAACTTGTCCCATCGTCACGGTAATCTCTTACTGTAAGGAGCACTGCAACATGGCAAGCTAAATCAATTGAATCGAAAGTAAATGAAAGAAAGCAGTTAATACTAAGTGTGCTATTGTGACCAAGGTATAAGGTACACCAGTGGTTCCATGCTATAGTACATGACCTTGTGACCTTTATCTTGATGCGCACTTCCTCCACGGAGAGGGGCTCCCCAGCCTAGCATGCAACTGCGGCCCGGCATCGGAATCACAGCAGTTCACTGTCACATGGCCAGACAAGATGCATTTCATTTCAATCAACACATTTGATAGAACGAAACACACATTTGACAAATCAAACCTTGTTTACTTTGTTTAAACTTGGCCACTAATTTCATGCCAAGGAATCATGTTTGGCTTAGCACTCAAATATGTATTTCCGCCCAGACACATACAGTATATACAATTTATAAACACTAGTTTTTCCATTGCCACGGATTGTGTGGAAATAATTGCAACAGTGGACTGTCTCCTCTCCCAAAACTACAGATTGCTCAAGCCCTGGATTTCTGCCTTTCTTTTCATTTGAAAAACAATAATCATACTCTTTATAGTTTAGCAATATTCTACATGACCTTTGATACATTGGAATATAACACATGGCCTCATAGTACAGTTTTTTGGGGGAAGTGAGAATACAGCACACAAAATGGCACACCCTCTTATAAACACTGGCTGAGCTGGAGAGCCTAAAGATCTGTCTCCCTGCTTGTGTCTGACTGCACTATCTGTGGCAAAGGAAAAACTACTGTAAATATATTGAATATTCTGTATGCGCTTTGAGTGCTAAGCCAAACATGATTCCTTGGCATGAAATTGGTGGCCAAGTTCAAACAAAGTGAACAAGGTTTGATTTGTCAAATGTGTGTTTCTTTCTATCAAATGTGTAGATTGAAATGAGTAAGGAGTTGCATCTTGTCTGGCCATGTGACAGTGAACTGCTGCTGTGGGGAGGACAGCTCATAATAATGGCTGGAATGAAATGAAAACCATGCATTTGATACCATTCCATCCACTCCATTACAGCCATTATTATGAGCCGTTCTCCCCTCAGCTGCCACCGCTGGACGACACAGATAGTTTTGTTGACATATCACCTTTACAAGAATATGGAACAATTTAAGATGCCTTCAGAAAGTATTCACACCCCTTGACTTTTTCCACATTTTGTTGTGTTAAATATAGATTTTATTTTGTCGCTGGCCTGCACACAATACCACATAATGTCAAAGTAGAATAATGTTTTTCGAAATGTTTTACAAGTTAATAAAACATTTAAAGCTAAAATGTCTTGAGTCAACTATTTAGCCCCAATTTCCTTAACAAGTCACATAATAAGGTGCATGGACTTTGTGTGCAATAATAGGGTTTAACATTATTTTTGAATAACTACCTAATTTCTGTGCCTGCCCCACACATACAGTACAATTATCTGTAATGTCCCTATGTTGAGCAGTTAACACAGATTCAACAACAAAGACCAAGAAGGTTTTCCAATGCCTCGCAAAGAAGGGCACCTATTAGTAGATGGGTAAAATAATAAATAAGAAGACATTGAATATCCCTTTGAGCATGGGATTAATTACACTTTGGATGGTGTATCAATACACCCAGTCACTACAAAGTTACAGGCATACTTCCTAACTCAGTTGCCAGAGAAGAAGGAACACACACCGCTCAGAGAGTGTGTGTGTGTGTGTGTGTGTGTGTGTGTGTGTGTGTGTGTGTGTGTGTGTGTGTGTGTGTGTGTGTGTGTGTGTGTGTGTGTGTGTGTGTGTGTGTGTGTGTGTGTGTGTGTGTGTGTGTGTGTGTGTGTGTGTGTGTGTGTGTGTGTGTGTGTGTCTCTCTAAGTGTGAGGGTAAGTATATGCATGTGTGAGCGAAAAATGGGGGTCAATCTAATAGCAAAGCGCAGGGCCGGTGTAATGGATGCTGTGAATGAATGACTCACAGGGAGAGAAGAGCAAGGAACAGAAGGAGAGATAGAGGGAGGGATGAGGGAGGCGGAGGGATATAGATAGAACTCGACAGAAAAATCAGGGAGAGAGAGAGCTAAATAAAGATCTGTCACGTCATTGCCAACATGTTAGGATCTTTTATGCACTCCAAAATAATACGGACCATTGTCTTACATACAAAATACCGAAAGACCACTCTCTCAATAGTTATTCTGACTGTTCCAGTTCCAGGGATTTACTTCCAGTTCACTGAAGCAATTGATTTTCGATGGAAAGGTGAAAACAAACTGAGAAATTCTTAAGAAATCAATTTCAGAGAGGTGATTAGTTTACTGTATTGTGTGTGTGTGTGTGTGTGTGTGTGTGTGTGTGTGTGTATATGTATTTGTAGTGTGTGGTGCGTGTGTTGGCCTGTGCTGTGTGTCTAAAGAGAGCCCTGGGGAAAGAGAAGAAGGCACTCGACTGTGGCCTTCCCTCTCTACTGTCACTGCAGGAGCAGGAGCCGTATTACAGATCTCAGAGGGCTGATAACAAGCTAACTGTCACTGGACCAGACCTGAATGACTCAGTAGTGCCTAAAAATGTGCCTGTTGCAGATGGTGGGATTGTGTGTGTGTGTGTGTGTGTGTGTGTGTGTGTGTGTGTGTGTGTGTGTGTGTGTGTGTGTGTGTGTGTGTGTGTGTGTGTGTGTGTGTGTGTGTGTGTGTGTGTGTGTGTGTGTGTGTGTGTGTGTGTGTGTGTGTGTGTGTGTGTGTGTGTATACAGTATCTGTGTTTCTGTCTGTGTGTGTGTGTGTGTGTGTGTCTGTGTCTGTGTGTGTGTGTGTTGATGCAAGAGAGTGAAGCAGGCCAGGCTTAGTAATGATACCATGTAACTGGCCAGGCTTCGTAATGATACCATGTAACAGGCCAGGCTTCGTAATGATACCATGTAACAGGCCAGGCTTTGTAATGGTACCATGTAACTGGCTAGGCTTCGTAATGATACCATGTAACAGGCCAGGCTTATAAAATCAAATTTTATTTGACACATACACATATTTAGCAGATGTTATTGCGGGTGAGGCCAATGGTAACTTTAAAACAGTTCCAGAATGTAATGGCTGTGATAGGATAATATTCAGGATGGATCAATAACATTGTAGTTACTCCACAATCCTATCCTAATCGACAGAGTGAAAAGAAGGATGCCTGTACAGAATAAAAATATTCCAAAACATGCATCCCATTTGCAACAAGGCACTATAGAAATTTTGCAAAAAATGTGGCAAAGCAATTAACTGTTTGTCCTCAATACAAAGTCTTATGTTTGAGGAAAATCCAATACAACACATTAGTGAGTACCTTCACATTTTCAAGCATAGCGGTGGCTGCATCATGTTATGGGTATACTTGGGACTGGGGGGGAGGTTCAGGATTTTAAAAAATACGAATGGAGCTAAGCACAGGCAAAATCTTAGTGGAAAACCTGGTTGTCTGCTTTACACCAGACACTGGGAGATGAATTCACCTTTCAGCAGGACAATTACCTAAAACACAAGGCCAAATATTCACTGGAGTAACTTACCAAGAAGACAGTGACTGTTCCTGAGTGGCCAAGTTACAGTTTGACTTAAATCTACTTGAAAATCAAGACCTGAAAATGGTTGTATAGCTATGATCAACAACCAATTAGACAGAGCTTAAAGAATTTTGAAAATAATAATGGTAAACTGTAATCTGTAATCACTGCCAAAGGCGATTCAAGCATGTATTGACTCAGGCAGTTGAATACTTACCTAATCAGGATATATTTCATTTTTCATATTATTATAATTTTTTTTTTTTTTTACAAATGTTTAGAATTTTTCTTCCACTTTGAAATTATTTTGTGTAGATCGTTGACAGAAATATGACAATTAAATCCATTTTAATCCCACTTTGTAACACCACAAAATGTTGAAAAAGTCTAGAGGTGTGAATACTTTCTGAAGGCAATTTACATGAGAATATAATATACACACTAACCTTTCCTGCAGTTGCCATTTTCCCTATTATTCAGAGGTAAAAATGTTAGGGCAAAGTAGAGGTCTTATCAGCCACAGTGGGACCTATCAAAATGCAGCAACCAAGCAGTCATATGCTCACCATGTCCCAATTCTCTACAGTGGTGCTGGTGCCTGAGTGCCTCTCCTCAACTCCTTTCTTTTAGGTTACTGATATAACAGTTCTGAATGGGTGAAAACAATACAGTGGATGGATACCTATGCTAACCAGGGCTTATTGCTCTCACATTATCTAATAGTTTATTACAAAGTTAAGGATACAAGGGAAGGAAACCATGTAAAGCTATTGGGACACACACACACACTCAGACCCTTAAGTGAATGTATACTGAACACAAACATAAATGCAACATGTAAAGTGTTGGTCCCATGTTTCATTAACCGAAATAAAAGATCCCCAAAAAGTTCCATACACACAAAAATCTTATATCTCTCAAATGTGAACAAATTCATTTACATCCCTGTCAGTGAGCATTTTTCCTTTGTCAAGATAAGGGCAAACAAGATGAGGTAATACTGATGTATCTGTTTATTGTTAATTGACCGTAACCCTCTCTCTTTTAGATGGTTGCCGATGCCTCGGAAGAGGCAGAAGGCAGAGGAGTTGAAACAGAAGCAGCAGCAAGATGCTCCATGGCAGGCATGGAGGAGTGCATGAGGGAGAAGGTGCAGAAGGTCAGCGCCATACTGCGCCTCAAGATAAGATGGGGTGGATGAGCTGAGAAACTACAAGGTCTCTCAATGCCAAGAATACAGTTGCGGTGCTTTTGTGATCAACTCCAACAAGGACAAGTCCTGGGTTATGGAGGAACTGGTGGAGAACCTTGAGAAAGAGTCCCTCCCATTCAGCTGTGGCTTCATGTGTGGGACTTCGAAATAGGTGAATCCATTGCGTCCAATATTATCAATCTGGGGATTATGAAAAGCCACAAGATCATTGTGATAGTGTCGAGAAACTTTGTTGACAATATGTGGTGTTGCTTTGAGTTGCATGTGGCTCAGTCCTGGTTTCTACTTGAGGGCAACCCCAACATCATACTGGAAGACTTAGAGAAGGAGAGGACCAAGAAAGTTGTTGGGTTCCATAGGTACCTCAAAAGGAACACTTACCTGAAATGGAGGGACAACCCCTTTAGCTAAATAAGACTCCAAAAAGTGACAAAAAATTGGCATTTATAAAATTGTAACTAAACTGCCTGTTTCCATCACAGCTTTCTTTTAATATATGGTATGACTTTTCTCGCATAAAAACTGTGGATGGAAACGGGGTTAGTGTGTGCAATTTCATCTTGGCTGTGTTACTCTGCAGTATGCTTGTGATCACATGCGGTCTGTGTAATCACTGTGATCTCTGTGTGTTTGATCCAAGATGCTTCTGTAACTTTTCATCTGTGTGAGTTTGATTCAGGTCATTTGTGTCACTTCAGTGTCTGAGTTTGATTTATCAGTCTGTGGTTTTTATTCAGGTCTGATAGCAGAAATGTGTTAAACAAATGTTTAATGCCGGAATCAATCGTACTCCGTTTCAAGTCACATAGAGAATTATAAATAGGACTACAGAATATCATCAAATGTAGGAACAAGCTGATACCTGACTTAATATTATTAATAACTAGACTACACTGTCTGATTCGGTAACAACGAAAGAAACAACTGGGTCACTTTCTGTCACTCCTTGACAAACACAATCACTTAAATGACAATAGAATAACCTGGAAAAGAATTGGTGAGAAGCAGTGTTGTTGAAACATGTTTCTGTGTGAAAATGTGTTTGAGCACAGACATTACACCGATAAAGGGTATTAAAAAGGCCTGGATACCAAACAAAATAAAAACTTTACGATTGTCACGTTCTGACCTTTATTTCCTTTGTTTTGTATTTATTTAGTATGGTCAGGGCGTGAGTTGGGTGGGCAGTCTATGTTTGTTTTTCTAGGTTTTGGGTATTTCTATGTTTCGGCCTAGTATGGTTCTCAATCAGAGGCAGTTGTCATTAGTTGTCTCTGATTGAGAATCATACTTAGGTAGCCTGGGTTTCACTGTGTGTTTGTGGGTGATTGTTCCTGTCTCTGTGTTTGCACCAGATAGGACTGTTTTTGGTTTTCGCACATTTATTGTTTTGTTAGTTATTTCATGTATAGTTCCTTCATTAAAGAACATGAATAACCACCACGCTGCATTTTGGTCCACCTCTACTTCACCACAGGAAAACCCTTACAGAATCACCCACCAACCAAGGACCAAGCGGCGTGGTAAACAGAGGCAACGGCAGCAGCAGGAGAAGCGACAGGTGCAGCAGGAGCAACAGCAGCAGCAGGAGAAGCGACAGGTGCAGCAGGAGCAACAGCAGCAGCAGCAGCAGCAGCAAAGGCAGCAGCAGGAGAAGCAACAGAGGCAGCAGCAGCAGCAGCAGAGGCTGCACTATTTGGAGAGATGGACTTGGGAGGAGATCCTTGACGGGAAAGGACCCTGGGCAGAGCCAGGGGAATATTGCCCACCCAAAGCCGAGCTGGAGGCAGCGAAGGCAGAGAGGCGGCATTATGAGGAGCTAGCACGGCAGAGCGGCTGGAAGCCCGAGAGGCACCCCCAAAAATGTATTGAGGGGGGCACAGGGAGAGTGTGGCAGAGTCAGGAGCCAGACCTGAGCCAACTCCCCCTGTTTACCGTAAGGAGCCATGGATGTTATCGGAGCTGTCGGCGAAGCTGAGGGCTGAGTCTGAGAGGGTCGAGGAGTTATTGGACAGAATGGAGGAGAGTGAACGGATGGGAGATGAGGAGACACTCGAGGAGGTGTTAATAGAATTGGGGGAGTGTGAAGAGGGAGAGCAGTTGATTTGGCGTAGTATGCAAGGCATTCGCCCTGAGGTGTGTGTCCCCAGCCCGGTACCACCAGTGCCGGCACCCCGCACCAGGCTGTCTCTCCGTCCCATCAACACAGGTGTTCCCGCCTGTCCGGCGCTGCCAGAGCACCCGCTCCTCAGTCCAGCACTGCCAGAGCCCCTCAGTCCAGCACTGCCAGAGCCCCTCAGTCCAGCACCGTCTGAGCTACCCGTCTGCCCAGCGCCGTCTGAGCTACCCGTCTGCCCAGCGCCGTCTGAGCTACCCGTCTGCCCAGCGCCGTCTGAGCTACCCGTCTGCCCAGCGTCGCCAGTCTGCCCAGCGCCGCCAGTCTGCCCAGCTCCGCCAGCGCCGCCAGTCTGCCCAGCGCCACCCCTCAGCCCAGAGGCGCCAGAGCCCCTCAGCCCAGAGGCGCCAGAGCCTCTGTTCCGGGCTGCCGCCCCTCTGTCCCGAGCTGCCGCCCCTCTGTCCAGTGGGGTCATTGAGAGGGGTTGCCATGGTTAGAGAGCCACGGAGGCGGACAATGAGGCGGACTAAGACAATGGTGAAGTGGGGTCCGCGTCCCGCGCCAGAGCCGCCACCGCGGACAGACGCCCACCCAGACCCTCCCCTATAGGTCAAGGTTTTGCGGCCAGAGTCCGCACCTTTGGGGGGGGGGGACTGTCACGTTCTGACCTTTATTTCCTTTGTTTTGTATTTATTTAGTATGGTCAGGGCGTGAGTTGGGTGGGCAGTCTTTGTTTTTCTAGGTTTTGGGTATTTCTATGTTTCGGCCTAGTATGGTTCTCAATCAGAGGCAGGTGTCATTAGTTGTCTCTGATTGAGAATCATACTTAGGTAGCCTGGGTTTCACTGTGTGTTTGTGGGTGATTGTTCCTGTCTCTGTGTTTGCACCAGATAGGACTGCTTTTGGTTTTCGCACATTTATTGTTTTGTTAGTTATTTCATGTATAGTTCCTTCATTAAAGAACATGAATAACCACCACGCTGCATTTTGGTCCGCCTCTACTTCACCACAGGAAAACCCTTACAACCATTATCATTGTTACAACGGTTACTATCATTAAGCCTACAGTATGCTGCATACTATTGAGTATTCACCCCTACTAATAACTATTGTGATATAGTGAATGATTGGTTTATCAAACCATATTTGACAGTTTTGCTGTTTATTCTGCTGACCAGCAAAAAAATATGTGCAGTTGGATGGTTGACCCTCTTACTGAAACAAGCATTTCCGTCCATTGTTGAGGGAAATGTGCCACAGGGAGGAGGAGAGAGGATCATGGCTGAAGGGAACACATTTGCCAACAACATACTTACGATTAGCCTACCAGGCTGCCACACTGGAATTTGGACTAAGGCACATTCACCGCTGTTGTCCTCCCAAGGTACTCCAACCTTTGCAAATAATGGCAATCTGTTGGGCACAGGGAAACACTGTCATTCTATAGGAAAAACCGCACCCTCAGATAACGAGACATACCTGGGCACAATCACAGTTAGGTGACGCATGTCACACTGTGTAGAAATGTATTCTCAAACCACCTGTGGGCCATATGTTGACACCCCTGTATGACAGTATGACCCCCAAAAAATACTTAATTAGAAATAAATCTAATTACGTTGGTATCCAGGCACTCCACGTTGTGTTGTGCATAAGAACATTCCTTAGCTATGGTATATTGGCCATATACTACACCCCCTCGGGCCTTATTGCTTAATTATACACGTGATTTCAGGACTCGTTACAGACAACATACAAAATGATAAAAAATTGCTATATTCTGTAAATAATTATTTGTCAGCTGTCTGTGCTGATGAACTGTGTCACAGCAGTTTTCTGATTAGACCCCGTTTGCTCTTCTCCTTTACCTCATGGTTAGTGGATAGATGATTAGGTCAAATATCCATTTTAGCAGCAGTACTTGACCTCTTTTACAATAAATGTAATACCCAATACCTATGTAATTACATTGGGAGTTACATAGGCAGGTATTGTGTATTCACAGTGCAGCTACATATTGTCACATAACTACTTTCAGGTATTATACCAGTTTGCATCATACAAAAAAACATATAAACTCAATTTGAGCTTGTTTAAAAGTTTATTGCAAATGGAAATGTCATGTTTGGGATTGTTATTTTATTGGTTATGCAAGCCATTTCTAATGCTTCTCAGGTCACTGTTGTGAGGTTATTCCCTACTGTTCTGGTAAAAGGGTCATCAGAGAAATGCAACATTTGTAAGTTGGATCGGCAACTGTCTGCATTATGTGCGGTTACGCCCTCTAAAATAAAGAGAACTTTGAATCCCAGATAGCATAGGTTCTCAGTATAGTCTAGTAGATAATTGTAGCTCTTATTGTAAAGATAAAGGGCAATAAAGTTATACTGACTTAGGGCCATATAAAGCGCAGGGAAAGACTAATAGTTAGATCATTTAGATCATACATTATAAAATGTTTGAGCCCAAAAGAAATTGTAAGCAAAAACAATAGGATCCACAATCAGAAACTTTTATTTATCAGTCCTTCAGAGTTCTTTTTACATCTTGTGTTATATGGAGTTGTCCTTCATGGTGTCCTCCACAAGGACCTGGTGGTAGGTGAGCAGGGGCTGCAGGTCGGCCACCAAGGACTCCACCATGCGAAGCAGGCAGCTCAGCTTGTTGTTCTCCTTCAGGAACTTGGCAGAGCGGTTCGGCGCCACCTCAAACTGGGGTTACATTTTCAGACAACTGAAACAGAACAATAGACTGGGTTTGTAGCACAAGGCTAAAACGGAGGCCCTTTATTATATAAAAAATAAAAAAAACGAACTGTAAAAGTGAGTGAAGCATGACAGTTAAGACTCACTTGAACTAACCTGCATTTAATTTTCATTTCTTTCTGCCTCCACCCCCAGATCTTCAAGAGGCCAGCGAGCAGAGTCTGCAAGCTCTCTGTCTCCCTCTTCATGTCAGTCTTCAGCCTCCTCATCTCGTCCCTCTGGCCCCCCAGCATCCTCTGCCACCTCCACAGCACCGTCTCCAGGTAGGAGTGCTCAGCCTGAGCTCTCATCTCTGCTTCTAGTTCTGGGTTCCCTTGGGCATAGTAGAGCAGTTGTGGATGTGGGTGCATTTCCTGACTCTGGTTTAAGGCGTTTGGAGGCTTCCTCTCATTCTCATCTTCTTCCACCTTCCCAATTCAACAGTATGACAGGTAGATTTGAAACTTGTAGGCCAAAGCTAACAGAACAAGTAATGAAACTACAACAAATGTTACCACAAGTATTTTAACTATTGAGTTGTAGAGACAGTGGAAATTAGTATGGAAATCAATCACTTCCAATAGAGAAGAATTAGACAATGTTTTACACTGAAAAAAATATAAACGCAACATATCAAGTATTGGTCCCATGTTTCATGAGCTGAAATAAAAGATCTGCAAAATGTTCAATACACACAGAAAACATAACTCTCTCAAATGTTGTGAACAGATTTGTTACATCCCTGTTAGTGAGCATTTCCCCTTTGCCAAGATAATCCACCCACCTGACAGGTGTGGCATATCAAGAAGCTGATTAAACAGCATGATCATTACACAGGTGCACCTTGTGCTGGGGACAATAAAAGGCCACTCTAAAATGTGCAGATTTGTCACACAACACAATGCCACAGATGTCTCAAGTTTTGAAGGTGTGCAATTGGCATGTTGACTGCAGGAATGTTCACCAGAGCTTGTCAGATAATTGAATTACATTTACATTTAAGTCATTTAGCAGACGCTCTTATCCAGAGCGACTTACAAATTGGTGCATTCACCTTATGACATCCAGTGGAGCAGCCACTTTACAATAGTGCATCTAAATCTTTTAAGGGGGGGGGGTGAGAGGGATTACTTTATCCTATCCTAGGTATTCCTTAAAGAGGTGGGGTTTCAGGTGTCTCCGGAAGGTGGTGATTGACTCCGCTGTCCTGGCGTCGTGAGGGAGTTTGTTCCACCATTGGGGGGCCAGAGCAGCGAACAGTTTTGACTGGGCTGAGCGGGAACTGTACTTCCTCAGTGGTAGGGAGGCGAGCAGGCCAGAGGTGGATGAACGCAGTGCCCTTGTTTGGGTGTAGGGCCTGATCAGAGCCTGGAGGTACTGAGGTGCAGTTCCCCTCACAGCTCCGTAGGCAAGCACCATGGTCTTGTAGCGGATGCAAGCTTCAACTGGAAGCCAGTGGAGAGAGCGGAGGAGCGGGGTGACGTGAGAGAACTTGGGAAGGTTGAACACCAGACGGGCTGCGGCGTTCTGGATGAGTTGTAGGGGTTTAATGGCACAGGCAGGGAGCCCAGCCAACAGCGAGTTGCAGTAATCCAGACGGGAGATGACAAGTGCCTGGATTAGGACCTGCGCCGCTTCCTGTGTGAGGCAGGGTCGTACTCTGCGGATGTTGTAGAGCATGAACCTACAGGAACGGGCCACCGCCTTGATGTTAGTTGAGAACGACAGGGTGTTGTCCAGGATCACGCCAAGGTTCTTAGCGCTCTGGGAGGAGGACACAGTGGAGTTGTCAACCGTGATGGCGAGATCATGGAACAGGCAGTCCTTCCCGGGAGGAAGAGCAGCTCCGTCTTGCCGAGGTTCAGCTTGAGGTGGTGATCCGTCATCCACACTGATATGTCTGCCAGACATGCAGAGATGCGATTCGCCACCTGGTCATCAGAAGGGGGAAAGGAGAAGATTAATTGTGTGTCGTCTGCATAGCAATGATAGGAGAGACCATGTGAGGTTATGACAGAGCCAAGTGACTTGGTGTATAGCGAGAATAGGAGAGGGCCTAGAACAGAGCCCTGGGGGACACCAGTGGTGAGAGCACGTGGTGAGGAGACGGATTCTCGCCACGCCACCTGGTAGGAGCGACCTGTCAGGTAGGACGCAATCCAAGCGTGGGCCGCGCCGGAGATGCCCAACTCGGAGAGGGTGGAGAGGAGGATCTGATGGTTCACAGTATCGAAGGCAGCCGATAGGTCTAGAAGGATGAGAGCAGAGGAGAGAGAGTTAGCTTTAGCAGTGCGGAGCGCCTCCGTGATACAGAGAAGAGCAGTCTCAGTTGAATGACTAGTCTTGAAACCTGACTGATTTGGATCAAGAAGGTCATTCTGAGAGAGATAGCGGGAGAGCTGGCCAAGGACGGCACGTTCAAGGGTTTTGGAGAGAAAAGAAAGAAGGGATACTGGTCTGTAGTTGTTGACATCGGAGGGATCGAGTGTAGGTTTTTTCAGAAGGGGTGCAACTCTCGCTCTCTTGAAGACGGAAGGGACGTAGCCAGCGGTCAGGGATGAGTTGATGAGCGAGGTGAGGTAAGGGAGAAGGTCTCCGGAAATGGTCTGGAGAAGAGAGGAGGGGATAGGGTCAAGCGGGCAGGTTGTTGGGCGGCCGGCCGTCACAAGACGCGAGATTTCATCTGGAGAGAGAGGGGAGAAAGAGGTCAGAGCACAGGGTAGGGCAGTGTGAGCAGAACCAGCGGTGTCGTTTGACTTAGCAAACGAGGATCGGATGTCATCGACCTTCTTTTCAAAATGGTTGACGAAGTCATCTGCAGAGAGGGAGGAGGGGGGGAGGGGGATTCAGGAGGGAGGAGAAGGTGGCAAAGAGCTTCCTAGGGTTAGAGGCAGATGCTTGGAATTTAGAGTGGTAGAAAGTGGCTTTAGCAGCAGCGACAGAAGAGGAAAATGTAGAGAGGAGGGAGTGAAAGGATGCCAGGTCCGCAGGGAGGCGAGTTTTCCTCCATTTCCGCTCGGCTGCCCGGAGCCCTGTTCCGCCTCCAACGTTGTTTTAGAGAATTTGGCAGTACGTCCAACTGGCCTCACAACCGCAGACCTTGTGTAAGTAACCATGCTAGCCCAGGACCTCCAAATCTGGCTACTTCACCTGCTAGATCGTCTTAGACCAGTTACCAGGACAGCTGATGAAACTGTGGGTTTGCACAACCGAAAAATGTCTGCACAAATTGTCAGAACCGTCTCAGGGATGCTCATCTGTGTGCTCGTTGTCCTCACCAGGGTCTTGACCTGACTGCAGTTCGGCTTCATAACCAACTTCAGTGGGCAAATTCTCACCTTTGATAGCTACTGGCACGCTGGAGAACCATGCTCTTCACTGATGAATCCTGGTCTCAACTGTATCGGGCAGATGGCAGAAAGCGTGTATCGTGTAGGCAAGCAGTTGATGTCAATGTTGTGAACAGAGTGCCCTATGGTGGAGGTGGGGTTATGGTATGGGCAGGCATAAGCTATAGACAACAAAAGCAATTGAATTTTATCTATGGAAATTTGAATGCACAGAGATACCGTGATGAGGTCCTAAGGCTCATTATTGTGCCATTCATCCACCGCTATAACCTCATGTTTCAGCATGTCACAAGGATCTATACATAATTCCTGAAAGCTGAAAATGTCCCTGTTCTTCCATGGCTTGCATACTCACCAGACATGTCACCCATTGATCAAGTTTGGGATGCTCTAGATCAATGTGTACGACAGCGTATTCCAGTTCCCACCAGTATCCAGCAACTTCACACTTGAAAAGGAGTGAGACAACATTCCACAATCAACAGCCTGATCATCTCTATGCGAAGAAGATGTGTTCCACTGCAAGAGGCAAATGGTGGTCACACCAGAAACTGAATGGTTTCTGATCCACGCCTCTACCTTCTTTGTTAAGGTATTTGTGATGAACAGATGCATATCTGTATTCCCAGTCATGCGAAATCCATAGGTTAGGCCCTAATGAATTTATTTCAATTGAGTGATTTCCATATATGAACTGTAACTCAGTAAAATCTTTGAAATTGTTGCATTTTGTGTTAATATTTTTGTTTAGTATAGTTTGGTCAAATCAAAATTAAATCAAATGTTTCTTTGTCACATGCTTCGTAAACAACAGATGAAGACTAACAGTGTAATTCTTACTTACAGGCCCTTCCCAACAATGCAGAGAAAGAAAATAGATAAACAATAGAACAGTAAAACACGCAACAATAAAAGTAATAATAAATACACAATGAGTAACAATACCTTGGCTAACTGAGTTAATGTGCAGGGGTACGAGGTAATTGAGTAGATATGTACATATACAGTAACTAGCAATAAAGTGACAGATAATAAACAGTAGCAGCAGCGTATGTGATGAGTAAAAATAGTTAGTGCAAAAAGGGGTCAATGCAGATAGTCGAGGTAGCTGCTGTAGAGTATTTGGTTAACTATTTAGCTGTCATGCCTGCTCCCGCTTTCCGTTCCTGGCGCTCGAAGGCGCCAGGCTGCACTGCATTACGCACTCCTGCCACCATCATTACGCACACCTGCCTCCCCTCGTCACACGCGTCAGCGATTCATTGGACTCACCTGGACTCAATCACCTGTTTTATTACCTCCCCTAAATCTGTCTGTTTTCCAGAGCCATTCCCCGCTTCTGCATGAATTGTCTTACGTCTGTGTATTACCCGGTTCTGACGCTGTTCCATGTCTGTTCCCATTAAATGTTCTACTCACCATACCTGCTTCTCTACTCCAGCGTCGGTCCTTACATTAGCAGTCTTATGGCTTGGGGGTATAAGCTGTCCAGACTTGGTGCATCGGTACCGCTTGCCGTGCGGTTGGTATTTCTCAGAACCACATGTTCATGTGTTGAGAAAATGACACAAAGGAATACTTTTTAAAAACATAACTTTTATCTACATTTTTTAAATTCAAGTTCAATCATTTTGCAAGTATGTATAACATTGTAAAATCTGAATATCACTCAGAAATCTTAATCTTAAAATAAATCAATATAACTAAAAATCAATAATAAAAATGAAGCACGATTATATTAATTCATTGGTATGAGTACGGCACAATCAGTGATCCATGCTATGCCATCCTTTTCTGTCCTGAAAGATTCCTCTGTGGAAGACTTACATTTTACATTCTTAGTCATGTATCACAGTGGGTCCCAAACTGTGGGGCGAGGGGTCGGCAGGGGGAACTCAGTCTGGCTTTCAATTTACTCTTGAAATGTGTAATAGTAGAATGCACAAGCTGCAAAATCGAAATTGGGGAGTGCATCATCAGTTTTCCTCTTGTCATGTCAGTCATGACATACTTTAGAGAGCTATTTACAACTTGTCAGAAATGTCTAGATCAACTGACCCATGTCAGCTAACGATATTTTGCTAGGTTTTTTGCCAATGCTGGAAGGGGGGCCTGAGTGAAAAAGTACCCCTGATTTAGTAGACACTCTTATCCAGAGCAACTTACAGGAACAATTAGGGTTAAGTGCCTTGCTCAAGGGCACAGACAGATTTTTCACCTAGTCGGCTCAGGGATTTGAACCAGCAATCTTTCAGTTACTGGTCCAACGTTCTTAACCGCTAGGCTACCGGCCGCTTGGCTTGACTCTTAACTTGACATACAACATCTTATACTCATACAGTAGCAAAGCATTTACACTCAATTAGTGTACAATTAATGCCAAAAAGGAGAAAACCATATTAACATTTGTTACAAATTTCTCACACATCGTCCAGCTTTTCAATCATCAAGTAATTTACCCAAATTTCAACATTCTTATAACACACAAATTACTGTATATTCTCATTGTTAAAGGAATGCGGGATCTATGTTTACCAAACTGATCAGACATACCTATAGTGAATATGATATATCAATTCAATCCAACAAATTCCCTCTCAATTCACTCTGCAAATCCACATCTGTTTTGCTTTGTGCTCGATCACTCTTAAAAGCCTACTTTGTAGATATTAATAGACATTCCACTTTAAAAAAATCTTGTATATCAACTTGGAACATGCCAAACACCAAAAAGCATTCCACAAAGACTACGGGTATTTTAGTTGGCCACACAAGCTTATAAAATGACCGTTTTTTTCTGAAGTGGATTAATCCAATCCTAACCTAACCTAAAACCTTATGCAGGAAAAACTACTTTAGATCAGCACTTATGGACAATGTTCATTTATCAGTGTTTACTAGGCTACATCCCTGGCTCTTGCACTCAACCAATAGTGCTGCTGAATATTTTCCTAAGAGTGTATGTGATGTGTATGTAGTACTCCACAAGTTAAACAACTATTCTCAAACAGTGAACACTGGGCATGCTTTGCAGTCCTCTGGCTTACAGTAGTATAAGTAGGTGGTCTATCATACATTCTGATGTCTGTAATATTGAATATTTGGACACCCATGACGGAAAGTCATCATCATCATAATCTTCAAACAGTATGATAGTAGCAGTATCTCTCACAAAAGCAGTGATATATTTAGGCCTAGTCAATCTCAACATTGCAATTTGATATAGCCTTTCCTACATTAATTGACAACAAAGAACCACAAGGATAAGTGCTTGTTCGCCATACAGCACTACCTTCCGATTACATTTGGAGTAATTTTTAGAATGACATACCACTCTCAATAGAGTACCACAGTACGAGTCATAATACCCATGAAACCTAGAGTCAAACAGGGAAATGGTTTCAATTGTTTTTCAACCATTTATTTTTCCCATAGGGGATTTTAGAAACACTTCAAATAATGTTTGCGTAGACTTACCATGGTGTGACGTTTTGATAACTGTGTAAATCTCTCTAGGACAAGGTGACTTTTATCAATCTATTAGCCTGGATTTACCCCCAAAATGAAACGCTAATTAGCTGCTAATGTGGCTTTCATAAAGAACTACAAATGCCATGATTATCTGGACGAGAATTCCAAATCAAGGCAAAGGTAAGAATCTCTGAATTAACTATCTAATGTTAGCTAAATGTAGTAATGAATAAATTGGCTACATTTCTTTAAATGGACAATTCTTTGAACCGTCTATTGCAAGTTTTAAATTGACACAATACCTGTTAGCAAAGTTGTCAGCTAGAGAACATTCAGGAGCTTGAAGGGATTTGTAGTTTTGCATGATGTCTCCTTTAATGCTAATAAGCATTTTTTTTTTTTAAATATGAGAGGAAACAGAGCCGAATATATATATTGATAAAAGTCACCTTGTCCGAGAGAGATTTACATGGTTATCAAAATGGCACGTCAGGGTAAACTTACACGAAACACAGCCCTTATTTGAAGTGTTTCATAAAATCCCCTATGGGAAAAATGAATGGAAGAAACACAATTGGAACATTTCCCTGTTTGACCGGTAGGTTTTATGTGTATTTTGACACCTCCACTGAAGGTGCAACATGCATAAATCACGTCATCATTTCCTGATTACAAAAATTCGAATAGTTCACCCAATTTCAGTTTGTGACAAAACAAGCAATGTATAGTGTAGAAAATCATTTGTCCATCTAAAAAATATTGTATTTTCAGCTGGTGAACAAAACCGAAAGTAACGGGAAGCATAGAAATAGAGCACATAACAGATCTACCGCTTCTTAGACTTGCTTTCAAGTTACATATTGCATGCAACTTTAAAAATAGTAGGATTCCTGACAATTTATGTACCATTTTCATTCAAAAGGATAGGCTTGATATAATATAACTCTTTCTACCATTCCCATTTACAAATGTGCAAAAGTTAAACATCCATGCTAGTCATGAGCACTTTTCTCCTTCACAGCAACCACACATTACTTTGAAGTACATGCATATCAAAGGTATATGTTTGAATGCATTTTCAAAGTAGGGGGACAACTCACGTTACTATAGAACCTAATAAACCAGTCAGTGATATGCATTCCAGGTCCTTGTAGGCATGCAGGTGTTAGAATGTTGCTCCCAACTTGCCTTAAAAAAGCAATCTGTCATATGGCCTGATGGTCATTGGTAATTAAAACTAATGCAGCAGAAACAGACCTCTAGATAACCCCAAAATGAAGGATATTTTACTTCATTCTGTTGTTTAACAAAATGGCATATAATGTAAAATGTGAAGCAAAGTAATGTTGCTCTCATGGAATGTCATTCCTTGACCACTACAAATTGTATCATAGAAATACAGTGCTACTTGTATGTGCAAATCTCATGGAATGCACCTTGGAATATGACGGGCCGCTCCTTGATTTAGGCTACAGGTTCTATGATGTTACGAAATATTTGTTTTTCCCCACATAATATAATTCCATGTACACTATAGATATCATCTTACAGATTGCATATTTATTTTTATTTTTTTTACCCCTTTTTCCTCCCCAATTTCGTGGTATCCAATTGTTTTTAGTAGCTACTATCTTGTCTCATCGCTACAACTCCCGTTCAGGCTCGGGAGAGACAAAGGTTGAAAGTCATGCGTCCTCCGATACACAACCCAACCAAGCCGCACTGCTTCTTAACACAGCGCGCATCCAACCCGGAAGCCAGCCGCACCAATGTGTCGGAGGACACCGTGCACCTGGCAACCGGCCCGCCACAGGAGTCGTTGGTGCGCGATGAGACAAGGACATCCCTACCGGCCAAGCCCTCCCTAACCCGGACGACGCTAGGCCAATTGTGCGTCGCCCCACGGACCAGAATCTCTGGTCGCCAGCTGGCGCTGCGCCACACGGGAGGCTTACAGATTGCATATTTAACTGCTCAGTATACTTGAAGCAATGGCTGCATCCAAATAGTTCTGATAGACTTCCTTTCCTTGATTGCTTTCCCTCATGATCAAAAACTTCATAACACTTGAAAATGACATTTACCAGTTAAACTATGCGATACAAAACTAGTTAAGCTATTAGATATATTGCTTTCACTGATCCAGTTCTTTCAATTCAATACTCACACATGTAAGGATATAATGAGACATTGCTTTTGAGTATTGGGGCAAAGTGAGCAAAGTGGTCTGATTTTGAGTTTTAAAAGCTTGAAACCAGGAGATCTGTAGTTAAGAGCAAGGCCCCCATTTCACCTGCCAGCACTCTAAATGTTCCCTCCAGATAAAGTGTAGTTGGCCACTAAGAAGATGAGTATTGACAAACGATCACTGAGTCTAGGAAGCTTTAAAGTGTCAATCAGCAGCTGAAAAATAAAGCATGCTCCCCACCTCCGTTTCAGCACAAAGTGGCGATATGGGGCTGGAGAAATTGAACCATTCTCAAATTCAAAGACAGAGCTAGGGATGCAAGGACTGACCATCCATGATATTAATTTATAGTTTTAACCAGGTTTTTCTATGCTATACAGTGTTTGTTTACAAACATTAAGGTAAAACAAGCTTATATTTTGAGTTCTGATGGGGTACCACAGTTAAACTAAGCTCATGAGGCATAATATTCTTCAAGAATCAATGGGTACATATCATTAATATACAAGTCCAAAAAAGTAAGAAGTAACTGCTGATTGCCCTTTTAATGCAAACAGAACAGACAGCGAGGGAGTTCAAGTCCTTTCATTTGGAGTTCAAGTCCTTTTTATTTGTAGACACCGGAGCTCCCAACTGCCAATCAAACAGGCTGGAGATCGAGTTACTTCTGGATGAAGATGATGACAATGCACAGAGTCCCCACCAGCCCAAGAGCTTGGATGCCCAGGAACCACAGTAGGACCCAGAAAAATATGATGATCACAGGATCCACAACCTTCTCCCCAAAGTACATCTGGGTGAAGCCCGCGCTGCGCAGGCACTTGTTTAGCTGCCCGAAAAGGGTCCCCATCCGCTCGCAGTCATCCACCTGAGGTCTTGTCGTGGGATCGTCAATGAGGGGCCACCTGGCCATGGGGTCACCGGCTGGGCGTGGTCTGGGCCTTGGGTCACCGGAGGGGCGTAGCCTGGCTCTGGGGTCAGCGGTGGGGCGGGGCCTGGTTCCAGGGGCGCCAGAGGGGTGTGACCACCAAGTCCCAGGGTCACCGGGAGGGCCTTGCCATCTAGGTCCAGGTGGTCTGACTCTAGGGTCATCCTGAAAAGACAAGTATGGCTTTTAAATGACACCCCTATTCCCCATACATTGTGCTGCACTACAATTATCCAGTGTTGCATATGGATCTGGTCAAAAGAGGTACACTACATGGAACGTACCATACTTAGGATAGGCATGTGGTTGTGTCATAAGGCTGTGTGACATGCCATTAGGCTGTATGAATGGGTCTCTCATTCCAACAACACATAACTTCTTATCAGCATTATACTGATACATGCTGGAATCATAAGACTGCCCGCCAGCCTTGAAATGTAACTGTTGGTTGTTCAAGTTGCTAGGTGACAGAAACATTGGCCAAAGCATAATAAATGCACTAAAAGTAGCCAGCTACAGTTCATTCAGAAAGTATTCCGACCCCTTTACTTTTTCCACATTGTTATGTTAGACTTATTCTAAAATGTATTAAATTAAATAAAGTCAATCCTCATCAATCTACACACAGGTTTTTAGAAATATTTGCAAATTGATTCAAAATAAAAAACAGAAATACCTTATTTACATAAGTACTCAGACCCTTTGCTATGAGACACGAAATTGAGCTCTGGTGCATCCTATTTCCATTGGTCATCCGTGAGATGTTTCTACAACTTGATTGAAGTCCACCCGTGGTAAATTCAATTGATTGGACATGATTTGGAAAGGCACACCTGTCTATATAACATCCCACAGTTGACAGAGCATGACCATGAGGTTGAAGGAATTGTCTGTAGATCTCTGAAACATGATTGTGTCAAGGCACAGATCTAGGTAAGGGTAACAAAACATATCTGCAGCATTGATGGTCCCAAAGAACACAGTGGCCTCCCTTATTCTTCAAATGGAAGAAGTTTAGAACCTCCAAGACTCTTCCAAGAGCTGGCCACCTGGCCAAACTGAGCAATAGGGGGAGAAGGGCCTTGGTCAGGGAGGTGACCAAGAACCCGATGGTCATTCTGACAGAGCTCCTGAGTTCCTCTATGGAGATGGGAGAAGCTTCCAGAAGGACAAGCATCTCTGCTGCACTCCACCAATCAGGCCTTTATGGTAAAGTAGCCAGACGGAAGCCACTCCTCAGTAAAAGGCACATGACTTCCTGCCTGAAGTTTTCCAAAAGGCATTTAATGGACTCTCGCACCATGAGAAACAAGATTCTCTGGTCTGATGAAACCAAGATTAAACTATTTGGCCTGAATGCCATGCGTCACGTCTGGAGGAAACCTGGAACCCTCCCTACGGTGAAGCGTGGTGGTGGCAGCATCATGCTGTGGGGAGGTTTTTCAGCGGCAGGGACTGTGAGACTGAGTCAGGATTGAGCAAAAGATGAACGGAGCAAAGTACAGAGATCCTTGATGAAAACCTGTTCAGGACCTTAGATGGAGGTGAAGGTACACCTTCCAACAGGACAACAACCCTAAGTACACAACCAAGACAACGCAGGAGTGGCTTCAGGACAAGTCTCTGAATGTCCTTAAGTGGCCCAGCCAGAGCCCGGACATGAACCCAATCAAACATCTCTGGAGAGACATGAAAATTGCTCAGAAAAACAACCTGACAGAGCGTAAGCGGATCTGCAGAGAAGAATGGGAGAAATTCCCCAAATACAGGTGCCAAAAATGGGGTCAAATCATGAGTCAGTGATTTCAGGTCAAAGTAGGAGCTCAAAAACTAAAACGATGTCCTAGTTTCCGATTTGGATGACCTTTCAAAGCGATTTTTCCCAGTTGGAGCTATTTATTTTTTCCCGAGTTCCCAGCTGTCTTGAATGCACTGAATTCGGGAGATTTCCGAGTTCCCAGTTGGTTTGAAACGGCAATAGCTGCCTTATGTAATCTAGTTTTGGAATACATCGGGAAATAAACTTCTGAATCCAACTTTTCTCCAAACCACACCATATTCCTGCTGTGTAAACAGTGGTAGATTTAGTGTTAGGAAGTTTCACGTGAAGTGCGTGGTCTAATCGCAGCCCCAGTTTAACTCGGAGGGAATATGGTGACGACAAGTTAGATTCAGACGCTTATTTGATAGCGATTTACACATTTCACTTTTACGTCTGGTAAGTAGAGTTCTTATATTATACATATCTTCTTATTGACAAGAAAAACAATTGTTGGGATTTAGCCGGCTATATTTAGGTAGGATTATTTTCCGTCGCCAACCGCCAGCACGATGCACAACTATACAGACTCCCGATGTTGTCCCAAAGCTACATGTCAGTATGACGTCAAGGGATTTAGCATGCTAGCTGATTATCCAAGCAATTTAGTAAGCATTTTATGAATCGTCAGTCACCAATTAGCTAACCCTGAAATGTATTCGCTTCGTGCCAGTTCGATGTTTTTTTATATAACTAGTTACAGTTCCACTTGATTTAAAAATTGCACTGCTAGCAACAATAGCTAGTTAACTGCAGCATTAGCTATCTAACGAGGTTAGCTGGCTACCTGGAATGTTTGCCTTGGTGTGTTGGATGGATGATGAGATTGACACCTTCTTCGACTATCTAGCTCCTCAAACTCCCGCCGATGCAGTACCGGCTGATCATTCACAAATTGTGATATGGTGGTCATGTTATTCACGTCGTTATGATTATGTTTATCCGATGAGGTTTAGGAATGAGAACAAAACAATCAAGACTCTCAATGACACTCCCCCCCCCCCGTTGTCACGTGTTAGAATCAACGTCACGGTAAGGGGCGTGTCAACTTCAGCTGTCAGTGTCAAATAGCTGAAATGTCTATATCAAACAACATTTACATGCAATTATTCGATATTAAACTGATTATGGCAGAAGCCGAGTGTCAACATATTACTCTGTTTATCTTAATCGGAGTAAGCATACGCCGATTAAAACAGCTCAGAAAAGCAGGTATCTTTCGAATTATTAGGACATGTAACAAGCTTAACAGTTGAATGCGTTCCAGGGGTGTATTTGATCTGCGCATGTGCTGGCACCGGTAGCGTCATTGCTAGAAGGA
This sequence comes from Oncorhynchus nerka, assembly GCF_034236695.1. Taxonomy (NCBI): domain Eukaryota; kingdom Metazoa; phylum Chordata; class Actinopteri; order Salmoniformes; family Salmonidae; genus Oncorhynchus; species Oncorhynchus nerka. The sequence goes on from NC_088407.1 coordinate 65,272,941, forward strand.
ATCCAGTTCGACAAATTAACGTAAAAAGTAGTTTTTTATATATTTTTTGCGTTTTAGCTAACCCTAACTATTTTCCTAACCTAAACCTGAGTTTCCTAAACTGCTACGTTAATAATCTTAACCTGCTGCGTAAATTCTCCAAACCTGCTTTGAAAAGTTAATTTGACAAAAGCTGGATCCCTTCTACCCATGACACAGAAGCCTCCCTCTTTTGCACGAGTGAAGTGAGTTCGGAAAAACTGAAAGTATGAGTTTTAGAAATAGTTTTCACATGCTGAGGCTGCATATACATTTGATGTCTTCGCAAAAATAGCATGGTCTGTGGTACAACTTTTTTTTTTTTTTTTTTTTGCCATGTCCATGTAAACCGGTTGAGAGAAATCCTTAGTTTACATGTTTTGCAAATAATATCTATTATATTAATCTGACTATCCACAATAATCGTATTATTTTGTGTGCATGTAGTGCTTCTTTAGAAATGTATTTTTACAGTAGCTCGACTATTTACATTTCAATTAGTATCAAGCAGTAGACACTACAAGGACAAAAGTATGTAGACACATCCAAAATTATGGGCATTAATGAGTTTGTCCCCTTTTTGCTATTATAACAGCCTCTACTCTTCTAGGAAGGCTTTTCACCGGATGTTGGAACATAGCTGCTGGGACTTGCTTCCATTCAGCCGCCAGCATTAGTGAGGTTGGGTACTGATGTTGGGCGATTAGGCCCGCAGTTTGCATTCCAATTCATCCCAAAGGTGTTCAATTGGGTTGAGGTCAGAGATCTGTGCAGGCCAGTCAAGTTCTTCCATACCGATCTCAACAAACCATTTCTGTATGCACCTTGCTTTGTGCACTGGGGCATTGTCGTGCTGTAATCGGAAAGGGCATTTTGTTGTCACAAAGTTGGAAGCACAGAATCATCTGGAATGTCATTGTATGCTGTAGCATTAAGATTTCCCTTCACTGGCAGTGAGGGGCCTAGCCAGAACCATAATAAACAGCCCCTGACCATTATTCTTTCTCCAAATTTTACAGTTGGCACTAAGCATTCGGGCAGGTAGCGTTCTCCTGGCATCGGACAAATCCATATTTGTCCATCGGACTGCTAGATGGTGATGCGTGATTCCTCACTCCAGAGAACGCATTTCCACTGCTCCAGAGTTCAATGGTGGCGAGCGTTACACCACTCCAGCCGACGTTTGGCATTGGGTATGGTAATCTTAGGCTTGTGTGCGGCTGCTCGACCATGGAAACCCATTTCATGAAGCTCCTGACGAATAGTTATTGTGCTGACGTTGCTTCTAGAGGTAGTTTGGAACTCCGTAGTGAGTGTTGCAGCCGTTCTGTGATCTTGTGTGGCCTATCACTTCGCGGCTGAGCCATTGTTGCTCCTAGACTGTTTCCACCTCACAATAAAAGCACTTACAGTTGACCAGAGCAGACAAACTTACTTGTTGGAAAGGTTGCATCCTATGACTGTGCCACGTTGACTGAGCTCACTGAGCATTTCAGTACGGGCCATTCTACTGCCAATGTTTGTCTATGGAGATTGCATGACAGTGTGCTCGATTTTATACATCTATCAGCAACTGGTGTGGCTGAAATGGCTGAATCCACTCATTTGAAGGAGTGTCCACATTTCAAGTGTTAAATGTGTGGGAATAAAGACGCTTGAACGAAAGAAAGTTAGTAACCAAATAAATACTGGACTATGAAAACAAACACACATTTGCAGGACAGAAAAAAACATGACACAGTTGTGTATCAAATATATATCACAAATCATACAGTACCAATCAAAAGTTGACACACCTACTTATTTTTACTATTTTCTTCATTGTAGAATAAAAGTGAAGACATCAAAACTAGGAAATAACACATGGAATCATGTAGTAACAGAAGTGTTAAACAATCAAAATATATTTTGAGTATATTATTTGATTCTTCAAAGTAGCCACCCTTTGCATTGATGGCAGCTTTGCACACTATTGGCATTCTCTCAACCAGCTTCATGAGGTAGTCACCTGGAATGCATTTCAGTTAACAGGTGTGCCTTGTTAAATTGTGGAATTTCTTTCCTTAATGCGTTTGAGCCAATCAGTTGTGTTGTGACAAGGTAGGGGTGGCAAACAGAAGATAGCCCTATTTGGTGAAAGACCAAGTCCATATTATGGTAAGATCATCTCAAATAAGCAAAGAGAAACACCAGTCCATCATTCCTTTTGAAACCATGAAGGTCAATCCAGAACATTGAAAGTTTCTTCAAGTGCAGTTGCAAAAACCATCAAGCACTATGATGAAACTGGCTCTCATGAGGACCGCCACAGGAAAGGAATACCCAGAGTTACCTCTGCTGCAGAGGATAAGTTCATTAGAGTTAACTACACCTCAGAAATGGCAGCCCAAATAAATGCTTCGCATTTCAAGTAACAGACACATCTCAATATCAACTGTTCAGAGGAGACCGCATGAATCAGGCCTTCATGGTAAAATTGCTGCAAAGCAATCACTACTAAAGGACACCAATAATAAGAAGAAGAGACATGCTTGGGCCAAGTAACACGAGCAATGGACATTATAACGGTGGAAATCTGTCCTTTGGTCTGATGAGTCCAAATGTGAGATTTTTGGTTCCAACCGCCGTGTCTTTTAGACGCAGAGTAGGTGAATGGATGATCTCCGCATGTGTGGTTCCCACTGTGAATCATGGAGGAGGTGTGATCGTGTCACAAGCAACACACTGTCAGTGATTTATTTAGAATTCAAGGCACACTTAACCGGCATGGCTACCACAGCATTCTAGAGCGATATGCTATTCCATCTGGTGTGCGCTTAGTGGGATTTTCATTTTGTTTTTCAACAGGACAATGACCCAACACACCTCCCGGCTGCGCAGGGGCTATTTGTCCAAGAAGTAGAGTGATTGCTAATTCTGTACAAACCATCAGTTTCTCATTCACAATTTGACAAGCACTTAATGCCTCGAATTTCTCGGCTGCATCCCCTTTGTGTGGCCGTAATGCTACCTAAAAAGAATCCATGCCCTTCGTGGCCGTTGTGCCCTTGGGCTGTAATATAATAATTACAGCTAAACACCACTATCAAAAGTGACATCAAATGGGATTATGCATGTATTGCTATTATAAAGGTGCATTTTTATGGTGAAATTATCTTCCCCAAACGTCAAGCGCTGCGTATGTATGTCAGTTAGGCTCTACACCTGTTGTAAAGTGGATTAATGTGCTTCATTGTAAGTTATTTAGCCACTTTGTTGTGATACAAACCTTATCAAAACATATAGGCGTATGGACTAGCTACATGAGGTGTGAGACTATGATTTGAAAAAGTTGCAAAAAAAACAAACCATGCCGTTTCTTTCCTTAAACTGGGCATCATTCACAAGTGATATGCTAATATTGTCACCCATCACACTATTCTTGATTTAATCTCGTCTTTACATATACTAAATAATATATGTGTGAAATTTGTTTTGATTTAGAATGGACCTATTATCAGGCACCTGTATCAAAAACAGGGACCGTGGGGGGGAAAATACCTGACATTTATGCACTTAAAAGGGGAATGGAGTACGATTTTCCCATGGTTAATTGTCATGCGAGCCAGGTAGGCTATACTCCTGTTGTGAATATAAATCAAATGTATTTATATAGCCCTTTGTACATCAGCTGATATCTCAAAGTGCTGTACAGAAACCCAGCCTAAAACCCAAACAGCAAGCAATGCAGGTGTAGAAGCACGGTGGCTAGGAAAAACTCCCTAGAAAGGCCAAAACCTAGGAAGAAACTTAGAGAGGAACCAGGCTATGAGGGGTGACCAGTCCTCTTCTGGCTGTGCCGGGTGGAGATTATAACAGAACATGGCCAAGATGTTCAAATGTTCATAAATGACCAGCATGGTCAAATAATAACAATCACAGTAGTTGTCGAGGGTGCAGCAAGTCAGCACCTCAGGAGTAAATGTCAGTTGGCTTTTCATAGCCAATCATTTAGAGTATCTCTACCACTCCTGCTGTCTCTAGAGAGTTGAAAACAGCAGGTCTGGGACAGGTAGCACATCCGGTGAACAGGTCAAGGTTCCATAGCCGCAGGCAGAACAGTTGAAACTGGAGCAGCAGCACGGCCAGGTGGACTGGGGACAGCAAGGAGTCATCATGCCGGGTAGTCCTGAGGCATGGTCCTAGGGCTCAGGTCCTCTGCGAGAAAGAGAGAATTGGAGAGAGCATACTTAAATTCACACAGGACACCGGATAAGACAGGAGAAGTACTCCAGATATAACAAACTGACCCTAGCCCCCCGACACAAACTACTGCAGCATAAATACTGGAGGCTGAGACCGGAGGGGTCAGGAGACACTGTGGCCCTATACGATGAGACCCCCGGACAGGGCCAAACAGGAAGGATATAACCCCACCCACTTTGACAAAGCACAGCCTCCACACCACTAGAGGGATATCTTAAACCACCAACGTACCATCCTGAGACGAGGCCGAGTATAGCCCACAAAGATCTCCGCCACGGCACAACCCAAGGGGGGGCGCCAACCCAGACAGGAAGATCACGTAAGTGACTCAACCCACTCAAGTGACGTACCCCTCCTAGGGACGGCATGAAAGGGTGCCAGTGACTCAGCCCCTGTAATAGGGTTAGAGGCAGAGCACCCCAGTGGAAAGAGGGGAACCGGCCAGGCAGAGACAGCAAGGGCGGTTTGTTGCTCCAGAGCCTTTCCGTTCACCTTCACACTCCTGGGCCAGACTACACTCAATCATATGACCAACTGAAGAGATGAGTCTTCAGTAAAGACTTAAAGGTTGAGACTGAGTTTGCGTCTCTCACATGGGTAGGCAGACCATTCAATAAAAATGGAGCTCTATAGGAGAAAGCCCTGCCTCCAGCTGTTTGCTTAGAAATTGTAGGGACAATTAGGAGGCCTGCGTCTTGTGACCGTAGCGTACGTGAAGGTATGTACGGCAGGACCAAATCAGAGAGATAGGTAGGAGCAAGCCCATGTAATGCTTTGTAGGTTAGCAGTAAAACCTTGAAATCAGCCCTTGCCTTGACAGGAAGCCAGTGTAGGGAGGCTAGCACTGGAGTAATATGATATTTTTTTGGTTCTAGTCAGGATTCTAGCATCCGTATTTAGCACTAACTGAAGTTTATTTAGTGCTTTATCCGGGTAGCCAGAAAGTAGAGCATTGCAGTAGTCTAACCTTGAAGTATCAAAAGCATGGATACATTTTTCTGCATCATTTTTGGACAGAAAGTTTCTGATTTTTGCAATGTTATGTAGATGGAAAAAAGCTGTCCTTGAAACGGTCTTGATATGTTCGTCAAAAGAGAGATCAGGGTCCAGAGTAACGCCGAGGTCCTTCAGTTTTATTTGAGACGACTGTACAACCATTAAGATTAATTGTCAGATTCAACAGAATATCTCTTTGTTTCTTGGGACCTAGAACAAGCATGTCTGTTTTGTCTGAGTTTAAAAGTAGAAAGTTTGCAGCCATCCACTTCCTTATGTCTGAAACACAGATTTCTAGCGAGGGCAATTTTGGGGCTTCACTATGTTTCATTGAAATGTACAGCTGTGTGTCATCCGCATAGCAGTGAAAGTTACTATTATGTTTTCGAATGACATCCCCAAGAGGTAAAATATATAGTGAAAACAATAGTGGTCCTAAAACGGAACCTTGAGGAACACTGAAATTTACAGTTGATTTGTCAGAGGACAAACCATTCACAGAGACAAACTGATATTTTTCTGACAGATAAGATCTAAACCAGGTCAGAACTTGTCTGTGTAGACCAATTTGGGTTTCCAATCTCTCCAAAAGAATGTGGTGATCGATGGATTCAAAAGCAGCACTAAGGTCTAGGAGCACGAGGACAGATGCAGAGCCTCGGTCTGATGCCATTAAAAGGTAATTTACCACCTTCACAAGTGCAGTCTCAGTGCTATGATGGAGTCTAAAACCAGACTGAAGCATTTCGTATACATTGTTTTTCTTCAGGAAGGCAGTGAGTTACTGCGCAACAGCCTTTTCTAAAATATTTGAGAGGAATGGAAGATTCGGTATAGGCCGATAGTTTTTTATATTTTCTGGGTCAAGGTTTGGCTTTTTCAAGAGGCTTTGTTACTGCCACTTTTAGTGATTTTGGTACACATCCGGTGGATAGAGAGCCATTTATTATGTTCAACATAGGAGGCCCAAGCACAGGAAGCAGCTCTTTCAGTAGTTTAGTTGGAATAGGGTCCAGTATGCAGATTGACGGTTTAGAGGCCATGATTATTTTCATCATTGTGTCAAGAGATATAGTACTAAAACACTTGAGTGTCTCTCTTGATTCTTGTTCCTGGTAGAGTTGTGCAGACTCAGGACAACAGAGCTTTGAAGGAATACGCAGATTTAAAGAGGAGTCCATAATTTGCTTTCTAATAATCATGATCTTTTCCTCAAAGAAGTTCATGAATTTATTACTGCTGAAGTGAAAGCCATCCTCACTTGGGGAATGCTGCTTTTTAGTTATCTTTGCAACTGCAATTGTTCTTATTTTGCTCAATTATGTTGGAAAAATAGGATGATCGAGCAGCAGTAAGGGCTCTTCGATACTGCACGGTACTGTCTTTCCAAGCTAGTCGGAAGACTTCCAGTTTGGTGTGGCGCCATTTCCGTTCCAATTTTCTGGAAGCTTGCTTCAGAGCTCGGGTATTTTCTGTATATTCCCGGGGAGCTAATTTCTTATGAGAAATGTTTTTAATTTTTAGGGGTGCAACTGCATCTAGGGTATTGTGCAAGGTTAAATTGAGTTCCTCAGTTAGGTGGTTAACTGATTTTTGTCCTCTGACGTCCTTGGGTAGGCAGAGGGAGTCTGGAAGGGCATCAAGGAATATTTGTGTTGTCTGTGAATTTATAGCACGACTTTTGATGCTCCTTGGTTGGGGTCTGAGCAGATTATTTGTTGCAATTGCAAACGTAATAAAATGGTGGTCCAATAGTCCAGGATTATGAGGAAAAACATTGAGATCCACAACATTTATTCCATGGGACAAAAATAGGTCCAGAAGGTTTAGAAGAGTTAGTAGTCTACTGTCACTGACTGACAGTGAGTAGGTCCAGAGACATGTTGGACAAAACCCACTGAGTTGATGATTGCTCCAAAAGCCTTTTGGAGTGGGCCTGTGGACTTTTCCATGTGAATATTAAAGTCACCAAAAATTTGAATATTATCTGCTATGACTACAATATAAGCAATGTGCTTAATATTAGGAATGTTGATAAATAAATATAGTAGGCCTAGGCTATAGAAATCTGATGGATCCTCTTTTTAATAAAGGCCGTCACTGTTTTCTCACGCAATTGTATAGCCTATAGAAATGTTGTGCAACATAAACTCATGTGCTCTCATGAAGTGTGACATTGCATTGATGTCGGAGTGATTAGAGGGACAATAGAGTGCTGAGTATCAGGCAGTTAGCAAGTTTGGTAGACTACTGGTAACCATCAGCAGCATCAGAGCTGGGAGAAGCCTAATTACCGTGACTAAACGGTCATCATGGAATTTGACGGCCGTCATGACTCATGACCGCCAGTGTGGCAATAATATGGTCACCGTAACAGCCCTATCTGCAACACTAGCCTTAGAATTACTTAGTGTAAAAATGTGTTTTCATACCATCTTTCGCTCACCTCTCCCTGATGGCGCTGTGTGAATTACGATTGAATGGGAATCTTCTCGCCTGTAAGGGGCTTAGGGACATGCCGCATCTGCGCACTCTGGGACTGCACAATAACCGTCTCGTCAGCCTCCATGCCCACACTGCCCTCTTTCTTCCCAACGCCACCTACCTGGACCTGTCCAGCAACAACTGACCACTCTGCCCTCAGAGCTGCTGGACCTCTGGCTGCCTCCCCCACGGCAAGCTGGCTGGCCACACTCAGAGAAAAGTGTTGGGTATGGTTCACTAATAGTAATGTTATTGTTCTGTACATCCGAAATTGAGAAATGCTCAGATCTCAAACTTTCAAGTAAAACTTGCATGTGTTATAGGAACATGTTCCCCATTTCACTTCTTTTCAAAACTAGGCCAAACGGCCTCGCTTTTCTCTGTCTCCATGACAATGTGTGGCAGTGCGACTTCCAGATCTCCATGCTGCTGGCCCACTCCAAATCCCAGGGGATCCCTGTGGTTATGATGGACCAGCTCCTGACCTGTAGCCATAGCGGAGGGTCTGCCTCCCAGCTGGGGGCTTCCCTCATAGAAGCTGACCTGTTGCAGTACCAGAGGCCCTCTATTCAGCCCTCAGCCACCCCGGTCACCTTCCACTGGGCAGCAACGTGATGCTCTTCTCACCTCCGCTTCCCACCTGGACTAAAGCAGCTGGAACCTCCATATACAACACAGGTAAATACCCAGCAAACATGACCCTACTGGCCTCATGTGGGTATTAGCCTGACATGGGCAAGCCCACAACACACCCAAAACAGTCTAGCCTACAACAAGCCCACACCGAGCCCAACACGGGCCAGCCCACACCGAGCCCAACACTGGCCAGCCCACACCGAGCCCAACACTGGCCAGCCCACACCAAGCTCAGCTACGTTATAATGTAGAGGCGGTGGCTCATGTGAATATTTGGAGGCGTAGTTTACAAATGACCCCATGTTCTAAGCTAAAAAGAATGCAAGATTTTAAAAAATGTAACACCATTCAAAACAATGAGGATTCAGAACTTTAAAGCCAGTTATCTTGGAATCAGCTTTTTTCAGATAGAACCTTAGTTTTAAGTTAAAGTTATTTTTGTGCAATTGTTAGAGTGTAATTCAAGTGTCCTGTTGTGTGATATCAACAAATCTATCTTGCCAATGATGAAGTCTGTAAAATTACTTAGATTAGATAAGGCTGTGTGACATAAGATCACATTTTAAGTTACATAATAATATGTATATAACCAGGTTTCCTTCTAACCATTTCTACCTGACTCATGAAAAAAGTCACGAATGGGCTGATGGAAACAGGAAATGCCGGTACAATTTTATAAATTGGCAGTGGAAATGCCTTTATGCCCGAATATTAATATAACCATCATATCAAAGTAAACTTGGAGTCACGCAATGAATGGTGTGTGGTCCTCCCACTACGACTTAGGAAAGCATGCAGTATTGTGTATTAGGCTATAGATTAAATAAGTTATGGACTTCACAGGATCTGGTGACATGAGGATCGATGGTTGATTGTCGTTTGACAAATATTATATTATCCATAATAATCTCATGTAGACCAGCCTACCCGTACTGTATCTGCAAGCTGTTGGCTTAAGCCCACGTGCCAAGACCAGAGTAGGAACATTTGCTATTTAGTGTTAGAGTTGAAAATGTGTTGGCAACACATTGAACTTCAGAATTTTATTAGGTATATAAAAACTACATTTTGTGTGCCCTACATCACACACTAATTTTAACTACAACTAGTCAGTTTGGTGGAAACACACCACTAATTTTCTTTGTGGATTTTAGAATATTTACATGAAAATCTGTCGCCAATTGGATGGAAACCTAGCTAGTGATAGTAAAAACTTTGGTGTTCTGATACAATGTACCCGAAAGGGGGGGCTTAATTTAGGCGACATGAGGGCTGCCCTTGGGGACACCTGCCTTGGGGCCAATGTGGAGCCAATGAGCAAATGAGGGGAGGACAGCTCATAATGGCTTGAATGGAGTGGTATCAAACACATAAAAACCACGTGTTTGATACCATTCCGTTCCAGCCATTATGCAGGAATCTCCACGGTTGGAATCCAATGGTCCATCATCAGCCTAAATGGACTTTCGTACAAGGATGCAGGAGAATATCGGTGCCAGGCACGGAACATGGCGGGAATAGCAGAGGTCCCCATTAGACTTAGGGTGGTGGGGGTGAAGCCTGTGCCCCCTTCCGTAAAGAACAAGACCCGCAAATCTATTTCTAGGTCCTCATCCAAAAGAAAACCTCTCCCACAAAAGCTGAAATGGCCACAGAATATTACTTCAATCTCCAGCCCAAAGATGACTCTTCTGAACCTCAAGTATGTCACAACCCCTCACTTCAACAAACAAGACCCAGAGTGTCAAAATGTCCTCGGTCCCCGCCCCCCTGAAAAAAAAAAAAGAAGTAATTGTTCCTCACCACAGAAGTACATACCCAAACGCAAAAAGACCTCAGCCCCAAAGTCAGAGAACCTCAGATATCTGTCAATAGTATACCCACCTTGCCAGAAAAGTCTACCACTCCATTGTCTTCATCAACAATCAACCCTTTAAAAGAAGATGATCATTGGCCAGCAGAAGGTGCCCCAGAGACATGTAGTGTAAGATACTGTAATGCTCTTTGAGTGACAACGATTACAATGGGGGGTGTGATGTATTCTTTCATGTTTTCTCTTTTTTTTTCCAGATCTGTTTCTTTTAACGTCTTTAGAGAGATTGAAGGTGAGAGAATGTGTATCACCCACTTATCTGTGAAAGCTCTGATTAGAAGGACAGATGTTCCAACAAGGTGAACGTTTTGAATCTCATAACACTTCACTTTTTCAACATTTAGTTGTTACAGCCTGAAATTAAATTGATTACATTGAGATTGTGTCACTGGCCTACACACAATACCTCAATGTCAAAGTGGATTTATGCTTAACTTTTTTTATTTTTTATTTACAAATCAATTAAAATGAAAAGCTGAAATGTTTTGAATCAATAAGTAGTCAAGTTCAGGAGTAAAAATGTGCTAAATCAGTTGCATAATAAATTGCATGCACTCACTCTGATCACAAGTGTTTAACATTATTTTTGACTGACTACCTAATCTCTGTACCCCACAGATACAGTTATCTATAAGGTCCTTCAGTTGCGTAGTGAATTTCAAACACGGGTTCAACCACAAAGACCAGGGAGGTTATCCAATGCCTCGCAAAGGGCACCTATTGGTAGATGGGTAAAAAAAAAGAAAAAGCAGACATTGAATATCCCTTTGAGCATTATTAATTATACTTTGGATGGTGTATCAATAGTCACTACAAATATATAGGCATCCTTCCTAACTTCGTTGCCGGAGAGGAAGGAAACTGCTCAGGGATTCACCACGAGGCCAATGGTGTCTTTCAAACAGAGTTTATTGGCTGTGATTAGAAGAACTTAGGGTGGATCACTCTTCATATTTTCAAGCATGGTGGTGGCTACATCATGTTATGGGTATTCTTGTCATCGGCAAGGACTAGGGAGTTTTTGGGAGATAAAAAGAAACCAAAATAGAGCTAAGCACAGGCAAACTCCTATAGCACAATCGGGTTCAGTCTGCTTTCCAACAGACACTTACCAAGACGACATTGAATGTTCCTGAGTGGCCGAGTTACAGTTTAAACTTAAATCGTCTTGAAAATGTCTGTCTAGCAATGATCAACAAGCAACTTGTCAGAGCTTGAAGAATTTAAAAGAATAATGTTCAAAGATTGTATAATCCAGGTGTGCAAAGCTCTTAGACTTGCCCAGAAAGACTCACAGGTTGTATCACTGCCAAAGATGACTCTAAAATGTATTGACCAGTGCTTAATTTGAGCCGGGACCTCTCCGAAATGTATTTGGCTGGATCCAGTACCTTTCATGGCATGAGAAATAATTGTCACTTTTTGCAAAATAATAAAAGCGATCAAAGTTAATTTGAGTTGCCTCATGGTTAATTCTCCTGCCCCCACAAAATGTTTTGGTGAAAAAGTAGATTGGGCCTAATATTCTAAAAGTTGATTTGGGTTGGACCGACCCTGGTTTATGTTTTTTGCAACATTGTAAGCTATGTTTGAGACCAACGCTTGGCCGTGGCTGTGTGAGATGCACGCCAGTATCTCACATAACTAGAATGAGATTCACTTTCTATGATCTCTCGTCCTCTCTGCTCGGATAGAGCTTGCAACTCATCTCTACGGCGTTGCACTTCATAATTTATTTTCTTATAGAAGCATAGCCGCGTGAAGGGTTCTGAAGGAGCTGCAGCACCCCTGAAACATTGTCTGTTCAGAAATAAATTTAAATGATTCAGAATAGCCTACTACACTCTGAGAAGGCCTATAATTTAGCTACAGTGGATCAATAGCTTCTTTTAGAAATTAGCCTAGCTGTGGATTGTAGCCCAATAACAAGGAATAGGAAAAGTCCCCAAATTGTCATACTTGAGTAAAAGTAAAAATACGTTGAGAAAATGACTCAAGTGAAAGTCACCCAGTAAAATCTGTCTTGAGGTAAAAGTATTTGGTTTTAAATATACTTAATTATTACAAGTAAATGTAATTGCTAAAATACACAAGGATTAAAAGTATAAACCATTTCAAATTCCTTATTCAGCAAACCAGACGGCACCATTTTCTTATTTTGTTTAATTTATGTATAGCCAGGGGCACGCCTCATCACTCAGACACAGACATCATTTACAAATATTAAGCGTGTGTTTAGTGAGTCTGCCAGATCAGAGGCAGTAGGGATGACCGGGATGTTGTCTTGAAGTGAGTGAATTACACCATTTTCCTGTCCTGCTTAGCATTCAAAATGTAACTACTTTTGGGTGTCAGGGAAAATGTATGGAGTAAAAACCATAATATTCTTTAGGAATGTAGTGAAGTAAAAGTTTAAAAAAATATATAGTAAAGTACAGAAACCCTCCAAACCACTTAACTTCTCTATGGTAGGGGGTAGCATTTGGAATTTTGGATGAAAACCGTGCCCAAATTTAACTGCCTTCTACTCAGGCCCAGAAGATAGGATATGCATATAATTGGTAGATTTGGATCGAAAACACTCGAACGTTTCCAAAACTGTTAAAATAGTGTCTGTGAGTATAACAGAACTGATTTGGCAGGCAAAAACCAGAGAAAAATCCATTCAGTAAGTAGGATGCCATTACAGTATCCATTGACTTAGGACTCAATTTGCAGTTCCTGAGCCTTCCACTAATGTCAACAGTCTTTTTAGAAATTGTTTCAGGCTTGTATTCTGAAAAATGAGGGAGTAAGAGCAGTCTGAATGAGTGGACCCTGCAGTGTCGGAGAGCTTTTTCATGCGAGACCGAGAGTGCCTTTCTTGTTTATTTCACCTTTGTTTAACCAGGTAAGCAAGTTGAGAAGTTCTCATTCACAATTGCGACCTGGCCGTTTACCTTTTATATTGACAACATTATTGTCCGGTTTAAATATTATCGATTATTTAGGCTAAAAACAACCTGAGGATTGAATATGAACATCGTTTGACATGTTTCTATGAATTTTACGGATACAATTTGGATTTTTTTGTCTGCCTGTTGTGACAGCGTTTGAGCCTGTGGATTACTGAAGAAAACGCGTGAACAAAACGGAGGTTTTTGGATATAAAGAGAGACTATCGAACAAAAGGAACATTTATTGAATAAATGGATGTCTTCTGAGTGCAACCATATGAAGATCATCAAAGGTAAGTGATTAATTGTATCACTATTTCTGACTTGTGTAACTCTTCTACTTGGCTGGTTAATGTTTGTAATGATTTGTCTGTCTACTGGGCGATGTTCTCAAATAATCATAAGGTATGCTTTCACCGTAAAGCATTTTAAAAATCTGACACCGTGGTTGGATTCACAAGAAGTTAATCTTTAAACCTATGTAAAATCGTTGTATCTTTTCTGAATTTTTATGAGTATTTCTGTATTTGAATTTGGCGCTCTGCAATCTCACTGGATGTTGGCCAGGTGGGACGCTATCGTCCCACATACCCTAGAGAAGTTAAGTAGTACTTTAAAGTATTTTTACTTAAGTACTTTACACCACTGGGAATAGCCTACACATGGCAAATCTGTCAGTGAAAAAACAGCATGCCGAGGAAACAGGCCTTTCGCAATATTTCAAATACAAATCTAGGGTAAACACAGGTTTGAAAGCAAATGGCTACTGTTGAAAAGTGAAGACTATGCAGTAGGCTACCAAAATATTTGATCAACTTCCAAATATTGTTTTGCAAAACAGTGAGGGAGCTGCGCATCATTGGGTGAGTCAATGAAACTGGAAAGCATTTTTAGGACTATAATTACAATATGTGTCTCCACACACCTAAGCCTAGGCTATTGATGGATTTAAGACGAGGTCTTTGTTTTAATTGATATCGGTAAGTAAAAGTAGCCTGCCATTTCAAAAATTTGTGCTCTATTAAAAAATATTCTGTCAGTCTCCAGTCAGAGTGTTGGACTAGTAACCGGAAGGTTGCAAGTTCAGACCCCCGAGCTGACAAGGTACAAATCTGTCGTTCTGCCCCTGAACAGGCAGTTAACCCACTGTTCCTAGGCCATCATTGAAAATAAGAATTTGTTCTTAACTGACTTGCCTAGTTAAATAAAGGTAAAATAAAATAAAAATGTAAAATGACATAGAATTTCATGAAATGCATTTTTAAAAGGACACGTTTTTCCCCGACCCTAGGAAACAAAAACTGTTCCCCACGTGTGTCTCTACTGTGTCTCTACTCTACTGCTGTATGCCACTACGCAAATGTAATATTTTGTATGTCATTTTCAAGAAATTAACCATGTTTTCACTTTGTTATTATGGGATATTGTGTGTAGATGGGTGTGGGAAGAAATCAACTTAATCCATTTTAATTGAGGCTGTAACACAACAAAATGTAGAACAAGTCAAGGGGTATGAATACTTTCTGAAGGCACTGTATATATTCATGCCAACATCTATTTGTTCCAGCTAAAGCCAAAGGATACCATTAATACATCTTAGCTCAGAATGTTCTGTGATTGTCCAGTGTGTCTCAGTAGACCATAGGATCCTCTGGGGTTCATGGCAACTCAGAGGTCCCGGCACTGTTTATCCAGTCCGATTGAATTGTGGCCATTTGAGACAGTAAGACCTTTGTTTTACTCCACACAAACAGTTATAGTTTCACAAGTTTGCTGGGTAGCTTTGGTCATGTTTACCCAACTGTTCCTAAAGTTGAAGTATTCCATTAGGGGCTGTGGCTTGCCATTTTGTTATTGTTCTATTTATGGATCTATGTACTGTGTGAGAGAGCAAATATGAGAATAACTTATTTGAATTTGTTTTAATGCCTGTAAAAAAACTACTTGAACATGTAATTCTCTAGTCTACAGTTGGTATTTTTCTGCTGGAGTTAGGCCTAGCTGTTATGTGTTTTGTTTGTTTGCTGGAGTGAGCTGTTTGATTAGATTTAAACCTGTTCATACAAAATGCCAGAGAATCACATTTTATTTGTCACATTCGTCAAAAATACAACGGGTATAGACTTAACCGTGAAATGCTTGCTTACGAGCCCTTCCCAATGATGCAGAGTTACTATTTTATCTTTTTTTATTATAATTTTAAGACGAGGAATAAAATACACAACAATGGAGCTATATACAGGGAGTATCAGTGCCAGATCAATTTTCAGTTATTTGAGATGCAGTACATTCAGAAAGTATTCAGACCTGTTCAATTTTCCACATTTTGTTACGTTACAGCCTTATTCTGTAATGGATTACCTTTTTTTTTTCATCTACACACGACACAGCAAAAAACGTTTTTTAGAATATTTAGCAAATGTATTAAAAAAAAAAAAAAACTGAAATATCACATTTACATAAATATTCAGACCCTTTGCATGAGACTCAAAATTGAGCTTAGATGTTTCTACAACTTGATTGGACTCCACCTGTGGTAAATTAAAATGATTGAACATGATTTGGAAAGGCACATCTATCTATAAGGTCGCACAGTTGACAGTGAATGTCAGAGAAATAAACAAGCCGTGAGGTTGAAGGAATTGTCCGAAGAGCTCAGAGAAAATCGGGGGAGAAGGGCTTTGGTCAGGGAGGTGACAAAGAACACGATATTCACTCTGTCAGAGTTCTAAAGTTCCTCTGTGGAGATGAGAGAACCTTCCAGAAAGACAACCATCTCTGCAGCACTCCACCAATCAGGCCTTTATGGTATCGTGGCCAGACGGAAGCCACTCCCCAGTAAAAGGCACATGTCAGCCCGCTTGGAGTTTGCCAAAAGGCACCTAAAAGACTCTCAGACCATGAGAAACAAGATTCTCTGGTCTGATGAAACCAAGATTGAACTCTTTGGCCTGAATGCCAAGCGTCACGTCTGAAGGAACCCTGGCACCATCCCTGCAGTGAATCATGGAGGTGGCAGCAGCATGCTGTGGGGAGGTTTTTCAGTGGCAGGGACTGGGATACTAGTCAGGATTGAGGGAAAGATGAACGGAGCAATGTACAGAGAGATCCTTGATGAAAACGTGCTCCAGAGCACTCAGGACCTCAGACTGGGGCGACGGTTCACCTTCCAACAGGACAATGACCCTAAGCACACAGCCAAGACAGCACAGGAGTGGCTTCGGGATAAGTCTCTGTTCTTGAGTGGCCAAGCCAAACCCCGGACTTGAACCTAATCGAACATCTGTGGAGAGATTTGAAAATATTTGTGCAGTGATGCTCCCCATCCAACCTGACAGCGCTTGATAGGATCTGCAGAAAAGAAGGGGAGAAACTCCCCAAGTACAGGTGTGCCAAACTTGTAGCGTCATATACCCAAGAAGACTCAAGGCTGTAATCGCTGCTAAAGGTGCTTCAACAAAGTACTGCGTAAAGGGTCCGAATGCTTATCTAAATGTATTATTTCATTTTTTTAAATACATTTTGAAAAAAAATCTAAACCTTTGTTTGCTTTGTCATTATGGGGTATTGTGTGTAGATTGAGGGGGAAAGAAACTATTTCATGAATCTATTTTTGAATAAGGCTGTAACGTAACAAAATGTGTAAAAATTCAAGGGGTCTGAATACTTTCCGAATGCACTGTATGTACATGAAGGCAGGGTTAAGGTACTAGGCATCAGGATAGATAATGATTTAGTGGTTGAATGCGTGAGAGTGTTTGTGTGTGTTTTCTTGTGAATGTGCATAGAGTCAGTGCAAGTTAGGATCAGTGCAGATAATTGATGGTTATCCAAACTAACTATTTAGGAGTCAGAAGCTGTATCAAAGACTGTTGGTCTGAGAGCCGAAACTTTGGTACCGTTTGCTGGAAAGTAGCAGAGTGAACGCTCTATGGCTGGAGGCTGTGGCATTTTTTTTGGCCCTTCCTCTGACACTGCCTGATTTAGAAGTCCTGGATGGCAGGGAGCTCAGCCCCAATGATGCACTAGGCTGTCCGCGCCACCTTCTGTAGCGCTTTACGGTCGAGGGTGGTGTATTTGCCATACCAAGAGGTGGCGCAGTCAGTCAAGATGCTCGCGATGGTGCAGCTGTAGACCTTTTGAGGATATGAGGGCCCATGCCAAATCTTTCAAGCCTCTTGAGGGGCAAGAGGTGCCATCGTGCCTTCACGACTGTGCAGGTGTGTATGTGGACCATGTTAACTCCTTAGTGATGTGGACGCCAAGGAACCTAAAGCTCTCAACCTGCTCCACTACAGCTCCATCTATGTGGATGGGGGTGTGCTCTTCCCTCTTTTCCCTGTAGTCCAGCTCCTTGGTCTTACTGACGTTGAGGGAGAGGTCATTGTCATGGCACCACACTGCCAAGTTTCTGACCTCCCTGTAGGTTGTCTCACCGCCGTAGTTTCGCCAGCAAACTTGATGGTGTTGGAGTCGTGTGTGTGTGTGTGGCCACGCAGTCGTGGGTGAACAGGGAGTACAGGATGGTACTAAGCACACACCCTTGAGGGGCCCCCGTGTTGAGGGTTAGCTTTAGATTTCCCATCAGGAAATCCAGGATCCAGTATCGGAGGGAGGTGTTCAGTCCCAGGTTGGTGATGAGTTTGCAGGGGACTATGGTGTTGAACGCTGAGCTGTAGTCTATGAACAGCATTCTCACAGTTATTTCCCCTCTTGTCCAGGTGGGAGAGGGCACTGTGAAAAGCAATTGAGATTGCATCATCTGTGGATCTGCTCGCACAGTATGCGAATTGGAGTGGGTCCAGGGTGTCTGGGATGATGGTGTTGATGTGTGTTATGACCAGCCTTTTTTAAAGCACATCATTACAGATGTGAGTGATCGCAGGGAGAATCATTTAGTCAGGTTACCTTGGAGTTCTTGGGAACAGGAACAATGGTGGGCAGCTTAAAACATGTTGGGATCACAGCCATCCGGAACAACAGGGGCTTTCACCCAAGACTCATTGTTGTATTCCTCGAAGTGAGCATAGAAGGATTTTAGCTCGTTTGGGAGTTCTGCATCACACTTATGATGAGCTTCGCAGCTGGTGTAATAGGATTCCACCTTCCTACTATATTTTCCTTTTGCATTTTCGATGTCTCGTCGGCGGTCGTAGCAGGCTTTCTTGTATGTATCTGTGTCCCGCCTTGTAAGTGGTAGCTCTAGCCTTTAGCCCAGCACGGATATTGAATTTAGATACGTTCTTATAGTCACTCTGGGGACGACATCTATGCACTTATTGATGAAGCCCGTGACTGATGTGGTAAACTTCTCAATGCTATTGGATGAATCCTGGAACATATCCCAGTCTGTACTAGCAAAACAGTCTTGTAGCCTCACTTCTACTTCATTGGACCACTTCCGTATTGAGCTGGTACTTCCTGTTTGAGTTGTTTGTTTGTAAACAGGAAGCAGGAGAATAGAGTTATTCTAGATTTACAGAAGGGAGGATGGCTGAGGGCCTTTTTTATATACGCTTCTGTGGTTAGAATGAAAGTGGTCTAGGGTTTTAGCACCCCTAGTGGCGCAGGAGACGTGTTTTTAAAAGTGAGGTAGAATCTTCCCCCACCAGAAACGCACCCTCTGGGGGAGAGAGACAAACCCAACTGAAACATGATTTTGGCTTCCCTGTTGTTGATTAACAGGGAATGATAGATGTTTAACCCCAACAGGGTATGCATAGCGGTGCACTGAGTTTTCTGTCTAGTGTATAAGTCTTGCCTCCAGTGTGTGGGAGTCCTTCTCTCTGTTGTGTTGTAGACTCCCCCTCCGCAACCCTCCTCTTCACCACTCCGGTTAACCTCTCTCCACCTCCCACAGGCTGCCCTGCGCTCGGTGACAGGCAGACAGAGCTTGGATCAACTCAGACCAATAGTTTTTCCTCTTAGATATGCTTGAACTCTAGGGTCCTCTTATCAAGTTCTCCAAGAAACTGATCTGCAGTCAGTTTTAAATCAGTTTGGCTTTGTGCTCCGCTTCTGCTTGCAACCCACTGGAAATCTGATCTGGAAACAGCTGTTTTCTCCCACGTTATTCCTCCTGTAGGGGATTCAGAGGATATCTGAGACCACAGCGTATGGTCTTGCGCCACCAAGCCGGGCACCATGGTTGAAAGCATGGACTTTGAAAAGGAGGAGAAGCGCTACTCCATCCGCGGAAAGCATGTGGCCCTCATCTGTGCGGTAGTGGTGGTGTCCGCCATTGCTGTTGGGCTGGGGGTGGGCCTCACGCGGCCGGACAGTACCCTGGCTGACCCGGCCCCCACAGAGGAAACCCCAAGCCCACCCCCCCACCAGCTGACAGGGGGCCCTGCAAACCCTCCAACAACACTGACGGGGACTGGAAGAATTTCCGGCTGCCAGACTACGTGAAGCCAGTGCATTATGATCTCCATCTGGAGCCTGACCTGACCACTGACCTCTACACGGGGAGCGTGTCCGTGCACCTGGAGGTGAGCCGACCCACAAGGCACCTGTGGCTCCACATCCGAGAGACGTTCATCAGTGCAGTCCCCAGGCTCGTCCTGAAAACCCCACAGGCTCAGAGGGAGGTCACCGTGGCCATCAAGGGTTGCTTTGAGTTCAAACCACAGGAGTATGTGGTAGTCGAAGCGGCAGAGGAGCTTGTGGCCACCAAGCTCAGTGAGGTGTACGTTCTCAGCCTGGACTTTCAAGGCTGGCTCAATGGATCTCTGGTGGGCTTCTACAGAGTCACCTACACAGAGAACGGAGCCATCAAGTAAGTCATTGGAGGCATGAATGTTTGGTAATAGATTGGGTGTATTTCAGTTTTTGTTTGACTCTGATGTAATATAATTTTTCAAAAATTGAACCATCCACCAGTTAGGGGAAGACCATATTTATGAAGACCGAAATTAATAAATGCATGAGAATGGTTACAATGTAACTAAATCCCTCATGCTCAGTGTTATGTGTGCTGTATATGCTACTTTGTACCCATTTTAATAGATCTATAACCATGACTCCGATGTAAAATGTGGGAGAGGGAAGAAAATCTGCACAACTTCAGACAGATCCTCAGCCAAATGTCTTTAAGGAAAATGTCCTTTTGGGAACAAGTTTACAAGTTGTAATCTGAGTGTTGACAACTGTGTGTGTGTGTGTGTGTGTGTGTGTGTGTGTGTGTGTGTGTGTGTGTGTGTGTGTGTGTGTGTGTGTGTGTGTGTGTGTGTGTGTGTGTGTGTGTACATGCATGCATGTGTATGAGTGCACATCAGCAGCTCACTGGAAAATGCCATTAATGTTAGAGAGAAATATTGTTCACTCTAGTAACTGCTGCTGCTACTACTACTACCACCATGACTACTATTAATTGTAGTATAACGACGTGCAGATTCTGACGGGAATGTACAACAATCCCTCATTGGGGATTTCCATCTTGGCAGATATGCTGCCCAGTATTCCAAGTAAATTGTTGGAACAGGGCAAGAAAAAGCAACTATTTAGAATGGTTAATGCAAAATACCATCTGTAAGTGCTTTATATCACACTACAGACCTACTCCAAACATGGGTGTAATGGGATGAAACCACTGAGGGAAAAATTAACTTATTTTCCCAGGGAGTGCAGTGATTCTTATCAAGGTTTAACCATGTTCACATTAATGCTAAGGTCAGAGTGTATCTGAAAATCCATAATTACCTGTTACAGATTGTCTGTTAAATTGCTGTTATACAAAGTTCAAATGATAGCGTCTATGATGTGTAGTTTTTAGTGTGTCAATAAGAACCTTATAGTCCTTTGGACTATATCTGACATTTTGGTCATAAATCAGTTATTCACAGAGTTGCTCTTTAGGTAGTCCTTTTACATGTGAAAAGAAAGTCCATTTATGATGTGAAAAATCCAATTTGATCTGCAATCCAATCACACAATGCTGAGTTGTCAATCAAAAATAATTGTATGTAAGGTGATACTTATTGAGTCATGAAAGAGGAAGACGTCACAAAACAGTTCTGCGATCTGGAATTTATACTCCCCTCAAAACTATACATAATTGCTGATAGTCCCTAGTCCTTGATTATTCATATCATTGGTTCTGGTCCTCTTTCAATTACTTCAATGTTTTTCCCACCACTTTTTCAGAAGAATGACCATAAAGTAAACTCTTCATAGTAAAAACAAATAAATACAGATGATTAGAGCATGTTTAAAACCTTTAGGAGAAGCATTCCTGTTTTTGTCTTGTTCTATACTAATAAATAAACCTCCTTGGAAGGAGGTGCACCAACTTACCACATTTTATTGATAACTAGCAAGGAGTTTACTGACTGGGTGTCAGAGACCAGAAAAAATATCAGTTTACTCATCCAGATCTAACCTTTAGCAATATTGCTAGTTATCTATCTGATCTAACGTTGAACAGGAATTAATATACACTAAACAAAAATATAAACGCAACATGTAAAATTTTGGTCCCATGTTTCATGAGCTAAAATAGAAGATCTCAAATTTTCCATAAGGCCAAAAAGCTTATTTCTCTCAAATTTTGTGCACACATTTCTTTTAAATCCATGTTGGTGAGCATGTATCATTTGCCAAGATACTCCATCCACCAGAAATGTGTGGCATATCAAGAAGCTGATTAAACAGCATGATCATTACACAGGTGCACCTTGTGTTGGACAATAAAAGGCCACTAATATGTGCAGTTTTTTAACACAACACAAAGCCACAGATGTTTTATTTTGAGGGAGCATGCAATTGGCATGTTGACTGCAGGAATGTCACCAGAGTTGTTGCCAGATAATTCACTGTACATTTCTCTACCATAAGCCACCTCCAACGTCATTTTAGAGAATTTGGCAGTACTTACAACCAGCCTCACATCCACGAGTATGGCTGATGTTAATGTTGTGAACAGAGTGCCCCGTGGTGTCAGTTGGGTTATGGTATGGGCAGGAATAAGCTATGAACACAATTACATTTTTATCGCTGGCAATTTGAATGCACAGAGATACCGTGACCAGATCCTGAGGTCCATTGTCGGGCCATTTATCTGCCGCCATCACCGCATGTGTACGACAGCATATTCCAGTTCCCACCAATATCCAGCAACTTCGCATAGCCATTGAAGAGGAGTGGTACAACAATCCACAGGCCACAATCAACAGCCTGATCAACTCTCTGTGAAGGAGATGTGTTGCACAGTTGAGGCAAATGGTGGTCATACCAAATACTGACTGGCTTTCTGATCCATGCCCCTACCTTTTTTTAAGGTATCTGTGACCAACAGATGCATATCTGTATTCCCAGTCATGTGAAATCCATAGATTATGGCCTAATTAATTTAAATTGACTGATTTCCTTGTGAACTGTAACTCAGTAAAATCTTAGATTGTTCCATGTTTCCTTTATATTTTTGTTCAGTATATTTGATGACGTGATTAGAAAGAAGTAATGATATTCACTTTCATTTAATCATTAAATGTCTGTACTTTTCTATTAAAATTGCAATAATTGTAACATTCTGTGGCAGATAGAACTTTATTGCGGAACCCAGATTGACATTTCAGAGCCATAAGGTTCTATTTGCGATTGCACCCCCCTAAAAACATGTATTTACAAATGTCTTCGGATTTTGATACTCAGCACTGCAGGTATCTTTATGGGTTATGAAGGAAGAATTCACTACAAAACAGTTCTGAGATCTGGGATGTGAAAACTGTGATTGCGCAAATAGAACCTTAGTCCTTAGGTCTCGGAAGTAAAACTTGAAAGGTGGACAAGTGTAGTAAGCTACAGCATTGGCCATGATGTGTCCATTTTCTCTTTGCTTTTTAAATGTGTCCAACTGCTTTTAAATGCTCGTAAAACTAAATGCATTCTCTTCAACCAATTGCTGCCCGCCCGACTAGCATCACTACTCTGGACGGTTCTGACTTAGAATATGTGGACAACTACAAATACCTAGGTGTCTGGTTAGACTGTAAACTCTCCTTCCAGACTCACATTAAGCATCTCCAATCCAAATCTAGAATCGGCTTCCTATTTCGCAACAAAGCATCCTTCACTCATGCTGCCAAACATCCTCACAAAACTGACTATCCTACCGGTCCTTGAGTTCGACAATGTCATTTACAAAATAGCCTCCGACACTCTACTCAGAAAATTGGATGCAGTCTATCACAATGCCATCCATTTAGTCACCAAAGCCCCATATACAGTGGGGCAAAAAAGTATTTAGTCAGCCATCAATTGTGCAAGTTCTTCCACTTAAAAAGATGAGAGGCCTGTAATTTTCATCATAGGTACACTTCAACTATGACAGACAAAATGAGAAAGAAAATCCAGAAAATCACATTGTAGGATTTTTTATGAATTTTTTTGCAAATTATGGTGGAAAATAAGTATTTGGTCAATAACAAAAGTTTATCTCAATACTTTGTTATATACCCTTTGTTGGCAATGACAGAGGTCAAATGTTTTTCCTCCATGCAGATCTCCTCTAGAGCAGTGATGTTTTGGGGCTGTTGCTGGGCAACACGGACTTTCAACTCCCTCCAAAGATTTTCTATGGGGTTGACATCTGGAGACTGGCTAGGCCACTCCAGAACCTTGAAATGCTTCTTACGAAGCCACTCATTCGTTGCCCGGGCGGTGTGTTTGGGATCATTATCATGCTGAAAGACCCAGCCACGTTTCATCTTCAATGCCCTTGCTGATGGAAGGAGGTTTTCACTCAAAATCTCACGATACATGGCCCCATTCATTCTTTCCTTTACACGGATCAGTCGTCCTTGTCCCTTTGCAGAAAAACAGCCCCAAAGCAAGATGTTTCCACCCCCATGCTTCACAGTAGGTATGGTGTTCTTTGGATGCAACTCAGCATTCTTTGTCCTCCAAACACGACGAGTTGAGTTTTTACCAAAAAGTTATATTTTGGTTTCATCTGACCATATGACATTCTCCCAATCTTCTTCTGGATCATCCAAATGCTCTCTAGCGAACTTCAGACGGGCCTGGACATGTACTGGCTTAAGCAGTGGGACACGTCTGGCACTGCAGGATTTGAGTCCCTGGCGACGTAGTGTGTTACTGATGGTAGGCTTTGTTACTTTGGTCCCAGCTCTCTGCAGGTCATTCACTAGGTCCCCCCGTGTGGTTCTGGGATTTTTGCTCACCTTTCTTGTGATCAGTTTGACCCCACGGGGTGAGATCTTGCGTGGAGCCCCAGATCGAGGGAGATTATCAGTGGTCTTGTATGTCTTCCATTTCCTAATAATTGCTCCCACAGTTGATTTCTTCAAACCAAGCTGCTTACCTATTGCAGATTTGGTCTTCCCAGCCTGGTGCAGGTCTACAATTTTATTTCTGGTGTCCTTTGACAGCTCTTTGGTCTTGGCCATAGTGGAGTTTGGAGTGTGACTGTTTGAGGTTGTGGACAGGTGTATTTTATACTGATAACAAGTTCAAACAGGTGCCATTAATACAGGTAACGAGTGGAGGACAGAGTAGCCTCTTAAAGAAGAAGTTACAGGTCTGTGAGAGCCAGAAATCATGCTTGCTTGTAGGTGACCAAATACTTATTTTCCACCATAATTTGCAAATAAATACATTAAAAATCCTACAATGTGATTTTCTGGATTTCTTTTCCTCATTTTGTCTGTCATAGTTGAAGTGTACCTATGATGAAAATTACAGGCCTCTCTCATCTTTTTAAGTGGGAGAACTTGCACAATTGGTGGCTAACTAAATACTGTTTTGCCCCACTGTACTACCCACCACTGCGACCTGTATGCTCTTGTTGGCTCTCGTTACATATTCGTTGCCAAACCCACTGGCTTCAGGTCATCGATAAGTCTTTGCTAGGTAAAGCTCCGCCTTATCTCAGCTCCAAAGCAACACCCACCCGTAGCACGCGCTCCAGCAGATATATTTCACTGGTCATCCCCAAAGCCAACACCTGCTTTGGCTGCCTTTCCTTCCATTTCTCTGCTGTCAATGACTGGAACGAATTGCAAAAATTACTGAAGCTGGAGACTTTTATTTCCCTCACCAACTTTAACCATCAGCTGTCAGAGCAGCTTACTGATCACTGTACCTGTACACAGCCCTGTAAATGGCACATCCAACTACCTCATCCCCATAGTTTTTGTTGCTCTTTTGCACCCCAGTATCTCTACTTACACATCGATCACTCCAGTGTTAATGATAAATTGTAATTATTTCGCCTCTATGGCCTATTTATTGCCTTACCTCCGTAATCTTATTACATTTGTACACATTGTACATAGACCTTTTCTATTGTGCAAATGACTGTACGTTTGTTTATCCCATGTGTAACTGTGTTGTTTTTGTCGCTCTGCTTTGCTTCATTTTGGCCAGGTCGCAGTTGTAAATGAACTTGTTCTCAACTGGCCTACCTGGTTAAATAAAGGTGAAATAAAAAATGTAAAAACATTTCAAATCAAATTTAATGTCACATGCGCGGAATACAATTTCAAACCTTACCGTGAAATGCTTATTACAAGCCCTTAACCAACAATGCAGTTCAGAAAATATTTACTAAAAAGTTTTTAAAAATAAATCTAATATATTTATATATTGGGGCGGCAGCGTAGCCTAGTGGTTAGAGCGTTGGACTAGTAACCGGAAGGTTGCAAGTTCAAACCCCCGAGCTGACAAGGTACAAATCTGTCGTTCTGCCCCTGAACAGGCAGTTAACCCACTGTTCCCAGGCCGTCATTGAAAATAAGAATGTGTTCTTAACTGACTTGCCTGGTTAAATAAAGGTAAAATTAAATATATATATATATCATTTTAAAAAGTAACATAAAATAACAATGAGACTATATACAGGGGGTACTGGTACCGAGTCAATGTGCGGGGGTACATTTAGAATGCCACAATCCAGTAAATACTGCATAGTTCAACATTCATTGAAAACAACATAATAGCTAAATGGGGAGGCTTAGTTGTTCATGGAATCATGCCATGTTTCTTTTTCTCCCAAGAAAAATTGCTGCCACCGACCATGAGCCAACAGACGCCCGCAAATCTTTCCCCTGTTTTGATGAGCCGAACAAAAAGGCCACTTACAATATTTCCATCACCCACGACAAGGACTATGGAGCCCTCGCCAATATGCCAATGGAGGTACAGTCTATGCATAAAAAAATATCAACACAAGTACTACAAATTGCTTCTTATATAACATTCTATATTTAAGCAATAAGGCACGAGGGGGTGTGGTGTATGGCCAATATACCATGGCTAAGGGCTGTTCTTAAGCACGATGCAAAGCGGAGTGCATGTATATAGCCCTTAGCCGTGGTATATTTGCCATATATCACAAACCCCCGAGGTGCCTTATTGCTATTATAAACTGGTTACCAACGTAATTAGAGCACTAAAAAGAAAGGCTTTTTCATACCCGTGGTATATGGTCTGATATACCACGGCTGTCAGCCAATCAGCATTCAGGGCTCGAGCCACCCAATTTATAAAAATGCATAAATGTATCCACAACTTATTGAATGTATCACAAAACGGGTGGCATATAGTGTTACCGGTTAGTTTTCTTGAAACTGTAATGGGAGTCACACAGAGAGAGAGGAGAGTGAGTGTCATGAATGCAAGAGCAGGAGCCATCAATCTTCTGCTCCGGGGCTTTGGTACTGAGAACACAACTATAAGATGCTGTCTGACATCTTCATTAAACCACAGAACCTCTTACTTTCCAGGGCACCCCAGAAACGCTTCCTGGCAATAAGATCAAAACGTTCTTTCAGAGGTCCGTTCCAATGAGTACCTATTTGGTATGTTTTGCTGTGCACCAGTTCACGTTTGTGGAAAGGAACTCGTCCCGAGGAATTCCTGTAAGTACTTGCTATTTTTCTCAGCAGTCATTGGTCCTTCCATACCTTAAACTAAGAAAAGACTGACTGTATAACATGTTGTAAATCATATTGTATAGTCTACAGTTGAGAGTAAATGTTGTAACAATTTAAGCCTGTGAAGTTCAATGTTTTAAATGGTGGAAAAGCTACACTACATATTCACAAAAGTATGTGGACACCCCTTCAAAATAGTTGATTTGGCTATTTCAGCCACACCCATTGCTGACAGGTGTATAAAATCGAGCACACAGCCATGCAATCTCAATGGACAAACATTGGCAGTAGAATGGCCTTACTGAAGAGCTCAGTGACTTTCAACATGGCACCTTCATAGGATGCCACCTTCCCAACAAATCAGTTCATCAAATTTCTGGCCTGCTAGAGCTGCCCCGGTCAACTGTAAGTGCTGTTATTGTGAAGTGGAAACATCTGGGAGCAATAACAGCTCAGCCGCGAAGTGGTAGGCTACACAAGCTCACAGAACTGGACCGCAAAGTGCATCTGGATGCAACGTCAGCACATGAACTGTTCGTCAGGAGCTTCATGAAAAGATTCCATAGCCGAGCAGCCGCACACAAGCCATAGATCACCAGGCGCAATGCCAAGCATCAGCTGGAGTGTAAAGTAAAGTGTAAAGCTCTCCGCCATTGGACTCTGCAGCAGTGGAAACGCGCTCTCTTGAGTGATGAATCACACAGTCCGACAGACAAATCTGGGTTTGGCAGATGCCAAGAGAATGCTACCTGCCCCAATGCATAGTGCCAACTGTAAAGTTTGGTGGTTGAGGAATAATGAGTTTATTTTATTTTTACAGGGACAGTGCACTTTAATCAACGTTTCAGTAAAAGTGCCTGTTTTAGCAAGCCGGCTAATTTTCAACCGCAGTCCCTGGGCAGGTTATTAAAAACAATTACAATATAGACAATAGCAACATAGGACAAGCAAGACATAGCATACAGACATAGAACAAAAAGCAGCAAGACAAAATTCATAAAAACAACAGTGTTTCCACACCTCACAAGTTAGACAACAGACATGGAAAGCGGCAACACACAGCTAGGGACCATGTTCACAAATCTGACCTTTAGCCATGTCTTCAAGCATTTTGTGAAAGTGTGATATGTGGTGCAGTTATGTGTGTCTGACGGCAGTGTATTCCAGACATGGGAAGCTCTCACAGAGAAAACGGATTTACTAAAGGTGCTTTTCCTTAAGGGAACTATACAGTCACCTCTCATGGCAGACCTTGTGGATCTGCTGCCATATGTTTGGGTTTGGCCTGGGCTAGGCCCCTTGGGGGATGGGCTTTTCCTGTTTCAGCATGACAATGCCCCTGTGCACAAAACGAGGTCCATATAGAAAGGGTTTGTCGAGATCGGTGTGGAAGAACTTGACTGACCTGCACAGAGCCCTGACCTCAACACCATCGAACACCTTTGGGATGAATTGGAATGCTGACTGCGAGCCAGGCCTAATGGCCCAACATCAGTGCCTTACCTCACTTATGCTCTTGTGGCTGAATGGAAGTCCCCGCAGCAATGTTTTTTTATTTAACCTTTGTTTAACTAGGCAAGTCCATTAAGAACAAATTCCCCGGCCAAACCCAGACGACGGCGCTAATTGTGCACCACCCTATGGGACTCCCAATCACGGCCGGATGTGATACAGCCTGGATTCCAACCAGGGACTGTAGTGACGTCTCTTGCACTGCGCGACTCGGGAGCCCAATGTTTCAACATCTATTGGAAAGCCTTCTCAGAAGAGTGGAGGCTGTTATAGCAGCAATGGGGGGGACCAACTCCATATTAATGCATATGATTTCGAATGAGATGATCGACAAGCAGGTGTCGACAAGGTGTCCACATACTTTTGTTCATGTAGTGTAAGTACAATGTTTTAAATGGTGTAGTTTATCTATCTTTGGTCTCTGATCTGCGTCACAGCTGTTAGTCTTTTGTGTTGAGTTTTCAGCCGTTAGTGACATTTTACAATGCAAATGTTTGTTACTGGACAATATAAAGAATTCTACTGTCTTGATTAAATGTAAACACACACACACACTTACACATTCTGTAGTGTATACACACTTAACAACTCTGCTTTCAAATCCTTTTATTCCAGTTGCGAATCTATGCACAGCCTGCACAAATCAGGACTGCGGAGTATGCAGCGGACACGACAAAGGTTATTTTTGACTACTTTGAGGAATATTTCAACATGAATTACTCCATCCCAAAGCTAGGTAATTTGCGATCTCCTCTGTCTGTAAACTGTTGTGACCACTGGATAAAATTAATGAATAATGCGTTATACACACACATGTTTGCATAAAATGTTTTTCTCTTCTACCAGATAAGATTGCCATCCCTGACTTTGGCACGGGGGCCATGGAGAACTGGGGTCTGATCACCTACAGGGAGGCCAACCTCCTCTATGATGAGAACCAGTCCTCGTCGTACAACAAACAACGTGTGGCCAGTGTCATCGCTCATGAGCTTGTCCACCAGGTGAGAGACTCATGTCCCCAACACTACCACAACAGAAACACTACCACAACAGAAACACTATCACTAAAGAACGCTCCAGAGTTCTTCATTTTTCATGTTACAGTGGAAAACTACTGGAACACATCTTATAGTGGAAATTCAAGTCAGATCTAATATTTATAATCATAGAGGGACCCAAAGCTCAATCACCCAAGATTTTTTTTACGGTATTGTGTCACCATGATGAAGCCTAAATGAGGATGTAAAGTCATGAGGCAACCATTAGCGGCAGAACTCAATGTTTAGAAAAGAGAACCACCATATCTTTGTTCCAATCAATAGCTTGGAAAGGTTTTACACTGACCCTGAATTTGGTCATGAAAATACTAGTGTTCTATTGAAGTACGTCCGCCCTCCAGTTATCCATCAAACCTTTTATGATAGGCAACACAATAAGACCTTTTTCCAAGATATCATCTCTTTATTGTTCGGCAATAAGACGGTGATGGTGCTGTCCATAAAGTTTTATGAATTGTCCAAAGTTAAAGGACTGAGGGGCAAGTGAGAGCTGGCTTCTGTTTCCTTGTTTCCATAGTCTGTTAACAGGAAGGTGAATATCAGCATAGTTGCAACCAAACCAGAGTTAGAACCCAACCTGGTCTCAGAGCATTTCATGCTATTCTGTAGGTAAATCGGAGACACTCCAGCTAGTATGTGGTATGGTTACATACCAAACTTCAAGGCCTAGCAACCCAAAGTTTGCGAGTTCAAAAGTTATCACAGACAACTTCAGCATTATAGCTAATTAGCAACTTTTAAACTACTTACTACTTTTTAGCTACTTTGCAACTACTTAGCATGTTATGTTCCCCTAACCTTAACCATTTAACCATTTAACCTAACTCCTAACCCTAATCCCTAGCCTAGCTAACATTAGCGAGCTAGCTAGAATTCATGACATATCATACATTTTGCAATTCATAACATGTTTAATGTTTTGCAAATTCGTATCAAATGTTATTGGTCACATACACATGGTTAGCAGATGTTAATGTGAGTGTAGCGAAATGCTTGTGCTTCTAGTTCTGCCAAACCCAGTACAGTAATATCTAACAATTCCCCAACAACCAGCTAATACACACAAATCTAAAGGGATGGAAAAATATATGGATGAGCGATGGCCAAGCGGCATAGGCAAGGTGCAATAGATAGTATAAGGTACAGTATATACATATGAGATGAGTAATGTAAGATATGTTAACATCATTAAAGTGACTAGTGATTCATTTATTAAAGTGGCCAGTGATCTGAGTCTCTATGTAGGCAGCAGCCTCTCTGAGTTAGTGATTACTGTTTACCTATCTGATGGCCTTGAGATAGAAGCTGTTTTTCAGTCTCTCGGCCCCAGCATTGATGCACCTGTACTGACCTCGCCTTCTGGATGGTAGCGGGGTAAACAGGCAGTGGCTCGGGTGGTTGTTGTCCTTGAATATCGTTTTGGCCTTCCTGTGACATCGGGGCTGTAGGTGGCTTGGAGGGCAGGTGGTTTGCCCCCGGTGATGCGTTGTGCAGACCACACCACCCTCTGGATAGCCTTGCGGTGGAGGGCGGTGCAGTTGCTGTACCAAGCGATGATGCAGTCCGACAGGATGCTCTTGATTGTGCATCTGTAAAAGTTTGTCAGGGTTTTAGGTGACAAGCCAAATTTCTTCAGCCTCCTGAGGTCGAAGAGGCGCTGTTGCACCTTCTTCACCACACTGTCTGTGTGAGTGGACTATTTCAGTTTGTCTGTGATGTGTACGCTGAGGAACTTGAAGCTTTCCACTGCTGTCCCTTCGATGTGGATGGGGGGTTGCTCCCTCTGCTGTTTCCTGAAGTCCACGATCATCTCCTTTGTTTTGTTGATGTTGAGTGAGAGGTTGTTTTTCTGACACCACACTCTGAGTGCCCTCACCTCCTTGCTGTAGGCTGTCTCGTCATTGTTGGTAATCAAGCCCACTACTGTTGTGTCATCTGCAAACTTGATGATTGAGTTGAAGTCTTGCTTGGCCATGCAGTCATGGGTAAACAGGGCGTACAGGAGGGGGCTGAGCATGCATCGTTGTGGGGCCCCAGTGTTGAGGATCAACGAAGTGGAGATGTTGCTTCCTACATTCACCACCTGGGGGCGGCCCATCAGAAAGTCCAGGACCCAATTGCACAGGGCGGGGTTGAGACCCAGGGCCTCCAGCTTAATGATGAGCTTGGAGGGTACTATGGTGTTAAATGTTGAGCTGTAGACAATGAACAACATTCTTACATTGGTATTCGTCTTGTCCTGATGGGATTGCATCGTCTGTGGACCTGTTGGGGCGGTATGCAAACTGAAGTGGGTCTAGGGTGAGGTGGAG
This sequence comes from Oncorhynchus nerka, assembly GCF_034236695.1. NCBI lineage: Eukaryota > Metazoa > Chordata > Actinopteri > Salmoniformes > Salmonidae > Oncorhynchus > Oncorhynchus nerka. The sequence goes on from NC_088407.1 coordinate 65,304,906, forward strand.
GTGATATGATCCTTGACTAGTCTCTCAAAGCACTTCATGATGACAGAAGTGAGTGCTATGGGGCAGTAGTCATTTAGTTATCTTTGCCTGAAACATGTGAGGAATGTAGACTGGGATAGGGAGCGATTGAATATGTCTGTAAACACACCAGCCAGCTGGTCTGCGCATGCTCTGAGGACGTGGCTAGGGATAGGCCAGCAACCTTGCAAGGGTTAACATTTTTAAATGTCTTACTCACGTCGGCCACGACGAAGGAGGGGGGGGGGCGCAGTCCTTGTTAGCGGGCCTCGATGATGGCACTGTATTATCCTCAAAGCGGGCAACGGTGTTTAGTTTGTCTGGAAGCGAGACATCGATGTCCGTGATGTGGCAGGTTTTCCTTTTGTAGTCTGATTTCCTGTAGACCCTGCCACATACGTCTAATTTCTTATTGCGACTCCACTTTGTCCCTATACCGACATTTTGTTTGTTTGATTGCCTTGCGGAGGGAATAACTACACTGTTTATATTCGTTCATATTCCCACTCCTCTTTCCATGGTCAAATGCGATGGTCAGAATTCAGAATTGCGTGAATGCCGCCATCTATCCACAGTTTCTGGTTAGGGTAGGTTTTAATAGTCAGTGGGTACAACATCTCCAATGCACTTCCTAATAAACTCACTCACCGAGTCAGCGTATAGATCGATGTTCTTCTCTGAGGCTGCCCAGAACATTTCCCAGTTCACATGATCAAAACTATCTTGAATCGTGGATTCCGATTGGTGAGACCAGCGTTGAATGGTTCTAGTCACGGGTACATCCTGTTTGAGTTTCTGCCTATAAAACGGATTACCCGAAGGGAGGGAGAGGGAGGTCCTTGTATGCATCATGGAAGTTAGAGTAGCAGTGATTGTATTGCTCGCGTGAGTGCTGCAATCAATATTTAGGTAGCCTTGTTCTCAAATTTGCTTTGCTACAATAAATGCAGCCTCAGGATATATGGTTTCCAGTTTACAAATAGAGTCCAGTAAAGTTCCTTGAGGGCCGTTGTGAAGTCTGCTTGATGGGGTATTTATACACAGTTGTGACGATAACTGACAAGAATTCTCTTGGGAGATCATATGGCCGTAAGGAATTCTAGGTTGGGTGAGCAGAAGGACTTGATTTCCTGTATGTTGTTATGATTACACCATGAGTCGTTAATCATGAAGCATACACCCCCGCCATTCTTCCCAGATAGGTGTTTATCGCTGTCAGCGTGATGCATGAAGAAGCCTAGTGGCTGAACCGACTCCGACAACGTATCCCAAGAGAGCCATGTTTCCGTATAACAGAGAATGTTACAATCTCTGATTTCTCTCTTGAAGGCAACCCTAGCTCTGATTTCATCTACCTTGTTGTTAAGAGACTGGACATTGGTGAGTAGTATACTTTGAAGCATTGTGCGGTATGCACGCCTACGGAGCCTGACCAGGAGGCCGCTCAGTCTGCCTCTTCTGCGGCAACATCTTTTTGGGTCGGCTTCTGGGATTAGATCCACTGTCTGTCATGGGTGGTGGTCCGAACAAAGGATCCGCTTCGGGAAAGTCGTATTCCTGGTCATAATGTTGGTAAGTTGACGTCACCCTTGTATACAATAGTTCTTCATGTTTGTAAGTAATAATTCTTAAGATTTTCTGGGCTAAAAATGCAAGAAATAATACATTTAAAAAAAAATAGTACATAGTTTCCTAAGGACTCGAAGCGAGGCGACTATCTCTATCGGCATCACATTTAGCATATTTATAACATATTGTACGTTTTTCAAATTCACAACATAATATGAATTATAATTCGTAACATATCATACAAAATTGGGGATGGACATCCACAAATTAATACATACCATACGAAACTTAACATATACTAAATGGAGTGTCTCGGAGTTACATACAGAATAATACGAAATGCTTAGATACAAACAACCTGGATCACAATGATCACAATGTGCAGTTCAGACAGTGATCAAATCATAAAGTAATAAATACTGTTGGGGAAGCTTTTCTGAAATCATAGTTTACCAATTACTTCACACTGGAAGAAGTTAAGCTACAGAAAAATATAGTTTACTGAACTAAAGCTATTTTGAAAAAATGGTTCACTACATCCAAGCCACTTAGTGAAATATTATCATATCTAAATCTGAAATGTCATAGACTACAAATTTCAAGAAAATATCAATCTGGGGTCAGATGTTAACAGAATGTGTCATTTAGCCTAATAAACACAGAAAACAACATGTTTCAAGTGAGAATTAGGAAGGACTGATACTTGCCTTATACTTCACCCATATTTTATTTGAGCAAAACAAGTAGTGTGTAGTTCCAGTAAGTTAGCTACACCGCCAAAACAAGTTATTAACTACTGACAAGACTAACAAGATTATAATTTGGTTCAACTAGTACCGAGCTACAGTAAAATGTTGTTTAAATTACTAGTTGAACTACATGTAGTTCACAACTCTCCAACACTGGCAAGTAGTGAACTACATGTAAAACACTGTCATATTCAATCAGTAGCAATAAAACAAGAATGTAAATCCACCCAAAAGGATATGTCATAAGATAATTGTTTAAGGTGAATGTGAAAAAGCTTGTTCGGTAGGATTTGAATTGACAAAATACCTGGTAAATACCAGTAGAAATTGTAGGTTTATTTGTTCATATTGTGCCTGTTTTTGTGCCTGTAGCTTTGTTTTGTGTTTTATATTGTATGCAGAGCCAAAGAGTGTTACACTGAATGTTTTGATATTTTGTGTGCATGAAAATGTATTTACAGTGAACTCCAAAAGTACTTGGACAGTGACAAATTCTTTGTTTTGGCTCTGTACTCCATCACTTTGGATAATCCTGAATGAATTGTGAATAATGATGAGTGAGAAAGTTAGAGGGATAAATATCATACCCCCCCAAAAGTGCTAACCTCCCCTGTTATTGTAATGGTGAGAGGTTAGCATGTCTTTGGGGAATGATATTTGTTCATCTAACATTCTCACTCATAATTATTCACGATTCATTCAAGACTATCCATAACCATGGCAGCATCCACATTAATGTAATAGTGTTTAGAAACATTAAATTCTTATTTACAATATAAGTGACTCCAAAATTATACAATACATTATTTACCATTAATTTCTATTGGGCACAAAATAATCTGAAGCAAAACCAAAACAAACAGCGAATGCATCCAACAAGTTTGTAGAGTCACACACTTGATGTAATCATTGCGTACTAGGAATAAGGGACTAAATGAAAAAATCTTGCCACCGTGGGTGGATGCCCTAATCAGGTTACGTACCCAATGCATATGGGTCTGGCAGATTTCTCAAATGGCAAATGTCGGGCTCCACATTTTCCTAACCCTGTCACACTCTCACTCATACACACTTGTTTTGAAATAAATTCAGCTGTCAGATAACTTTGCATGTTGGATTTTCCTGCAGTGGTTTGGAAACATTGTGACCATGGATTGGTGGGATGACCTTTGGCTAAATGAGGGCTTTGCCAGTTTCTTTGAGTACATCGGTGTAGAGAAGGCTGAGCCTCTCTGGGGAATGGTGAGTCCATCTGACAGATGCTGAATTGAGTGATCTGAAATGGAATTGTTTTGATCCCAATTCTGGTTATGAATAGATACTACATCTACTTCGTTCTGTCTTTACCAGCGTGACATCATGATCATCAGTGATGTACTACCTGTCATGGTGGACGATGCACTCGTCACCTCCCATCCAATCATTGTGGATGTGTCAACTCCGGCTGAGATTACCTCTGTGTTTGATGGTATATCCTACAACAAGGTAATCTAAAACCACCACGTTTCACTCTACTACATGGGATGAAATAAAATGTACTTCAATTAAATTTGTCTTGAAATTTGTTCCAAACATCTTCCTGTAGGGGGCATCAATTCTCAGGATGGTGGAGGACTGGTTGGGTCGAGACATCTTCCGAGATGGTTGTCGGGTAAGAATCCATTTCATTTGACGTAAAGTGGATAGAAGTATCCCTACACCAAGTCTCTTGATCCCTATTCAGTCAATAGCAGAATAATTTGGTAATAGTGAGTGTTAGGGACATGCAATTACTTCCCTGTTGAATTAAAATGATGATTACTGTCAGATACGTAGCTTGCATTTTATTTATCATAAAATCTATGGATAGTAACCTGTTTTTCTCTCCCTTCAACAGAAATATTTGAAAGATTTCCATTTTCAGAATGCCAAAACAGCCAACTTCTGGGCATCCCTTGCTAACGTATGTTTGTCATATCTAATTTAGTCGTAGTAGTTTCAAAATATCAAAGTTGATAGTATTGTTGATATTATTGTTAATATTTCAATACATCTAGTGTACTTGTGTGTTATACACTAACATTTTTGGGTTGCAGGTGAGTGGGTTGCCTGTGGCAGATGTGATGGACACATGGACCAAACAGATGGGCTACCCAGTATTGGACCTGTCTACTGCCGGTACTCAGACCAAACTCACCCAGCGCAGATTCCTGTTGGACCCCAATGCTGATACCACCCAGCCACCCTCACCACTCAGGTCAGTGATTCAACACACTATTAAGTCCCTTTGTGATCGTTGGTTGATTTCCCGATGGAAGTCAGCTATATTTCTTAGGATAAACCTGTAAATCCTAAAAGGGCTATGCTTTTCTTTCAGCTACAAGTGGACCATCCCTGTTAAGTGGCACTCAGTGGATAGTAATAAGAATATGTCAATCATGTTCAACAAGTCCAGTCCAGGTAAAGATACTTCTGTCTAAACACTTTGCTTGACCTTTTTCAAATTACAGTTCCAGCCTCTGGTGACAACATGTATTTCATTAAATTGAAATTTGTCTCTCACACTAATATCTAGAGCAAGTCTTAGCTGACTATTTCCCTGCAACGGATGGACTCCTGAAGATCAATAACGACCATATCGGATTCTACAGAGTCAATCACCATGACAGCATGTGGCGCACCATTAGTCAACAGCTTCAAACAAATCACAAGGTAAATATCAATCAAATCTGCTACTATAGTATCAGAGGTAATATTACGTTTTAATCTTACCAGTTCATAGGTTGCACTTATCTTAATCGGCAGGACACTTTCTTTACTAGGAGTTTGACGCTGCTGACCGATGCAGTTACATTGATGATGTCTTTGCTCTGGGAAGGTAAACCAACATTACCGACATTCACTTGAAGTACATCTGTCAATTCAGTTGCTCTGAGCTTTAGAAAACTGTGATGAAATGTCTTGTTCTTATCGGCCTCATCAGGGCAGATGTTGTCGATTATGGAAATGCATTCAACCTGACAAAATACCTGACCAATGAGACTGAGTACATCGTCTGGGAACGTGTGTCTTCTTCCATTGTCTATGTGCGAGACATGTTGTCTGACGACACTGTTCTTTACCCTAAATTCCAGGTGGGTCTGTTTTCCACTTAATTTTTGTATATTGTATATATATATATATATATGTATATTTCTTTTTACAGGTGAATTATGCCCTCCGCTGGCCAACTACAACACACACCAAATAATAATCTTGGGAGTTTGCTCATACAGGTAACTGCCAAAATAAAGGAAACACCAACATAAAGTTTCTAAATAGGGCATTGGGCACCACGAGACAGAACAGTTTCAATGTGCCTTGGCATAGATACTACAAGTGTCTGGCACTCTATTGAAGGGATGTAAATAGAGGTCGACCGATGATAATTTTTCAACGCCGATACTGATTATTGGAGGACCAAAAAAAGCTGATACCGATTAATCGGCCGATAAAAAATAAAAATGTTTTTAAAAAGTACAATAATATTTTATTTTTTAAGTATTTGTAATAATGACATTTACAATAATACTGAATTAACACTTATTTTTAGCTTAATATAATACATCAATAAAATCAATTTAGCCTCAAATAAATAATGAAACATGTTCAATTTGGTTTAAATAATGCAAAAACAAAGTGTTGGAGAATAAAGTAAAAGTGCAATATGTGCCATGTAAGAAAGCTAACGTTTAAGTTCCTTGCTCAGAACATGAGAACATATGAAAGCTGGTGGTTCCTTTTAACAGGAGTCTTCAATATTCCCAGGTAAGAAGTTTTAGGTTGTAGTTATTATAGGAATTATAGGACTATTTCTCTATACCATTTGTATTTCATTACCCTTTGACTATTGGATGTTCTTATAGGCACTTTAGTATTGCCAGTGTAAGAGTATAGCTTCCATCCCTCTCCTCGTTCCTACCTGGGCTCGAACCAGGAACACAACGACAACAGCCACCCTCAAGGCAGCGTTACTCATGCAGAGCAAGGGGAATAACTACTCCAAGTCTCAGAGCGAGTGACGTTTTAAACGCTATTAGTGCGCACCCCGCTAACTAGCTAGCCATTTCACATCGGTTACACCAGCCTAATCTCGAGAGTTGATAGGATTGACGTCATAAACAGCTGCTGGCAAACGCACAAAAGTGCTGCTCAGTCAGACTGCTCTATCAAATCATAGACTTAACCGTTCCATATTTTATCTAACGGGTGGCATCCATAAGTCTAAATATTCCCGTTACATTGCACAACCTTCAATGTTATGTCATAATTAAGTAAAATTCTGTCAAATTAGGTGTTCCAAACACTGACTCTGCGTGCAATGAACGCAAGAGAAGTGACACAATTTCAACTGGTTAATATTGCCTGCTAACCTGGATTTCTTTTAGCTAAATATGCAGGTTTAAAAATATATACTTCTGTGTATTGATTTTAAGAAAGGCATTGATGTTTATGGTTAGGTACACATTGGAGCAACGATACGCACCACATCGATTATATGCAACGCAGGACATGCTAGATAAACTAGTAATATCATCAACCATGTGGTTATGATTGATTGATTGATTGATTGTTTTTTATAAGATAAGTTTAATGCTAGCTAGCAACTTATCTTCGCTTACTGCATTCGCGTAACAGGCAGTCTCCTCGTGGAGTGCAATGTAATCAGGTGGTTAGAGCGTTGTACTAGTTAACTGTAAGGTTGCAAGATTGAATCCGCCAAGCTGACAAGGTAAACATTTGTCGTTCTGCCCCTGAACGAGGCAGTTAACCCACCATTCCTAGGCCGTCATTGAAAATAAGAATGTGTTCTTAACTGACTTGCCTAGTTAAATAAAGATGAAATAAAGGTGTAAAAAAATGTTTTTGTCCAAATCGGTGTCCAAAAGTACCGATTTCCGATTGTACTTGAAATCGGCCCTAATTAATCGGCCATTCCGATTTAATCGGCTGACCTCTAGATGTAACAACATTCTTCCGCGAGAAATTCCATAATTTGGTGTTTTGTTGATGGTGGTGAAAAACGCTGTCTCAGACACCGCTCCAGAATCTCCCATAAGTGTTCAATTGGGTTGAGATCTGGTGACAGACAGCCATGGCATAGGGTTAAGATAGTTTATGCTCATCAAACCATTCAGTAATCTCTTGTCCCTGTGGATGGGGGCATTGTCATCATATGGGGACATGGCCATGGTAGCCAAAATAATGGCATGCCCATCATAGTTACAGAGCATTCTGAAAGTATTCAGACCCTGACTTTTTCCACTTTGTTACGTTACAGCCCTATTCTAAAATGGATTAAATTGAGTTTTTCCCTCAGTCTACACACAATACCCTGTAATGACAAACAAAAAACAGGTTTAAGATTGTTTATGCACATTTATTTAAAAAAATAAAACCTGAAATATCACATTTACATAATTATTCAGACCTTCTACTCAGTACTTTGTGGGACACCTTGGCAACTTCCCCTGAGACAGGACCTGCTGTCTCAGGCTGGGGGAACTCTGTGGGCTTGGCCACTGAACGACACCAATGGTCCATGTTAGGACTACAGGAGGGTGTAATGAACACCATGCAGAGTGCTTAGACACCGGCTACAACCACAGCACACCAGTTGCGCTGGCGGTTGTTCTGCTCTTGGCATACTGGTATTGAGGTGGTGCCCGAGTCATGCAAGGTGCAGTATGTCCTTGTCTCGTTTGGATGAGGGCTTAGCAGCCTCTACACAGAGGGTATTTGGCTGCTATGGACAGGCCAGTGGGGCGCCATCCCTTGTTCTCCAGGTTTATGAAAGGTGTTCGTTGCCTGCATCCAGCTAGGACCCGCTCAATGGCGAGCTGGATGTGGTTTTGGCTGCTTTGGCAAAGCCGCAATTCGAACCATTGGAGTCTGCCTCCCTGAAACACCTCTCTATGAAGGTGGCTTTCTTGGTAGCGATTACTTCCATGAAGAGGGAGGGTGAACTCCATGCTCTTTCGGTAAGTTCTGAGTGGTCCCGGTTGGACCCCGGTGGGAGGGGTATATCTCTCCGCCCCAACCCTTCATTCCTCCCGAAGGTTCTGTCAGACAGGCATGTGAACATCCCTTTTATCCTGTGTGCTAACGACCCCCCGGCAGTGGCGGGGGAGTCTGGGCCTCCCTCCGGCATGCTGTGCCCTGTAAGGGCACTGGCTGCCTATGTGGAGAGTACACAGTCAGTGAGAACAACAGACCAGCTCTTTGTCTGCTATGGTGAGAGAGTCCTGGGAGCCGGGCTTATCAAAGCAGAGGCTCTATCACTGGATCGTGGACACGTTTTCGACAGCACACCGCCTGGCTGGCAGGCCAGTGCTGGGATCTGTGGTGGCACATTCAACACGAGGGGTGGCTGCATCCATGCCAATGAAGGCCACCCTCTGGGTGGGCGTCAGATGACTCTTCTTGACGTTTACAGTAATGCCCAGCCCGCCGATGTGGTTAAGGAGCATGTCTCTGACTGACAGGACATGGGTCTTGTTCGGGGCACAAATCAACCAATCGTCCAGGTAATTGAGGATCAACAACCCTCGGGACGTGAGAGGTACCAGGACAGCGTCCATGCACTTTGTGAAAGTCCAGGGTGCCAAGGAGAGGCCGAAGGGAAGAACCATGAATTCGCAAGCCCTCCCTTCGAAAGCGAATCAGAGGTGCTGCCAATGAGCTGAGTGAACAGGAACATGGAAGTACGCATCCTTCTGGTCCAGTGTCACAAACCACTGGTCCCGGGACACGGCCTTCAACATGCAGGCCGGGGACAGCATGTGGAACCTCAGTACCTTCAAGTACCCATTGAGGTTGCGGAGGTCCCGAATTGGTCGAAACGCTCAGTCTCATTTTTGGGACCACAAAATAAGTGGAGTAGAACCCTAGCTAGGTCTTTTCTGATGTCTCGATCCTGTGAATGGCACCCTTGGCCAGGAGTGAGGAGATCTTCCAGCCACAAGGTTTTCTTTTTCAGGGGGTCGGCCACAGTGGTGACACAAAGGACCCTGAAGGATGGGGGCCCGCACCGGAATTAGAGTCGGTACTCCTATGGATGCACACGGAGTCGTAGGTGTAATATCTTACGTGGAAGTATACTAACTGGCTGTTTTTGCAGCCTGGAGCAGCTGGCCACATGGCCAGCCCCTCATTTTGAGTGCTCCACTCGCTGTGCTCTGTTGATCTGTATCTTCCACCCGTGGTTTGTCGTGTTTTTTTTCGTTAGCTGTTGTGCCAGCTAACATGCTACTGATGTCACGCCCTGACCATAGAGAGCCCTTGTTTCTCTATGGTGTAGTAGGTCAGGGTGTGACGAAGGGGTGTTCTAGTTTTAACATTTCTGTTGTGTTCTAGTTTATTTTTCTATCTTGGTGTTTTGTATGATTCCCAATTAGAGGCAGCTGGTAATCGTTGTCTCTAATTGGGGGATCATATTTAAGTAACTATTTTTCCCACCTGTGTTTGTGGGATATTACTTTGTGCATGTGCACCACGTAGTCACGTTTCGTTGTTCGCTCATATTAAAGATGTGGAACTCGACGTACGCTGCGCCTTGGTCCAGTTCTTACGACCTTGACACTAGCTTATTGACATGCGTATTGGTCTTAAGACAGAAACGCATTCACCTAAAAATAAGTGTTTAGGCAAATCATTAGCTAGCTAGCTAGCTATCACAATAATTGTGCAAAAAATATGATAGCTAATGTTAGCTAGCTAAGCACTAGCCAGTCAGTGTCACTGACAGATTGAAACTGGTATCAACAAAATGTTTCACTCTATCCCAAAAAACATGACATTCCTAACTAGGTATAATTTAGCTAATAAAATGTTAAAGTTCATTAGGAAGTTTAATTAGTAAGTTAGACACTCACAGGACAACTGGTAGCTACCTAGCTAGATAGCTTGGTTTCCATTTTCCAACAGATGTTTCTAATCCCCCTGATTGGTCATCAACGGTTACTGGTCTTGGAACTTGTTGCCATGAATTCAAGTTGAATCTTGAAGAGAAGAATATATATTAAAAACACTCTGGCGAACTTGTTGCTAAAGGTTTGCAGCAGATTCACAACTAGTGACAAATATTGCAAACTTCTGGCAACATTTTGTGGCAGACTATTTAGTTTGCATCAAATTAGCCACAAACCTGCGGGAAGTTTGCCTCAACAAACATATATTTTTAAGGGTTACTTTGTCAGTTACCTGTACGTATGAGATAATAATGCAAACTAGAGAATAGGTCTAAAACATGTCCCTTGTTTAGCTCCATGTCCCTGGTGGGGTGTTTTGGGGGAAACTCCCTAAGGAGGTTTCAGGAATACACTAGTCATGTCTCGTCGCTTATTTCCCCTACAGAAATTATTCCGTGAGCATGTGCAGACTATCTCCAGGCAGCTGGGATGGGACGACAAGGGAAGCCAGAGAGATAGGTGAAACAAGGAGAGACAATCTACTGTATCTGATAAATCATGGGTGTATTTGCTGGATATTGATCATAAAATGTATTGTCTATATGGGTTTTGTATAGGCTGTTGCGTGAGACAGTCCAGGGAATTGCTTGCCAAATGGGCGACCAGGAAGTGCTAAATGAGACATCTGTTTTATTTGACCAATGGATCTCAGGAAACATCAGGTAAATATTAGTCTTGAATTAAATCATTCAATGACACATGATCTACTTACTAATCCAGCTGCAGTACATGCTAATGTTAGGCCTAAACTGATGGACACAACTAACTACTTTATTAGCGTTCCTATTCCTAAAAGCATGTTTATTCCACTAAGCCCTAATGATAACATGACCTTTGACCTCCAGCAGTGTTGGGGTGAACCTGCGCCTGTTGGTGTATCGCTATGGCATGAGGAACTCGGGCACTGAGGCGAAGTGGAACTTAATGTTTGAGAGGTACAAAACAGAGACCTTGGCCCAAGAGAAGGACAAGCTCCTGTATGGATTGGCATCCGTGGAGAACATCACTCTTCTGTTCAAGTAAATAAAAAACATGAATTATCTTTAGAAATTATTTTTTACATGCGTTATTCAAAATTGCTTTTAAACATAATCCAGTGAAAAGTTATTACTAGAACCCCAGTACATTTGTTGGCAAGAGTGTGCAAAATTGTTTCTAGCAAACATTTTAGTTTATTTAGCTAGATATGACTTAAGATAATGCTGCTTGTTAGAATGCCGTTGTTTTTCAGCTTACTGGAGATGTCCAAAGATGAGAGTATTGTGAGGACTCAGGATTTGTTCACTGTGGTCCAATATGTCTCTCTGAATCGTTACGGCAAGACCATGGCCTGGGACTGGGTCACCCTCAACTGGGACTACCTAGTGAACAGGTGAGCCCATTCTCTGAGTCACTTCTCTGAGTCTGAATGGAGAGTTACTGAGTCCAGAGTCATTGAAGTGATAGTGAATGAATGGAATGCTGTAAGTAAATTTACTGAATCAGTAGCAACTGAGCCTAGAGTAACTGAATCATGTAAATACTGTGACAGTTTTAAATTTCCTTTTGTTTTGTTACAGATACACTATCAATGACAGGAGTCTGGGGCGCCTGCTGACCAGAATCAGCACCACCTACAATACAGAGCTACAGCTGTGGCAGGTTAGAACAGGGACATTATACTCATAGAATTAGAATAAGTAAATCAAACAATATACCACTTCAGTTGAGACTAGCACTGGTGTGCTTGAATTTAAGATTGACCGTGATATCTGTTGTGGATTGTCTTTTTATGGTGACTTGATTTATGACTGACTATGTTGACTGTGTGGTTGTGTTTTAGATGGCACACTTTTTCAAGCTGAACCCTAATGCCGGGGCTGGGGAGATGCCTAGGCAGCAAGCTCTAGAGACAGTGCAGAACAACATCGAGTGGGTCAGGAGAAACAAGGCAGAGATCAGCTCTTGGCTGGAGAGCAACGTCGCCTACTGATGACATCAGGTCAACAAGACTAAAGAACCCATGCCTAATCAAATATAAAACCTTCATGCTGTTTCCATTCATGAATGAATTCAACGGCAGTGAAAGCACACCACAGGACTGCCTTTCTAAATCAAGTATCAAGTCCCTATGTCCTGCATATGCTGCTGTGCAAATCAAACACACTTTTGATGTGATTGTAACTCAGTGAGCCGCTTACTCTTTACTCAAGTGGAATCCATTTACAGTACTTAGTACCTTTCCTGCATTACCTATGGTATATTTGTGTTAAATTAAGGACAAATAAAATAAACATTTTGACATACAAATATTTCATTTCTTATTAAGTGCTTGGACAGAATTTGAGATGTCATATTCAAATAACCATGATTACTTTTAATCTTGGGTCAGGTATATTGATCTATATGTACATATGTATTTCTAAATAATGTTTCAAACAATGCAAAGTTTACAACTGTATATACTTTTTTAGAATGTACAACTGTATTAGAAAAAAAGAAGAGCGTATATGCACTTACTGGGAATACTGCAGTCTGGATAAGTGTTGCCACAGGAAAGGAAATAAAGAAAGCGTAATGTTGTACACAAACATACTTTATTGTTTGTTTATGCTAATATTACACTAAGGTAAAACACATTGGGAAGACAATGGCTAGAATGTCATAAAAAGAGCAATTTACATGGTAAACCCCAACATATCAAAATAAAATCCAGTTAATATAGAAGCACCTACCCACGTGGTCCAGAAACACTGGTATTGGACAGACTCTTCATTGATGTACAGCAATGTAGGGCAAAACTGTAAGGTTGATGATGTCTGTGTCTAATTACATAAAACGACTTTCGTATATTTTGAGGTACCTATAAATAATGGGTGACTTGGGATGTACCTCAGTACTCTTGAATTTAGTATTTTCCAGTTCTCTCATGACCACTGGTATGGTCTAAAAAGCTTGGTAGGGTGGGATCTTTTAAACTTTCTTACACGTATCCCATCTAACAGTATACTCAATGACAAGTGTAATCAGAGTTTGGGGGAATAAAATCATCATAGAATGTAACATCTAGCAATCCTCCCTCATTGGGTCAAAGGGAGCTGGGAAATCGTCATGGGAACCTGGTTGTTGATGGTGATCCGTTGTCGGGTTTGACATCGGAGCATTCCTGTGATCGCTCTTCTGAACCTGAATAGAAAGTATACAAGGACAGGATGTTAATAGGTTGTAACTACTATACACTGTGTACCTATACTGTAATTACACTTTAAATACACATAGGTATTATGGTCACTTACTATAAAGTGGGATCAACAAGAAGAAGGGGCGAAAGCTTACTTTTTGTTGGCAATAACGTAGATGCAGGGGTTGTAGAAGGTGGAGGACTTGGCAAAGAGAGGACCAATGATAGCCATGGGGGCAGGAATCTTTCTGGGGTCCCCAAAGGACGCCCATAGGCACACTATGGAGTACGGCGACCACGCCACCAGGAACATGACAATCATCACTATCGACATCTAGCCAGCAACGACAGATCAGAGAGAAAGATTCATGTAGATGTAATATATTGTACATAACCTTCTGCAGATTGTTATAACCATAGAATCCTAGAATCCTGCGTGTCAGTCAAACTGTGAGGTTAAAATGGTCCATATTGAGAGGCAAAGCTGGGTTAGAAGAAGAAACATGTGAACACACAGGACTATATGGAGAAACACTGGCTTACCTTAGTCACATCCATCTGGTCTGACCAGTCCATGTTAATGCTGTCCAAGCGGTTGCTGGCTTTGTATCTCTTCATGGTGACAGACACACTGTAGTAGCAGTAGAACATCATTGACAAAGGGATGAGGAAGTTCACAGCGATTACTGCCATGGTGTAGGAGACAAAGCCCCTGGAAAAGAGTTACTGTATATGATTAATGACATAATATTAATTTTATCTTCATGCCATATAATCCTTGAAATTACCCAGTTATTTTAAGTGCGTCCCAACTCACGCATCATTATTTCTCCAGTTGATGGTGCAGGTGGCACCAGTTGGGTCAGGGGCATAGCCGGCCCAACCCACCACGGGCATGGACGACCAAAAAACTGCGTTGAGCCATGCAGCCAGAATGAGGAGTGTGTATGAGCGGGTGGTCATCTTCTGCCCTGGAGAACAGTAGGAAAAGCAGGGAAAAGGCTTAGAGGTCATGCAGATGTATTAGCCTCTTGTCAGTTCACAGAGATTAGCCTATCTTTTACCAGGTCAATAGTAGCTACTACCAAGAGACTACAGGCAGATGAACTACAAACCTCCATGGAAAGTAATAGAAGACTGTAAATACCTATGTCAGGTCTACAGATGGTTAGGTAGCGGTCAATGGCCACCACTGTCAGCAGTCCAATACTGGCCATCCCAAAGAAGATGTTCAGAGCTGCATAGATCTGGAGGGGAAAACAGTCAGCAGCATCCCTCATTTCAGAATCTGTTTAGCAGGATAAAAACATTGGTTTCACGTGGTCTGAAAACAAAGAACAGGTGAAATTGAGTGGATACCCCCACAGATTTGACTTTCTCCTGTCCAGGTCTTTCAGATCTCCTAAAGGAGATTAAGAGGAAGTCTGTTTACACTATTGAGATACAACTTGGGAGCGCTCAACATAACCACAGACTGGACTTGGGCCTCAGTCAGCATATCTAATCAGAAGGCCATTGTCAATTTCACCAGCCCACCTCATGTCCAATATGTGGTTCTCAAACTCAAGGCTTCAGCCCCAGATTAGTGTCACATGCCACCGAATTCCTGATTTCACACAGCACCTCCTAAACACCATAACCTCAGATCATTAGGGAAGTCTAGAAAATGTTGTAAGAAATGCTATTTTTGGCTTGGCCACGTGAGGTGTTAAACACTGAGGGGCAGTTCAAACCAATCCAGCAAACGTTAAATCCATTTTCCTGCACTTGATATAGAGTTAATATATGATATAGAGTTAATACAAAGCATATGAAGTTTGCCTGATTTTATTTCGTACATTTTCATAGAGTACAAATATTTTTTTCTTCAAGTTTTTCAAATGGCAGGTTCATTCAAACAGTACCATTAACTAGCACAGTGGGCTCATTACACCAACCTGACATCCAGTGTAGCCAAACTTCCAGCTCCCGTGGAGGTCAGAGGCAGCAGACATGGGATAGCCAATGCCAGCCACTCCAATGTCAGTGAAGGCCAGGTTGATGATGATGGCATTGGTGGCATTTCGCAGCTCCTTGAACTTGACAAACATCACCAGTACCACAATGTTGCTGGCCAAACTGATGACACCTGGTGAAGAGAAACCTAAGCTTGAAATGTTTATGTTTTCCAATCAGGGCCGAACTGGGAAAATAATTCGGGCCTGGTATTTTTTCCAAACCATCCCACATCATTGGGTGAGCCACCAATCTAAAGATTTAGGCTATTTTGCAAATTAGGGCCTGTCATATGTGTTACCCTGTCAACATAGGACTACAGAATTTCCAGATTGTTTTAGTTCAATGGAGATGAATTAGATACATCTTTATGTGTACTAATTTAAATCATAGGCTAATTAATTTGGGGTTCAACAGCTGAGGAAGTAGAAACTCAAAACACATTAACTAGATTGCTAACTCTAAATATAATACCCACTGTTAGTAGCCATGTATTCACCCAACAGTAAGTGTAATGCCCTAAAAAAACATTGCAGTTGTAGGCTATTACCCGTGAGACCTAGCTGCCCTCCTAATAGCCATTGCACATTTTGCGCACGCTTGCAGCTCCATATCTCAAAGCCAAATCAAATATCTTGGTTGTAAAATAGTTTCTATTGAGCTGAATATTGAAAGTTGAGAAGCTTCCAAGGCTGTGTTTTTTCTGCAATTGCATTTAGAAATGTTATACCATCAGAACGCATTCTTCTCGAGCGTATGGGAGGAGGAGAGTGCCTCACTCATCACAGCAGCAGCCCCCAGCAAAACAGGCACAGTGGCAGGGCAGACACTTTCATTACAGGAATCATGAGGATAATGCACTTTAACCAAAAATAGGACATTTTGAGTGAGGTGACAATGTAGAATGTGCTCTTTCTAAGTTTATCGGCACCAACTTCCCGTTGCTTAATATCCATTATCTTGGCTGTCTAATTGATGACAGAGTCGGAGCAGGTCTCTTTGATAATGCTGCGTCTAACTTCAAATGTGAGTTTGTGTGACCTCAGCTCAGAAAACTGATCATTCAAAAGCTCATTGTATATTGTTATAACAGAGAAATTTTGCAAAAATCGTAAAAAATGATTTTAACAGGCCCATGACCTGCTGGCCATGTCACTGCTTTGATATTCCATTTTTTACTACCAGCCCACCCAACAAAATAATGATCCAGCCCATCTGACAGAATGGCCAGATGGCCAATCCACCTCTGTTTCTGATAAATGGGTGTTAGCCTACTCAGCCTACTCAATTGAATGGCTCTGGTGTCATCTTTATTATTCTCGAAAATTGTCCCTTCTGGTCCCCCATAAAAAACACCTTCTGTTCTAGTGAATCAGACTAGAATCTCAGGCCTAGCTATACCAGACACAGCAGCCATTCAAGTGATTTTGCCCAACAATAGTTGAGCAAGACTGTTTCACAGGTAAATTAATGCCAACTCATGGGGAAAACTTATTTCAAAAGGCCACACTTGCTTGGTAGGCCTACTTGTTACATAATGACACCAGCCGCCTGAGCAGTAAGAGTGTGCCAGAGCTAGATTGGCCTCTTATGAACGAAAAAGATTGTGTGGGGTAGGCCTCATTGAGAAATGCTAACAGCACCCAGAGACAAGATACATCTTTGGCCCACACACTGATGAAGTGCAGAGGTCATGTCAGGTGATTTACCATACAGAGGGGAGAGAGGACGCATCTATTTGACAGCTTCACCTTTCCAAAAAAAATACCCATTTTGGTTTCCCAGTGATACCACTGCTATAGCAATCATCAATCCATGTTGAAGTAACTCTAAATCACTTATGTAGATTATAACAGTAGTATTACATTTTTTGACTAATATTGTCATAACTTGTCACACCAAGGGAGAGATGCTACAAAGGTATATTATTCAGTCATGAAGAGTTTACAGTACTGTATAAATCAATCTAAGACATCAATCCATCATCTAAACTCTATCACAGAGGGAGCTGTTTTATCATCACAACAATTATGAATTATGTTGGAAAATAATTAGAATAGCAGTTAGAGTAGCTTATAAATAATTCTGAGAAACACATAAACACACAGAAAAACATGACAAACAAACGACAAAACGACATTACCTATCCTAAAATAATTCCGTTGATTGACAGTGTTGTGGATGCTATGCAGTGCATTTGTACCTGCAGTGATAAGGTATGCCGCCACTATGTTGTGCTCCAATTGTGAAAAGGCACTTTTTCCTCCGTAGGGAATGACCTCCCCTGTGGTGTTGACTCCAGACTCCATTCCAGTGTTTCAGTTGCCTCAGTGAAAAACACCCTATACACTAACAGTGAAATAATAGGAATATTCTACACCAGCAAGATACCTTCCAGATTCTTTTTGAGTCCACAGTAAAAAAGTGGTCCATGCAAAAGGATGGGAGCCTGTGAATAAGAAAGCTGAAACTAACGCTACCTCTCCTCCAAAAACAGAGAACGAGGGAGATTCTGGAAAGTTTTGAGTCTCCGAATAGTGTGTGTGCATGTATGCATGTGTGTTGGGGAGTATTAAAGGATTAGAGCGAACTTTCTCCCCCTTCTTACCAAATACTGGGGAGGTTGTTGTTTGTGCGTAACATGGGTAAGGGGAACACAAGAGAGGCTTACAAGTCACATGGAAGCTTTTCATAATGGAGTTGAAACCCACGTGAGTCCTGACTGAACATTAGAGCTGCATAGGGGAACAGAAATAAGGCAACAATTGCAGTTGTGAATGCAGTGGAGTGATATTGTGTCTGAAGAGCCTTGTTATGCAAAGTTATTTAAATGGATGGCTGTATGTGTGGGTTCAGTTTGGGCCCTGACCAGTTTCTGTGCTTAACAACCCCCAGTCCCTTTCTCTGTGACATATAGCAGGATTGTATTTGCAGATCAAAAATGTGTGGGGACTAAATGTCGTAATACTATAATGCAGAATTCACTACCATATATCTAACACTATTGCTATGGCTATTGTTACTACTGCCACAATGATTACTGTTTGTTGTTACAACTGACTTTTTAAAGCAGGGAACCAATATTGACGTTCTGATGATACAGGGTTAAACTCACAGTTACTGATGACTAAAGAACGACCATTACAATAGACTAGGTGCCCCATCAAAAATATTGCCCTTGCAGTGATGGCTAAGTAGGCTTGAGGCCGCTGGATAGCTGAGTGTCCAATGAGAACAATGACAGGTGAAGAGGACGGGGACACTTTCATGATGGATGAGCATGGCAGTTTGGCAATTTGGCTCAAACCAGTTGTTAGGAATTTTATGAATAATGACTAAACAATATCTACATTTTAAATAGAACTATAACTAATGAAACTTATACTCTGTTTTATTATATGTGATTAATAAATTTAATTCATAAGGAAGGGATTGTGGAGCATAAAACAGGAGGTAATTCAATTAAATAAATACCATTCCAACCAGGTTGGAGAAGACTGGAATTGTGGGGTTTTAAGTAAGCAAAAGGGTCTTTAACCTATGGTTGAACCGACTCAACTTAGCTCAGGGATGTTTAGATAAGGCAAAGAGTGTTTTCCTGGGTTTTCCAGGATCTGAAACTGTCCTCTAAATAGTGATGGATGAATTCCAGAAGTTAATAGGGGGTGGCAGGGTAGCCTAGTGGTTAGAGCGTTGGACTAGTAACCGGAAGGTTGCAAGTTCAAACCCCTGAGCTGACAAGGTACAAATCTGTTGTTCTGCCCCTGAACAGGCAGGTAACCCACTAGGCTAGGCTGTCATTGAAAATAAGATTTTTTTCTTAACTGACTTGCCTAGTTAAATAAAGGTAAAATAAAAAAAATAAGTGTGTGTCTGGAGTGAGCGAGCTAGTGGGTTGGAATGAACTTTTCAACTTGTTGGGTCCTGGTTGATAGGAGGAAAAACGTTTTATACCCTATGACATGTCATATATGTCATATTTTGTATATAAACTGTTGTTCATGGTTACATGGCAGCGCGCTCCGAGAATAAATACTATTATCTAATTTTGATAAGACTGGTCTCTGTCTATTTTATGCAAATAGGAATCTTACAAATTCTTATAAAATAGACTGAGTGATTTAATTAATGTATAATTAATAGGCATGATGAAATTCCAGTGACACCAGTATACTGTCTGAATAGAATTTATCACCAATTACAACTGATACCCCAGCTTTAACACTTGACTTTATTGAACATGCATTAAGCAATAAATTCAACATCCGTGACATTGTTAATCTTTTTAACTACATCCTCCCCACAAAAAAAAAACAGATCACAATTTATTTAACACAAACACACATGCAAAATATATCTTACTTTAATAAGAAAATAAGTGTTTTTTTGTCATTGAAATAAAAAAACAAATATTGGACTAAAATTGATTTATCAGTAGAAATAATACAATAATTCAAGAAAATAAATGTTGACAACATACTAAGAGACTAAGCCATGGAAGATGAAGGCTGGGCATCTACATGACACGTTTCATTGGTTTGGCATTTTATAAAGTTTTATTTTTGAATAAGGATTTATTACCAATAATCATATAGTTGGAGTCTCCTGCCTTAATCATATTCTCATTGGCTATTATTAGTATAGGAAGATATACAGTAGCCTACTTGAATATTATCCAAATGTTATCCAAACAGCAACAACAACAAAAAATGTATAAAACATTCAGATTTTTGCAAAAGGCACAGCTAGTTTCCATAAAGCAGTTCCATGCACTGATTTTACACAGAGAGCTCAATTCTGATATTTTTCCACAAATTGGTCGTTTGACCAATCAGATCAACTCTTTCACCAATAAATGGGCAAAACATCAGAATTGGGCTGCATGTGTGAACACAGTCTTTAAGGCATGGGATGGGGGGGGGAGAGATTGATTAGACTCAACTACCTCCATAAATCTTCATTCAAACTGATCAATATCCTGTGGGTTGTCCTGGAATCCAGAGGCCACTATCTCTCGCAGTTTATTTGTTTCCTTTTCAGATGGTGGGGGTAATACTGCATTTAGCTCATATTCAATTTTCTCAAGTCTTGCTTTGGTCCTTGCCTTGTGAAGTTCCTTGTTCTTCAGGACAAGAGCTTTGATTTCATGTTCGGCGTCATCACAAGATGCAGCGAATATTTGCCGTTCAACTTTGAAACGTGGGTCTTTGGGATCCAAAGCCATGAGTCTTCCTAGGCTGCCAACTCTGTCCATCAAGTACTTGCTGGAGACCTCAGTGTAGGTTCCAGAGATCATATTCACCAGGTGTGCAATGTTGGAAGCTTGAAATGCCTGTTGGTATATCATATCCTTCAAGAACATACTTGAGTCATATTTCAGGTGTGGATTCCTGGCTGTTTTGACAAAATCCTGCAGGGATGTCTTCAGACAGGTGTCAATGATGTTTGACACCATCTGGAAGAATTGCACCATCTTTTGCCATTTCTCCTGCAGCTCTCCCATTGCATTTAGACCTTCAGCCAGAATCCTGATGGTGGTGTCAAAGTCAATTTCCTCTACATGAAGTTGTCTCATTTTGTTGAGGGTTTCGGCTAGCCTTATTTTCTTTTCCTCCATTTTTTCCAGGGATTTTTCATACATCTCGCTGGCTAGTGCAAGCTGGGCTTTCATCTGCTCTATGCGGAAGTGGGCATTTTCTGTCGCAGTCTGACTTGCAGATCCTGAGCTTGCGCTTCGTGCTTTGCTCATTCCGGGCGGATTAACAGAAAAGGCAGATGTTTTTGTGTATTTTTTTCCTGAGGAATCAAACTTCTGTGCAGAGGTCATTAGCTTCTGATTCTCTGGATCAGTTCTTTGTTCTTGGCCTCATCGTCATGCTTGCCCTCAGGAGCCAATGCACTTAGGTCAGAGCAGATGGTAATGCCCTGTTCACAAATGTTCTCTGCCTGAAGTTTTGCGGGACATTGGTCTACGTCTTTTATGTTTGACTGCACCTCTTCGATTCGTGTCTTCAACCAATCAATAATCAACTGTCCTGTCTTTTCATCTAAAAACTTTGACCATTCGATTTGATCCTTTTGAATAAGGCCAACTAAGGATTGGGCAATAGCAAGAAGCATAGAAGACTTGCTAACTATATTGTTTGTTGCAAACATGTCTTTTGGACTTCCTGAAGTATCATATTTTGTATGTGTATCACTACTGTCCGCTGCAATTGTGGCATTTGTTGCTCCTCCAATTAAAGTGTTAACCAAATTGGTGAATCCCTCTACAAAGTTCATTCCGATGATGTCCCATCCTGACGGCATGGAGTCGATAGCCTTTTGGAAGTTTTTATTAGCCTCTTCAAGCTTCTTGCCATATTTCTTAAATGCCTCTTCAGCTTGTTTATTTTCCTCCTGTAGTGTGGTTTTCTTGCATTTTTCTTTCTCCAGCATCTCCCTAACCTCTTTCAGGTGACTGCCATATTTCTGTTTGGCGCATGTGCAGGTCTCTAGAAGCTCTGTAATCAATTCAGTGACATCAAGGAACTTACTTTCAACAGATTTGGCCAGTTCTACACAGCTGGTTGATATGTTGGCAATGCTATCTAATGTATCAGGGAGAAGGCTTTTAACAAGTACATCATCATTCTGGAGAAGTATATGTACAGTTCTCTTGATGAATGTTGGCACATTTTGTGTGTGTAAGAAAATCTGGTCCATGCTCTTGTGGGCTTGGTTAAAGGCTCGCCAACCTGAATTGCACACCTGCATGAGACAGGCACGGAATGAATCAGGATATTTGATGAACTTGAATCCGCCTTCTGGATTTCCATCCCTGATAGAGAAGTCTTGGTTGGAGGAGATGAAGACTAGCTCACCCAGGAAGGCTATTGACATTGGGGCTGGAGTCAAGTAGTTCTCCCAGTTAGCATGAGCTTGAGTAAGGATTGCAGTGTCCTCTCTGCATTGAGATGCCTTGGTTAAGCTACTTGTAGCTTTGATGAGCTCCTTGGATGCCATGGATCCTAAGGATATATAACAACGTATTTACTATTGACATTTCTATTTACGCTGCGAAGAAGCAAAATCAGTATCACTTTATAATAATGTTCGGTAATAAACCATATATAAGGCATTTACAAAATGTGTGCTCACAATGTACTAATCATTACTCCCACATGTGTTATGAAGCTAGTTATTCACACATTTATAAACTACTTTTAAATGATGCATTAACGACTCATAAGATCATTCATAAGATGTTTAATATAGGTCTTTATAATCCATTTACTGAACATTATCAGTCTGTTTGCAGTCCCTAGTCTATAGTAAGCTCTACAGTATGTATGCTTTATAAAGACTTCATTAACATTTTGAATGACCAGTGTAATTTCTCACAAAAAGATGGATGATGTCACTGGTAGACATTCCAGCAGCACCTGATGCTCCTTAAGGTCTCAAAATGTCCCGTAAAACATATAAATGTTTAAAGAATAAAGCAAATATTAAGCAAATATATTTAACATTATAAAACAGGTTATTTGGATCCTGGATGCTGATTGTTTGACAGCCGTGAGTTATTCATCACAATCCCGTAACGCCTGTTAACAGTTCCATTTGATTTATCAATACGCATCCACTGTCCCACAGACCAGCCAGGCAATTTAAAAACTTAATCTCCTCTGAAAAGAAGCGTCTAGACAATATTTATCCATGCTACTTGTTGTCTAAACCTTACTGCATGCCTCTCTGACCTGTGCAACAATTAGGCAGTTTTTTTTGCGATCTCCCCCATGCCATGCATATGATAAGACTGACAGCTTTTCTCAACTAAGGTGATTCATTTATCAGGATCATTATAATTGATATATCCAAAGAAATGGCAATAGAAAATGCATAAAATTTGCTGTAATTTTAGCTGCTTGATGTGATTGTGTGTTAGCTTTAGTTGGCCAGCTAGCAAAGGAAAAGTAGCTAACCTCCATAGCAACTTTTTTGCTTAGAATGTCCATGCCAATACAATGGACAACCAGCTCATTTGGCTAGCAACTTCAGAATCTCAGAAGTAACGACTGGATTTTGCCTGGACTATATTGTATGGTGGAAGGATTAAGTAAAACAAATTTACTCATTAAAATAAAGTTTTTCATGAAAACATGTCATTAATCTTTTTATAATAAATTGGCAATCGTTTTATAAAAGCAATAAGGCCCTCGAACCTGGGAATTATCGTGAATAACACCCTCCTAAGGGTTGTTTCCCCGGCCCTCCGGCTTCACTTAGAACAGCCTTAGAGCAGCCCTTAGTCGGGAGTTATTCACACAATAATTACCAGGTTCTCATGACTTATAACTTAATTTTATTCCAAAACAGTCACAATGTTGTAGTAGTGTGATGTGTAATTTCATACACACTCTATGCTGAGTAAAGTTTTGTCTGAAAATGCTAACATTAGCATTTGTTGGCAGTGACTTGTGAAGTGAAGTGGAATGCAGTTACTCCTTAGAGCAGTCCACAGACTACAAGGTGAGGAAAAACATATTTTGCTGAACTATCCCATTAGCTTGAAGGGTTACTATCTTTAAAGGCCCACTAACAGTGCAGTCCAACAAAGCAAAGTGTGAAAATACTCTGAGGTCAAAAGACTGAAGAACTGGAAGTATTTCAAGGTTAGGCCTACGCATGTACTGTAACATGTCTATCTGCAAATACATGTACCTTTAAATGGCAATCACATATTAGTACAAGCTAAAATAGTTTTTCGGCTGTCCTCATAGAATAACCCTTCGAAGAACCCTTTTCGGTTCCAGGTCGAACACCTTTGGGTTCCATATACAACCCTTTCCACAGAGGCTTATACATCGAACCAAAAGGGTTCTACCTGGAACCAAAAAGGGTTCTAGCCGGAACCAAAAAGGGTTCTCCTATGGGGACAGCTGAATAACCCTTTTGGAACCCTTTTTTCCAAGAGTTTAGTAATGAAGGAATAACAATCCACTAGAGAAAAACTGGCCGGTCTGGCCGGTTGTTGTCTGTAGGGAGAAGCATCATGCCCGCAAGGGACACGTGCCCCCTCAGATTTGTCCTGTTTTAAAAATGTTCAGGTGTTAAATGAATTACTACTGTACTTAACTTTTTAAGCCCACGTTTTATCATGATATTTTTTTAAAGATCTGTCAGTGGTATTTTGCAGAGGGGGCACACTGTATCTGATACCTGATGCTCCTTAAAGTCACTGGCGTAACATAGTTTCTCTGACCCCCCCTTGCAAGGGTGGAGTTCGCTCTAACCCAGTTGTAACTAACCTGATTCAGCTTATCAACCAGCTAATTATTAGAATCAGGTGTGCTAGATTTGGGTTGGAGCGGAAATCTACAGGACGGTAGCTCTCCAGGAACAGGGTTGGAGAACCCTGCTCTAGTGTGTGCAGATTGCAGGGAAAAAAACTTTTTCACCTGTTTGAAAAATGAAAAAATGATCCTCCTATCTCTCCTCCATCCTCACTTACTTCATGCCCTCTCTAAAAATAATGGGTGCATGATGCCCCTGTGTGTAGGCTGCATTTCCCTTTTTATGAATAGTTTGCGTTCTCCGAGGTGATACATTAGCAAAACCTTCGCAATACAACACTTCTTCATGTCCTTGCAACAGTTGTTTTACAACAGCTTTAGTGAATCAAATATTTGATACATTTCCTTACACATCCTGTGTTGTGTGATTAGTCTATTACCTTTGATATGTTCTAGGACATTTTTGAGACCTTAATTAAGGAGCATCAGGTACTGCTCGAATGTCTACCAGTGGCATGTCCATATTTTTGTAATAAATTACACTGGTCACTCAAAACATTTATAAAGTACTTTTAAAGTAGTAATTTAACCCTTACTTCAGATTAGGGACTGCAAAATCTTTATTAATGATTAGTAAATAGTTTATAAGGACTTACATTAAACATCTTATGAATGATCTTATGAATCATTAAAACATAATTAAACAATTGTTTACAAATGTGTGAATAACCAGCTTACTAACATTTACAAATATGGGAGTAATGATTCATCAATTGTGAGCAAACTGAAAATGTTTTACAAATGGTTTATTACTGAACGTTATAAAGTGTTACCACACAATTATCTAAATGTATCATAAACTTGAACTAAACCATGGTTAATGGAGAATGTTCTTTTTCTTTGACTTAAAATGATGATAGATGGAAAATTAAACATTGGACTGTATGAACTTAATGATAAAATTATTAAACTTGGTCCACTAATGTTAGACATCGTTAAGAGTTAAACATTAAAAAAAATGTTTTTGTACTGTCTGTGTTTTTTCTCTACAAATATCTAAACATTTTCGCTAATTTTCAACTTTTCCTGGGATGTTGTTTCATACAACCCATTCTTAAATTTGTTAACTGGTTATTCACCAATATCCAGAATAACCTGGCAAGGAGTTTGGAAATATCGTAATGCTAGTAGAAAAATAATATATTAGTCATAAATTGGTCTCTCAAAAGAGACCTGGACTGTGAAGACTGCCGACAAAAGTAGTTATCATTATGTTGAAATTCTTAACAAGTTGCTTTGATAACATACGTTATATTCCTAATTTTAAGCGTTTCACAGAAGAGAAAAAATAACTAAATAGCTTTGAACTGGATACACTTTGCAAATTGGCAAATTGTGTGGCAAGCAGTTTAACGGCAATAGAAAAGCAATCAATCTAAATGCAGAACATGACAGTTGAAACAGCGCAAAACAAGCCAAATAGCCAGCAAGATAGTCATGCTATAAATTATTGATTTATTCTGTTCCACGTGTTATTGTTTATTGGCTATTCCATCTTACCACTAAGCAGTTCTCTTCTCCAGAGGATTTGCGATTGTTGGTCTTGATGATCTAGGTTGTGGGATATTTTCAGTCCACACTGATTATATACCTGCCATATGGGGCATTTGCTCATTTAATATACCGAGGTAAAACCAGTTTCAAGTTGGATATTCGACGGATATTCGCGCTTTCAAACCTCAATAGCTTTCAAACCACTTAAGCCACAGCCTCCAAATAAGTGTCATGATGTTGGAAAAATTGCGCACAACAATGCACAGGTCTTATTTTCACGATTTGGACATTAATATGCTTTCCAAAGCTAATAAACATGTGGAAATGTGAGCAGCATTTTGTATTCCAAGTTGAATTAGTTAGGGAGTGTAAACAAAGTGCAAACTTGTTTTTTACATTAAAATATCAATAGCTCCTTGGTCATGTGACCTGGTTACTTCAAACAAGGTTCAGAATGTCCACTGACTACCCTTCTATATTGCACACCCTTTAATTTGTCAATTTTCATCTAACGTGGTTTTACATGAATTATTCAAAATGTAGAATTTCAATAGCTCCTTGGTCATGTGACCTGGTGACTTCAAACAAGGTTCAGAATGTCCACTGACTACCATTCTATATTGCACACCCTTTAGTTTGTCAATTTTCATCTCACATGGTTTTATATGATTTTTTCCAAATGTAGAATTTCAATAGCTCCTTGGTCATGTGACCTGGTGACTTCAAACAAGGTTCAGAATGTCCACTCAGTGGCCCTACATATAGCACCACCTTTCGTTTGTCCATTTCCATCTCATATGGTTTTACATACATTTTTCAAAATGTAGAATTTCAATAGCTCCAGCATGCCAACTGTGGTTCCATGTGCTGTGCATGAAGACAAAAGAGTTCAACAGAGCAAAGAACACAAACTGGAAGTGCAGTCTTTGTTGTTGAAAATGTATGCTCTACCCCATCCACACTGAAGAGGCTCTGAAATGTACATCAACCAGAAAGTTAAACTGTGAAATGTTTCATACTTAATTGAAGTTAAGTGTCTGTTGACATTTTGGAAATGATTAAAGTTCTACAATTTCTGTTAAATTTGTCAATATTACATTTTTATTCATTGATTTACTGGCCACCATTACTGTGGTTACATATTCAGTATATGTGTTGACCAGCAAACCCACTGCAGCCTACCTCACTAGCTCACTCTCCATCCCTGCTTTGGACAATGCTTTGGACAATGACTCTCGTACTTTGCACTTTTCCTTTATGGTTGATATTAACGACGAAAGGAGATATTATCTGTCTCTCTCCTATTGTGTACCACAGTTAGATACTGTGGAAAAATATAAAAAAACAGGGAAAATAAGTACTTAGAACGACCAATTATTGTAGGTAAATATGAAAGAAAAGGGTAAACAAAAAACTGGACTGAACCCCCTAATTGTCATACTAATATTAATCTACAACTATATAGAAGATACATGACTAGAGGTTATGCAAACTGGGTGTATATCCACTGCATGCTTCTTAAGTGTGAAATTCAAATGACCAAGGATCTATTGCAAATTTGAAACTATGAAAAATGTACGTTACACCTTGTGATTTTACAGTACACAAACAAGAGTGTGCAATATAGAAGGCTATTCAGTGTGCATTGGGTCACATGACCAAGGAGCTATTGAAATTCTAAATTTTGAAAAACTCATGTAAAACCACGTGAGATTTAAATTTACAAACTGAAGGGTGTGCGATGTGTAGGCCCACTGAGTGGACATTCTGAACATTGTTTGAAGTCACTAGGTCACATGACCAAGGAGCTATTGAAATTCTAAATTTTGAAAAATTAATGTAAAACCATATGAGATGAAAATGGACAAACTAAAGGGTGTGCGATGTGTAGGCCCACTGAGTGGACATTCTGAACCCTGTTTGAAGTCACTAGGTCACATGACCAAGGAGCAATTGAAATTTTACATTTTGAAAAATGCATGTAAAACCATGTGAGATGAAAATGGACAAACTAAAGGGTGTGCAATGTGTAGGGCCACTGAGTGTGTCACGATCGTCGTAATGATGAGACCAAGGCTCAGCGTGAATAGAGTTCCACATTTTTTTTATTAACTGAAACTCACCAAAACAAAACAACAAACAACCAAACGAAACGTGAAGCTACTAGTGTGCACACAGGCACCTAACTGTAGACAAGATCCCACACCAGAAAGTGGGAAAAAGGGCTGCCTAAATATGATCCCCAATCAGACACAACGATAAACAGCTGTCTCTGATTGGGAACCATATCAGGCCAACATACAAAAACCCTAGACATACAAAAACCCTAGACATACTTCCGGCTCCCTACACTGATCACTCCGCTTCTGTGGAACCGGACCGTGGATCATCGCCGGAGTCTCAGCACGGAGAGCCACCGCTGGTGGATCTGGACTGCAGCGAGTCGCTGAAGACTCCGGACTGGGGACCGTCGCTGGAGGCTCCAGACTGGGGACCGTCGCCAGAGGCTCCGGACTGTGAAATGTCGCCGGAAGCTCCGGACTGGGAACTGTCGCCAGAAGCTCCGGACTGGGAACTGTCGCCAGAAGCTCCGGACTGGGAACTGTCGCCAGAAGCTCCAGACTGGGAACTGTCGCCAGAAGCTCCGGACTGGGAACTGTCACCGGAAGCTCCGGACTGGGAACTGTCGCCGGAAGCTCCGGACTGGGAACTGTCGCCGGAAGCTCCGGACTGGGAACTGTCACCGGAAGCTCTGGACTGTGGAGGCGCACTGGAGGTCTGATGCGTGGGACCATTACAGGTGGCACCGGGCTGATGACACACACCTCAGGGCGAGTGCGGGGAAGAGGCACAGGACGTTCTGGACTGTGGATGCGCACTGGAGACCTGATGGGTGGGACTGGTACAGGTGGCACCGACCGGGCTGATGACACGCACCTCAGGGCTCAAAGAAAAAACAATAATAGCAATTTTCTATCATCCACTCAACTGAAATATTTTTAAAATATAATTGGATTGAAATACAAAAATAAAGTGCAAAAATTCTATTAATCAAAAACAACACAAATAATTGCAGAAAAACAATTAAATTTTAACTTTTAAAAAAGAACTAAATAAAACTCTAAATATGTGATATTTTCTTACTTGGTGGTGCTCTAAGGCTCAGCTGAAGTCCTCAGAACGTGCGGGGAAGAGGCACAGGACGTACTGGACTGTGGATGCGCACTGGAGACCTGATGCGTGGGACCGGTACAGGTGGTACCGACCGGGCTGATGACACGCACCTCAGGGCGAGTACGGAGAGGAGGCACAGGACTTACTGAACTGTGTAGGCGCACTGGAAACCTGATTCGTGGGACCGGTATAGGTGGCACCGGGCTTCCTGTCTGTGGAGATGCCCTGGAGACCTGGAGCGTAGAGCTGGCACAATGCGGCCTGGATGGATGCTCACTTTAGCTCGATATGTGCACAGGACGCACTGGGCTGTGAAGGCTGTTCATGGGATTTATATGTTTAAATGAATGATTAGAATACTCCACCCTGAAACCATATAATTGTATGAAATTGATTAGAATCATAAAATTATAATTAATGATATATCAATAACAATATATCTGTACAATATGTCTCTACAGTATCTTAAACACATTTAGTCAGTAAAACAATAAATCTGTACAATATCGAGATTTGAGGCCTCGTTTTAATTCCTCTGCCTTTTGTAGCCTTTGTTCCATGTCCATATTCTTGTTTTTGTCCGCGTGTTTCGTTTCATAATGTCTCAGATTATACTCTTCAGTACCGCCACACTTTCTCCACACAGAAGACACACAGGCTTTTCCAGTCTCTATAGCATCTTAAACACAGACAGTCTGAGCAAAATTCAGGTGCTGACCTTGGCTCCCACCTTGTTTGGGTTCTCAGTATCCACTGGGTATCTGAAAGACTGTGATTGGTCTCAATAAATATTGAAATGGCCTCCCCAATCTTGGGGAGGATAGGTTCTAATAATAAATCAAGTGCTTCTCACAGTCTCTGTAATCTATGTCGCCTGGGTAGGGAGACAGTAAGTGCGCAGGATACCTACTGTTTGTTTGGAAGTATGTGCGCCGCTATAAAATGGATGTCTTTGTATTGTGGACTTCAGAACGTTCTCGTGAATAAACATTTGACTATTGTAGGCTGGGCCTCTGTCTGTTTTCATTTCGACCAGTATCTTACAAATTCTGGGTTGCAGACTGAGTAGTTTATGAACACTGAGAACATAATTCTCTTAACAAAGGTGTACTGGCGATACAGTACGTAGAGCCGGCGCAGGATATCCTGGTCCGAAGAGGTGTACTGGAGACCAGGAGCGGAGCCGGTACAACCTATCCTGGCTGGATGCCCACTATAGCACGGCAAATGCCGGGAGCTGGAATAGAGCGCACCGGGCTCACCTCGTGATGAATGCGCACTGGAGACACCATGCGCATCACTGCATAACACAGTGCCTGACCAGTCACACGCTCCCCACGGTAAGCACAAGGAGTTGGCTCAGGTCTAAACCCTACCTCCGCCAACCTCCCCGTGTGGCACCCCCAAAAAATATTTTGGGGCTGCCTCTCATGCTTGCCTCGTTGGTAATACTCCTCTTAATGTCGCCGCGATACTCCCCAGCCTGTGTCCAGGGTCCTGCTCCATCCAGGATCTCCTCCCAGGTCCATTCCTCCTGAACACGCTGCTTGGTCCTTTTGTGGTGGGATCTTCTGTCACGATTGTCGTAATGATGAGACCAAGGCGCAGCGTGAATAGAGTTCCACATATTTTGAATGAACTGAAACTCACCAAAACAAAACAACATACAACCAAACGAACCGTGAAGCTACTAGTGTGCACACAGGCACCTAACTGTAGACAAGATCCCACACCAGAAAGTGGGAAAAAGGGCTGCCTAAATATGATCCCCAATGATAAACAGCTGTCTCTGATTGGGAACCATATCAGGCCAACATAGACATACAAAACCCCTAGACATACAAAAACCCTGGACATACAGAAAACCGTAGAGATACAAAAACCTAGAGCACCCACCCTAGTCACACCCTGACCTAACCAAAATATATAGAAAACAGAGATATCTAAGATCAGGGCGTAACAGAGCATTGAAATTCTACATTTTGAAAGATTCTTGTAAAACCATGTGAGATGAAAATTGACCAACTAATGGGTGTGCAATGTGTAGGGCCACTGAGCGGACATTCTACACCTTGTTTGAAGTCACCAGGTTACATGACCAAGGAGATATTGACATTTTACATTCGGAAAAATGCATGTAAAACCATGTGAGATGAAAATTGACAAACTAACGGGATGTGTGTCTATGCCATCGAGTTAGCTACAACCAATTTTGAAAGTGTTAGGAGTCATGTTTATAGAGCTATTGAAATTTGACCAATTTGATTTGTCACTATGTTGACGGTCCTTAACTGCTGTTGGTGGACGTAAGGAAAACTACAGGCGAATATCCAACCTGAAACTGGCTTTACCTCGGTATTTATATTTGCATATTTGCATATTTGCATATTTGCAGTGTCAAGTCAATTCTACTTTTCTAGAAATGTTTACATTTTGCTGAATGATTGAATTAATCAATATATTTGGTCACTTGAAAAGTACAATGAAAATGAAATATCCACCTGAATGTTTTTGTCTTATGAAGTAAGACTATTAAAACAGCAACAAAACAATAGCAGTATTTGACAGCAAAGTGTACTGACAGCAAAATAGTTTCAAATCTTATTTTAAATGTATGATTTAAATATAGTATAATTTTGTGAACTATAGTTCATAAGCTTTCCACACAAAACTGTATGAGCATTTATAGATCCCAACATGATTGGTTAAACTGTATTGTACATATTATACAACAACCACCATACATGCAAAGTATAAAAGCTGTTACCATCTGGGCAATACATCTCACACACCATCCTCACCAAAAGAAGGGAACCATCCTCTCCTGACTGGTGAGTCTAATGTAAACTTGTCACTTGATAAGTTTAGTACTTCTGATGTCAATACAAAACACTTTTGAATAACTCAATTTGTAAGTGTTGTTTAAAAGTGGATTTAAAAGTAAATTACAACTATTTTATATGTATTGTCGTCATTCCTTAACAGTACCTAGTCCATGATTTCTATGATGTCATGAAAAAAAGGGTTTAATGTTTGAACTGTTATCACTTTCCCTCTAAACAGACACCATGCTGTCACAAGAAAGAAGAGAGGAGGACTTTTTGAGAGAAGTTGTCCCTAGTTTGAAAAATGGAATGGTTAATTTCAGAGATATGGCAGATATTCTACTCAACTTTGATAAAGATCAAACAAAGGCCCTACAGCAAGAGATTCAGAAAGGACTAAATAGCTTTCAGCAATCTGAAGCTGCTGCTGGTCGACAACTAGCACATGTAGACAAGTACTATGAGGAGCTGACATGTAAGAAAGGAAAGCTTGAGTCTGAGGATAGATGTCTGAAAACCTGTTTAGCTAATCTGGAGAGTCAACGTCAAGCTATCAACGATTCCTTGCAGAATTACAGTCAGGCATTAGACAGAGCTAACTGGAACAAGATGTCCACCCAGAATGCTCTGGATGAGTGCAGGGACAGGGCAAGTTACAACGAAGGAATAAGGAATGCTGGGATTGGGATTATGTTTATTCCCATCCTAGGCCTCATCGCAGGTAAAAAGGCTATTCTTTGATATATTTCACACAGAGTTGATAAAAACACATTTGATTATCAGATAATATGTTAACTACTAACTACCACACATAGTAATACTAATTTTCCATATTTTTTACTAGCACTACTACTGTACTAACATCAAAATATTAGAAGTAATCATGATAAAAATGCTAAAAACGACTTTCCCTCTCAGGGTCAGTGATGGTTGGTGTTGGAGAAGTAGAACTAAATAAAGCTAATAGGCAGGCACAGCAAGCACAAGAGGAAGTCAACCGTTTTCAGAACTTGGTTAATTCCTTCACCTCACAGTTAGCTACAAAGAAGCAAGAGAAGACTGAGCAAGAAAGGATGATTGAAGAATGTCAAGGCAACATCTGGAAGACCCATGTGAGTCTCAAGGAGATGAAGAGTAAGCGGATGAAAATAGCTGGCTTTCAGCAGAAGTTGAGGAACGCTGTCCACTTTCTAAGTGTCTTGGCTGGCAAAGCTAATGTTGCCATGGTTGTGAGCTCTCAATCTGTCATCTTCCTGGAGCCACTGTGCACTGTAATGGCAGAGATTGTGGGCCTCTTTTATCAAGCTGTAGGTGGGAAGTGTAATCAGTTCCTGCAGGACAGGGACATACAAATGGCCATTCAGAGCCTGCAGGATGTCAATAAACGAGTCTCAGCCATTACTGGCGAGCTTGGTCTCCTAGATGATCAGTTTCTTTAAGCGAAACATGTCTTACCAATATAATTTGTAAAATTAGACATTTGTGCTTTGTGTGGAATTAAATATATTAATTTAGATTGAGATATTAATATATTCATTTAGATTGAGATATTAATATATTCATTTAGATTGAGATATTAATATATTCATTTAGATTGACATATTAATATATTCATTTAGATCCTCTGCTGATTTGTAACAGTATTTACTGTAGGTCTACATCTTGACATTTTCCTTGCTTTTGTCCTGATGATAATGCCATTAATTATGAGAGAAAGTTCAAAAGTTATTTGTTTCCAACCTGTCACTTACTAATCGTACATGCATACCAGTATTGTGCTGTCACAATTGTTTTAAAAGTTTAAAATCAAGAGTGAAACATTGAGTATGTAGTATGAAATACCTGCGCCTTTGCTTTTTGAAACAATAAAAGTTTTCCTCTTCCTCTTCATTAATATTGTTTCCATTGTTCATATTATTTTATAATTTACTTACTTCATAATGATTGATAATATGACATTACTGAAAGTAATTACAACTACAATAAAGTCTGTGAATAATTATTAAAACAAAAGGGTCATGCCTGATATTGACATTCGACACAATTGTTTACTCGCTCAGTAAAGGGCATCAATTAGTGTGTCATTACATAGTCACACATCTAGAGCAGTGGATCTCTATCTTTTGTGATTACTGTACCAACCATCACATTTTCTCTGCCCAGAGTACCACCAATGTATCCCCTTGTGCATTTGACCAGTAGTCCTATGATATTATGAGTTTTTACAAGTAGCCCGTGTGGATAGTCCAAATTCCCTCAGAAAACCACTGATCTAGATGTTGTATTTTCAAGAGAAAACTGTTTACACAGCATTACCTGTTTATTGTCCTAACATTTCAGTGTTTCTATAGTCAGTCACTGTGGAAAAATGTGCAATATTGCAACAATTTCACATTTTAACACATTAATATGAAATGTGTGAACTACTGTAGTGTCAGAAATATAGTCATACATACAGTGCCTTGCGAAAGTATTCGGCCCCCTTGAACTTTGCGACCTTTTGCCACATTTCAGGCTTCAAACATAAATATATAAAACTGTATTTTTTTGTGAAGAATCAACAACAAGTGGCACACAATCATGAAGTGGAACGACATTTATTGGATATTTCAAACTTTTTTAACAAATCAAAAACTGAAAAATTGGGCGTGCAAAATTATTCAGCCCCATTTAAGTTATTACTTTGTAGCGCCACCTTTTGCTGCGAATTACAGCTGTAAGTCGCTCGGGGTATGTCTCTATCAGTTTTGCACATCGAGAGACTGAATTTTTCTCCCATTCCTCCTTGCAAAACAGCTCGAGCTCAGTGAGGTTGGATGGAGAGCATTTGTGAACAGCAGTTTTCAGTTCTTTCCACAGATTCTCGATTGGATTCAGGTCTGGACTTTGACTTGGCCATTCTAACACCTGGATATGTTTATTTTTGAACCATTCCATTGTAGATTTTGCTTTATGTTTTGGATCATTGTCTTGTTGGAAGACAAATCTCCGTCCCAGTCTCAGGTCTTTTGCAGACTCCATCAGGTTTTCTTCCAGAATGGTCCTGTATTTGGCTCCATCCATCTTCCCATCAATTTTAACCATCTTCCCTGTCCCTGCTGAAGAAAAGCAGGCCCAAACCATGAAGGCTGCCACCACCATGTTTGACAGTGGGGATGGTGTGTTCAGGGTGATGAGCTGTGTTGCTTTTACGCCAAACATAACGTTTTGCATTGTTGCCAAAAAGTTCAATTTTGGTTTCATCTGACCAGAGCACCTTCTTCCACATGTTTGGTGTGTCTCCCAGGTGGCTTGTGGCAAACGTTAAACAACACTTTTTATGGATATCTTTAAGAAATGGCTTTCTTCTTGCCACTCTTCCATAAAGGCCAGATTTGTGCAATATACGACTGATTGTTGTCCTATGGACAGAGTCTCCCACCTCAGCTGTAGATCTCTGCAGTTCATCCAGAGTGATCATGGGCCTCTTGGCTGCATCTCTGATCAGTCTTCTCCTTGTATGAGCTGAAAGTTTAGAGGGACGGCCAGGTCTTGGTAGATTTGCAGTGGTCTGATACTCCTTCCATTTCAATATTATCGCTTGCACAGTGCTCCTTGGGATGTTAAAAGCTTGGGAAATCTTTTTGTATCCAAATCCGGCTTTAAACATCTTCACAACAGTATCTCAGGCCCTGCCTGGTGTGTTCCTTGTTCTTCATGATGCTCTCTGCTCTTTTAACGGACCTCTGAGACTATCACAGTGCAGGTGCATTTATACGGAGACTTGATTACACACAGGTGGATTGTATTTATCATCATTAGTCATTTAGGTCAACATTGGATCATTCAGAGATCCTCACTGAACTTCTGGAGAGAGTTTGCTGCACTGAAAGTAAAGGGGCTGAATAATTTTGCACGCCCAATTTTTCAGTTTTGATTTGTTAAAAAAGTTTGAAATATCCAATAAATGTCGTTCCACTTCATGATTGTGTCCCACTTGTTGTTGATTCTTCACAAAAAAATACAGTTTTATATCTTTATGTTGGAAGCCTGAAATGTGGCAAAAGGTCGCAAAGTTCAAGGGGGCCAAATACTTTCGCAAGGCACTGTATTAGCTTAAATGCATTTCTAAAACAAATTGTATACACTAATACTAAAAGCACTCTCTACATTATTTTCTTAAAGGTCCAACTTCACCAACAACTGATCATGACATTGTGATATGGTTACAAGGTCACAGTGTAATAGTTTAAGACCAAATGTGTCCTTCATTCCCATGGCATGCTTCTCAAGCGTTTAATAACAAGTTGATACTTTTGAATAGGATATGGATACATGGGCTCATACTGAAAAGACTGTCGAATTATACATTGACTATTTTCTGGGGGAGGAATTTAAGCATGAAAAACTCAAGTGAGCAGATACAGTCCAGCCAACATTTTTGACACACCTACTCGTTGCAGAGTTTTCTTTATTTTTTATGTTTTCAACATTGTTAAACTATGAAATAACACCTAGTGCCTTGTTCAGGGGCAGAATTCCAGATTTTTTTTACCTTGTCAGCTCGGGGACACTAACACTCTAACCACTAGGCTATCTGCCGTCCTGCTATATACGATCACTCCTTTCTCCTTGAAATGTTTGGCCGCGGTTCTGAGAACTTTCTCTCTGTCCTTGTACCTCAGGAACCGAACGAGGAAGGATTTTGGGTTCTGATCAGGGGATGGACGAGGGGCGCGTGACCTGTGTGCCCGGTCTATAATCAGGAGTTATGTGTCACTCTATTGTGGCTCTTGCTGTCACAAACTGTAATTTATCTTACACAACTTGCCGACTGGCTTGTTCTATGTGTGTGTTGTGAATTGCTTTAATGCTTTAACATGCTGCTCCCCATGCCATGGGCGTGGGTTCTGTGCTAATTACCCTGCAGGGTGTTAGAGTATCGTGGTGGGCTTTCCACTACGTTGAGACATTAACTTTGGAGTTCCTTAACGGAGTTACTCCATCATATAGTGCTGTTTTTACTGCTTGGATATTAAACCGGCTAGGTAAAATTGCAGTTGGTGTAAAAACAAAAACAAAAATATAAAAAATCAAATCCATTACCTGGTTGAGTTTTTTTTTTATCTGCCTGATTCTCCCACATGGGTCTTCCCTGTTTTTTGCAGAGGTACTGGGTAATTTATCCTTCACCGGGGTTCCTATTGCTCCTATTCCTACAATGACGGTCTACACCGGCCAAACCCGGAAGACGCTGGGCCAATTGTGCGCAGCCTTATGGGTTGTGATACAGCCTGTGATACAACCTGTATGCAATGCCTGGGTTTGAGCCACCAGAGAGGGCGGTGGAGCGCCCTACTGGATGCCTGTTTTGTGTGGTGTTCTCAGAACGCCTGCGCCTGGCGCGATTGGAGGCCATGCGGGAGTGGGTCGGCCAGGTTCGGGCTCAGGCTGGGGACACCCTCCCTCAGGAGTGGTGTGCCAATTTGCTGTTAGTCCCTCTGCTGGGCCCAGTACCCCTCCCAGGAAGTGTGGCCGGAGCCACCACAGACAGAGCCCATTTGCTGCCATACCTGGATGGGGGCAAGAGTCGGACCGCTGGGACCACCTTGAACGGAGGGCGCATGCCCTGCGTCAGGAGGTTGATACCTTCGATGGCAACGACAGCTGTTCCCTGGTGGCCAGTGATAGGCTGTTCCTGGGGGATGATGCGGGCACTGTTCACCACCTTGAGTGGTGCTACCAGGCTGACAGGCCATCAGAAGCCGGCAACAGGGCTTCATCGCCCCCCAGCGACTCGAGAGGCTATGAGGAGCCTACTCACTCGGGTAGCCACGGGCACTGAACATCAAACTGGTGGACAGTGATGACTCTCCATCTGTCCCCATCTCTGCTGAGTTCCGCGAGGCCTTGCAGGAGAGCTGCAAGGCCTCGCAGAGTTATGTTGCTCTGTGTGTGCACGGTCAGTGAGAACAACAGACCAGCTCTTTGTCTGCTATGGTGAGAGAGTTCTGGGGGATGTGCTATCAAAGCAGAGGTTCTCTCACTGGATCGTGGACACAATTATGACAGCATACTGCCTGGCTGGGATTTGTGGTGGCACATTCAACACGAGGTGTGGCTGCATCCTGGACTCTATTGAGAGGAGTGCCCCTCGCTGATATCTGTGCTGCGGCCAGCTGGGCCTTCTCTTGCACCTTTGAGGTTGGTTCAGCGGTCCTGGGCGTCACCTCCCCTTCCGGGGACTGTGCCGGGACCCCCCTTCCACATTGATGGCCCCTGCGTCTCGGTTCCATGCTGGGACTTTGCCTCAAGCTGGCCAGGTCCCTCTAGCACCAACTAAATCTGGTACGGGTATGCCAATATGTTGGAGTGATCCAATATAGTTAAACATAACAAAGTTTACGTATGTAACCACTGTTATGTGAGCTATATGGATCACTCCAATCCTCTCCATTGCTAGATGCGCCTGAAAAATTATGTAGAACGGCCATGGAGTCTATATATAGGGGCGGACCCCAGCTGTGACACAGGTGTACTCAGGTGTAAATCTGTAAATCCTCACCTCGAATGTGACCCTCCGCCGCGGTGTGATGCCAATATATTGAAGTGATCCATATAGCTCAAATAACCTTGGTTACATACGTAACCTTCGTTCAGCAAATGTTTCTTTGCCCAGTAGGGAGGGGATAATGGCAGCAGAGAAATCAATGGGGTCCGTCCCCTCACAGCCCTCGTGGAGACCGATAATTTGAATGTTGCTTCGTCTACTGTAGTTTTCCAAATGGTCGACCTTATTCATCTGTTATTCATTGTTTTCGCGCAGTTTCTGTAGTTCCGTCCCCATTCCCTCTAGCTTGTCCTCAGCACTGCTGAAGCGCTCTTCAGCTTCTTCCATTCATCATGCTAGCGTGTTGATAGTCGTTGTCAAACCGGAGTTTTTGATTTCAGCCAGCTGTGCTGAGATGGAGCAGCTGAATTCAGCCATTTTCAAGTTAAATTGTGTTGTGAGGGTGTCATTTCCTTCTTTGATCACTTTGAGGATGTGAGCTAGCCTAGCTTCTTCCTGAGATGTCATGAGGAGGCCATGGTCAGAAGTTCTTTCTCTGTTGTTTCTTGGTCTGTTTCAATGCTTCCCTTGCTTTTTTTGTCTGGTAGGCATATCACCAATCTTGGCTACAGTGTAGTAATAAGTATGGGTGTAGTTATCAAGTTTTAGGATACATTTGTAAAACATTTATCGGGAGTTTCTTCCTAGCTTCGCTGTATCATGTAACATCCCGCTCATTAATGTCTTAATCTAAATTACGGATTGCCTGTTATCCGCTTGTAGACCCCATATACCACATATACCACATTTGTTTAGGTTTTGTAGGTTTTTACAGCCTCCCTACCTAGGTTTTTACAGCCTCCCTACCTAGGTTTTTATAGCCTCCCTACCTAGGTTTTTATAGCCTCCCTACCTAGGGCCGTGAGTTCGGATATGCAAAAAACACATTTCCAACAGGACAAATATAAGCACCCACCAAATTATTATATTGAATTATTATTATTATTATTATTACCCCTGAAGAAAGGATTATGACACAAGAGAAGACGAACACCATTCACTGGAGACAGACATTGCATAGAGAGCAATTACACACTTACCTGATTTGTTTGCTATTAAAAGTAAATGGTTATATATTAAGCTAAGAGTAAGACTGACCTGCTAATGCTGAGTTTTTATCGTGTCCACTCTAGCTTCCTGCAGTTAGTCTGGGCATCTAGTTAAGGAAATGGGTTTTGCTAGGGATGGCTTGAGCTAACAATGACTTGGTGATACAATTCTAAAAGCTGGCATTCTATAGACAAGATGTTTGTGTGTGACCTGAGATAGAGATAGCCTAGAAGAGTTTAGAACACTGTCTCATTGTCTCATCTTACTGGCATCTGGGAAACTAAGCCGGGTTGGAAGTAAAACCACATCCCGTGCAGATAACCAGGAGATGGACCAAGGTGGCTTATGGGAAAGGTAGAAATGACCGACTGAGCAATTAGGGCCTATATAAGATGGCTGTTTTTTCATTATCAGTTAAGCTCTCTGCAACACAACCTAGAGTGTGCTGTCGACGGTTTCATTATTGCAATAATTAATCGATGTTGAATAAAGATGATTGTTTGAATCATTGTCCAAGTCTCTCTCAGTACTGAAATTTAAACCAGCACGCACACAGGTTGAGTTAAAGAACATTAGTCCAGCAAGGTCTCACTGTCTAAGCCTTGTAGCAGCTCTTATTGAGAACTAATTCAGTTACAGGAAAATAACTCAGCAATGGCCAGGCCACAGAATACACCAACACAAATGACAGAAATAAATGAAGCATTCATTAAATGTCATCTTCTGGTTTACAGTTCCGTTCAGAAGTGTTTGCAACTTGACCTGCTGGCTGGTTGGCTGAACGGGGGGAGGAAACTACAGCCTCATCCACAAACAATTTGGCAGCAAGTCAGTTTCGAGTTTCGAGAGAAGAAGCCCCGTGAGGTATCAATCAGTCACATGCAGGAGCCAATTCCTACTGTGCAATCGGAAAGTATTCAGACCCCTTGACTTGTTCCACATTCTGTTACGTTACATCCTCATTTTAAAATTGATTTAAAAAAAAGTCCTTTATCAGTCTACACACAATACCCCATAATGGCAAAAAGAAAACAGGCTTGTAGAAATGTTTGCTAATTTATTTAAAATAAAAAACAGAAATACCTTATTTACATACTTTCCTTTGCTAAATTGAGCTCAGTTGCATCCTGTCTCCATTGATCATCCTGTAGATGTTTCTACAACTTGATTGGAGTCAACCTGTGGTAAATTCAATTGATTAGACATGATTTGGAAAGGCACACACCTGTCTATATAAGGTCCCACATTTGACAGTTCATGTCATAGCAAAAACAAAGCCATGAGGTCGAAGGAAGCCACTCCTCAGTAAAAGGCACATGACAGCCCGCTTAGAGTTTGCCAAAAAGCACCTAAAAGACTCTCAGTCCATGAGAAACAAGATTCTCTGGTCTGATGAAACCAAGATTGAACTCTTTGGCCTGAATGCCAAGCGTCACGTCTAGAGGAAACCTGGCAGTCATCCCTACGGTGACGCAGGCCTCCATCCTTCTGACCCACAAAGAAGAATGTAGAAGGGTGAATGAAACCTGATGCCAATAACTCCCGGATGTATTTGTCCATGACTGCTGCTTCAGGGGTTGAGAGGGAGTACAGATGGCCCCGGGGAGGTATGGATGCAAGAGTTCCATGGCACAGTCGTATGGACAATGGGGGGGAAGGGTGGTGGCTTGCCTCTTACTGAAGGCCTCCCAGAGGTCAAAGTACTCAGGAGGGAGAGCGGAGAGGTCTTGATCTTCAATGGATGCAGGAGGACATGGCGAGGCTCTTGGTGGGGGTCTAAGACATTTCGTCTGGCAGTCCTTACCCCAGTCAAGTAGGTCTCCTGTGGACCAGGGGAATAGTGTGTTATGTAGTGTTATTCAGGGGTACCCTAGGATACGTGTGTTTTCCAGAGCAGTGATCAAAAGTAAACTAAGAGTCTGAGTGGTTCACCCACCCCAGCCAGCAGTAAATGGGCTTGGTCTGATATTCCACCTAACCGTAGCCAATGGGCTGTCCATCGAGGGCTTGAATCTGCAGAGGGATGGGACACTTCACACAGGGGATTTGTAATTCTTTTTCTAAGTCCTGATCAATGAAATTATCTGCAGCCACGGTGTCCACGAACTCTTGAATCTGGTGCGGACTGTTGTCCCAGTGGAGGGTTGTGGGTAGTGACAGACGGTAACTGGGTAGTAACTGCACAGCTCGTCAGGGTCTCCCCTTGTCCTGGCGAGCCCTGGTGTTTACCGTCAGCTTTGGGTATGTAGCACGGAGATGGCCAAGACCTCAGCAGTAGAAGAAGCAGCCTTCATGACCACGTCCCAGACATGTGCATCCCAGCTGCATAGGCTCCTCAATGCTGGGTTCGGGGCTTGGGGTGCTCAGGAAACCAGGATAATGGGGTGGTGTCAAAAAGGCTCTGTCTAATGCTTTGTCAGAGGCGGTTGTCGATTCTGAATGTTCGCGTTATCAGGGACTCGAGGTCCTCTCAAAGGTCCTGAGAGGTCCGTTCATCCTTGATGGCGTTAGACAAACCCTGGTGGAAAGCGGTGACCAGGGCCTCCGTATTCCAACGACTCTCGGCGGCGAGGGTGCGGAACTCAATGGCGAAGTCAGCCACTGGTCTGGCCCCTTGGCGGATTTTGAACAGTCGACTGGCCGCTTCTCGTCCGCCGACTGAGTGGTTGAAGACTAGCTCAGCAATGAAGGCTAATATGGAGCTGCAGGATGGTGGCTGCTGTTCCCACACTTCCGTTGCCCACACCAGGGCCTTGCCTGAGAGATGATGTAGGCGATCATGGCCCGATCGGTGTGGAGCGAGGAGGACTATGGCTTGAACACCAGAGAACACTGTGGGACCCCTTGCATCCTCCCAGGTGGCCGTCATACCGTTTGGGGGCTGGGATCTTGGGTTCCCGGTGCAGGTTCCCTGG
Source organism: Oncorhynchus nerka (assembly GCF_034236695.1). Classification (NCBI taxonomy): domain Eukaryota; kingdom Metazoa; phylum Chordata; class Actinopteri; order Salmoniformes; family Salmonidae; genus Oncorhynchus; species Oncorhynchus nerka. The sequence continues at coordinate 65,347,767 of NC_088407.1, forward strand.
AGGAACTATGGCAACGCCTATAGAACTGGACGATGAGACTTAGACATTGGCTCCTCCTGGGTTGTGGCTGGACTGTGGTTGGAGGGAGTCTCTGATAATTGGGAGAGTAGTTCCTCCTGCTGCCCCAGCAGTGCTCCTTGGTGGGTTACAACAGTCTTGATCTGGGTGATCTCTGCTGGGTCCATTTTTAGGCAGAAGCTTGCTGTGTTGTGGTAAGGTTGGACCTAGGTGCAGAGAAGAGACCAGACGAGATATCAGGGGTTAAGGATAAACATAATACTTTACTGAGAAACGGTAGCCGCAGGATCACAGTACCCTTGAAAAAAGCAACAATCATTTAGCGTTGAAAACTCACTTAGGAAACAAACGCACACAGTAAACAACTAAAGCTTCTGCAAAAGACAAAAGAAAACACACCTCTTTTAACAGGGACATCATAATTAAATTGGACACACCTGAGTGTCGTTAATGTCTCTAGGACGGTCTCTGTCGCCCTCTGGTGACAGGTGGAACCATCACAGTCTCATGTCACTTTAAAACGATGCACCACTCTTAACCCTACTACCTTTCTCCATACAGCAGATGCTGGTGAAGAACATGACTGTGAGTTTATGATAGAGATTGACTGTAGTCCCAGACCAGACTTGATTTGAAAGACCCCTCGATAACCCAGACGTAGAGTGTTTTGTTGATGGCTCTGCACAGCGAAATGACAGGGGTGATCCTTTAGTAGGCTATGCTGTTGTCACCGCTTTAGAGACTATTGAGAGTGTGGCCTTCATCAACACCTGTCTGCCCAAGCAGCAGAACTTTTTGGTCGAACACAGGCATGTGTTCTGGCAAAGGAGCAGTCAGCAACCATTTCACTGACACTGTGGAAGAACTGTGTGTTTCTAACCTCTTCTGGAAAACATATTGCTCATATACTGTTAGTTGCATTCTTGCAAAATTGCTGCCATCCTCTTTGACTGGTGAAATGTCAAGCTCACACAAGTGGTACAGATAGCATCTCTCTGTGCAGGGAAACAAGGTGCTTCCTTTTCTGTTTAAATTTTACAGATGGCAGCAGTTCCTGTTTCCACTAACCCATTCTCTGCTAATGATTTTGATCGCAATTAGTCTTTCCAAGTGGCCCCTGTGGATAGGCCAAATACCATTAGAAAACCACGGATCTAGAGGTTGTAGTTTCAAGAGCAAACTGTGTTAACACATTTTATTGTCCTAACATTTCATTGTTTATATAGCCAGTCGCTGTGGAAAAATGTGGAATATTGCAACAATTTAACATTTGAACACATTCATATTACATGTGTGAATTACTGTAGTGTCAGAAATGCAGGCATACGTATAACCTTAAATGCACTTCACCACCACCTGATCATAACATTGTGATATGGTTGCAAGTTCACAGTGTCGTAGTTTCAGACCAAATGTGTCCTTCATTCCCATGGCATGCTTCTTACTTTTTCAAAAACAAGTTGATACTTTTGAATAGGATATGGATACATGGACTCATACTGAAAAGACTATCAAATGATAAGTTTACTATATTTGGGGGGTGGAATTTAAGAATATAAGAATGGAAATAATGTGGAATGTTTCCAGAGACGTTGTTGCACGGAAAGGTTGTCTGCCAGTTTCTGAATCCCACAGGGATTCTGTGGATTCCCCATCGGATCTAAAAACACCAGCAAGGATAAGAACCGTGAAGTATGCGTGTAAATGAGTTTGGTCCTGTCAGAGTCGAGGTGATGTGGGTAAGGCGGAGTCAGGCGCAGGACACAGAGATGAGTAATAATAGTAACTTTACTCAAAAATAATCTTCCAACAAGGAGAACGAAAATACAGAATCACATAAACGAAACAACTGACAACAATAAACAGGCACAAAACCATGATGGCTCCAGAAGGTTAATTAGGGAAATAATGAAAACGTAATGTGAACCAAGTGTGTACAATACAGACAAAACAAATGGAAGAAGAAATGTAGATCGGTGGAGGCTAGAAAGCCGGTGACGTCGACCGCCGAACGCAGCCCGAACATGGAGAGGCAACAACTTCGGCAGAAGTCGTGACAGGTCCATCTTTCTCCAAAGACCTGCCTTCCCTCCAAATTAGTGCAGTTCAGAATGATTTTCTGGATGGTGTCTGGGATGAACAGTTCAAAAGAAGACTTTATGTCCTGCACATCAGTAACGGGCCCTGGTTGCATTGGCAGCCATGCGATGTGGCTCATTCCTTGGGCAAGAAGACGCTTCAATTTCACAATTTTTTGACATCCATATTTCTCCTCCTGCAGGCTTCTGATGAGCTGGTTGCTGACGGGCTGGTCCTGGGGCTGGCTGCTGACGGGCTTTTCCTGGGACTGGCTGAGGGTCAATCTCATCCTCTTCTTCCAACTCACCGTCAGACTTCAAATTGACAGAGACATGATCCTCATATTCTGAAAATTCTTCATCTTCCAAAGTGGAAGACGCTCCTTCCACACTAGCTTCTCTCTGCAAAAAAAAACAGATTTCTAAGGCCCTCTGAGCAGAGATAATGTTCCCCATAATGATTGATTGTAGTAAGGAGCCACACATGTAAAGCTATGTATTTGTTGTGTCCCTCCCCCAATTTTCACCTGGCTGGGGTAGAGTGTGTGAAAATACAGATTTTTAAACTATGTATAATAATGTATCAAAACAGTGTATTGTAATAACATTGTGAAGGTTCCCGTAAGACGTGTACTTTCACACTCTACAAAGGGTAAAGAGTGCGAGAAAAGTGGGAGAGAGGCAGACAGGCAGGGAGACAGACAGATTCAGCTATGTTGAAACAGCAGGCCCAGGGAGGAGGAAGACAGAGTGAAGGCACACAGCAAACCTTTTTGTTTAATTGTGACTTGTTTTCACCTACACACACACACTTTTCCACACTTTTATTACCCTTGGGTCCAGTGGACCCGAACACAGCACATGTAATATAAATGTGAAGGGGGGTGCACAGTGTGCACTCAATTAAATGTTTTTTTTTACAGAAAATGGGTCAAGGCCAATGAGTCTCATGTTGAAAAAATAATGAATTATATAATTTTTCTTAGTAAACATTGAAAATGGGTCCCACAGACCCAAACAACACACAAGGGTTAATTGAAATGACGGATTGCCTCTTATCCGCTCGCCGTCCACCATAGTTTGTACATCTCAGTTGTCAGTAGAAACCACATTTACTTAGGTTTGCAGGTTTGTATAGCCTCCCTACCTAGGTTTTTATAGCCTCCCTACCTAGGGCCGTGACTCCACTCTCCGAGGGTGTCGCAGGGGGGAGTTTGGATACGCAAGAAACACATTTCCAATTCACAGATGTGTATAACACGTACTTGTACATGTGTGAAATAGGACAAATATAAGCATCCACCAAATGATGTATTATTATATTGAATTATTATTATTATTATTATTATTATATTATGTTATTACCCCTGAAGAAAGGAATATGACACAAAAGGAATGTGACACAACCTACTCCACACTTACAAAGTTCATAAAAGTACAGCAATGAACCATTTGACTTGCTAGTCAAGGCAAGTTGAAGTGTTTCTTCTTTGAGTTGTTGAGTCAGAGGCGTTAAGGCTAGTGGGATATTATTTAATGTGAACTCAGCGAACGTTACCCACCTCAGTGCTGCTTTGACCACAATGTGGTTTGGAAGCACAATTTTAAAGTTTACTCAGAAGAATTGTTAAGTTTCAAATTCACCAGTTATATTTTTAAAATAGTGACCTTCTACGTGCAGCAACATGTCAGGACACATTGTATGGTTAGTATAGTGTTGAATTTGTGCCAAATGGAAATGTATGTTTTTATAGCCTCCCTCCCTATCACCCCTGAAGAGAGGATTGTGACACAAGAGAAGATGAACACCATTCACTGGCAACACAAACCCCTTACACAGTAAAAACACTTTAATACTTTAAACCCACCCATAGGTTGAGTTAAAGAACAGTGGTTCAACAAGGTGTCACTGTCTCGGCCTTGTGGCAGCTCTTACTGGGAACTACTTCAGTTACAGGAAATAAACTCAGCAAAGGCCTGGCCACAGAATACACCAACACAAACAACACAAATAAATTAAACATTCATTATATGCCATCTTCTGGTTTACTGTCAATTTGTTGCATAGGTGGAAAGTTCTATATTTATGTTTAGATGTATGTTTATGTAGTTCTGTACTGAGTGTACAACACATTAGGAACCAGGAGATCGACCAAGGTGGCTTATGGGAAAGGTAGAAATGACCGACTGAGCAATTAGGGCCTATATAAGATGGCTGTTTTTTCATTATCAGTTAAGCTCTCTGCAACACAACCTAGAGTGTGCTGTCGACGGTTTCATTATTGCAATAATTAATCGATGTTGAATAAAGATGATTGTTTGAATCATTGTCCAAGTCTCTCTCAGTACTGAAATTTAAACCAGCACGCACACAGGTTGAGTTAAAGAACATTAGTCCAGCAAGGTCTCACTGTCTAAGCCTTGTAGCAGCTCGTATTGAGAACTAATTCAGTTACAGGAAAATAACTCAGCAATGGCCAGGCCACAGAATACACCAACACAAATGACAGAAATAAATGAAGCATTTATTAAATGTCATCTTCTGATTTACAGTAAGTGTGTTAGGGGCAGAGGCTGTTAATGTACTTCCGTTCAGAAGTGTTTGCAACTTGACCTGCTGGCTGGTTGGCTGAACGGGGGGAGGAAACTACAGCCTCATCCACAAACAATTTGGCAGCAAGTCAGTTTCGAGTTTCGAGAGAAGAAGCCCCGTGAGGTATCAATCAGTCACATGCAGGAGCCAATTCCTACTGTGCAATCGGAAAGTATTCAGACCCCTTGACTTGTTCCACATTCTGTTACGTTACATCCTCATTTTAAAATTGATTTAAAAAAAGTCCTTTATCAGTCTACACACAATACCCCATAATGGCAAAAAGAAAACAGGCTTGTAGAAATGTTTGCTAATTTATTTAAAATAAAAAACAGAAATACCTTATTTACATACTTTCCTTTGCTAAATTGAGCTCAGTTGCATCCTGTCTCCATTGATCATCCTGTAGATGTTTCTACAACTTGATTGGAGTCAACCTGTGGTAAATTCAATTGATTAGACATGATTTGGAAAGGCACACACCTGTCTATATAAGGTCCCACATTTGACAGTTCATGTCATAGCAAAAACAAAGCCATGAGGTCGAAGGAAGCCACTCCTCAGTAAAAGGCACATGACAGCCCGCTTAGAGTTTGCCAAAAGCACCTAAAAGACTCTCAGTCCATGAGAAACAAGATTCTCTGGTCTGATGAAACCAAGATTGAACTCTTTGGCCTGAATGCCAAGCGTCACGTCTAGAGGAAACCTGGCAGTCATCCCTACGGTGACGCAGGCCTCCATCCTTCTGACCCACAAAGAAGAATGTAGAAGGGTGAATGAAACCTGATGCCAATAACTCCCGGATGTATTTGTCCATGACTGCTGCTTCAGGGGTTGAGAGGGAGTACAGATGGCCCCGGGGAGGTATGGATGCAAGAGTTCCATGGCACAGTCGTATGGACAATGGGGGGGAAGGGTGGTGGCTTGCCTCTTACTGAAGGCCTCCCAGAGGTCAAAGTACTCAGGAGGGAGAGCGGAGAGGTCTTGATCTTCAATGGATGCAGGAGGACATGGCGAGGCTCTTGGTGGGGGTCTAAGACATTTCGTCTGGCAGTCCTTACCCCAGTCAAGTAGGTCTCCTGTGGACCAGGGGAATAGTGTGTTATGTAGTGTTATTCAGGGTACCCTAGGATACGTGTGTTTTCCAGAGCAGTGATCAAAAGTAAACTAAGAGTCTGAGTGGTTCACCCACCCCAGCCAGCAGTAAATGGGCTTGGTCTGATATTCCACCTAACCGTAGCCAATGGGCTGTCCATCGAGGGCTTGAATCTGCAGAGGGATGGGACACTTCACACAGGGGATTTGTAATTCTTTTTCTAAGTCCTGATCAATGAAATTATCTGCAGCCACGGTGTCCACGAACTCTTGAATCTGGTGCGGACTGTTGTCCCAGTGGAGGGTTGTGGGTAGTGACAGACGGTAACTGGGTAGTAACTGCACAGCTCGTCAGGGTCTCCCCTTGTCCTGGCGAGCCCTGGTGTTTACCGTCAGCTTTGGGTATGTAGCACGGAGATGGCCAAGACCTCAGCAGTAGAAGAAGCAGCCTTCATGACCACGTCCCAGACATGTGCATCCCAGCTGCATAGGCTCCTCAATGCTGGGTTCGGGGGGCTTGGGGTGCTCAGGAAACCAGGATAATGGGGTGGTGTCAAAAGGCTCTGTCTAATGCTTTGTCAGAGGCGGTTGTCGATTCTGAATGTTCGCGTTATCAGGGACTCGAGGTCCTCTCAAAGGTCCTGAGAGGTCCGTTCATCCTTGATGGCGTTAGACAAACCCTGGTGGAAAGCGGTGACCAGGGCCTCCATATTCCAACGACTCTCGGCGGCGAGGGTGCGGAACTCAATGGCGAAGTCAGCCACTGGTCTGGCCCCTTGGCGGATTTTGAACAGTCGACTGGCCGCTTCTCGTCCGCCGACTGAGTGGTTGAAGACTAGCTCAGCAATGAAGGCTAATATGGAGCTGCAGGATGGTGGCTGCTGTTCCCACACTTCCGTTGCCCACACCAGGGCCTTGCCTGAGAGATGATGTAGGCGATCATGGCCCGATCGGTGTGGAGCGAGGAGGACTATGGCTTGAACACCAGAGAACACTGTGGGACCCCTTGCATCCTCCCAGGTGGCCGTCATACCGTTTGGGGGCTGGGATCTTGGGTTCCCGGTGCAGGTTCCCTGGAGGAACTATGGCAACGCCTATAGAACTGGACGATGAGACTTAGACATTGGCTCCTCCTGGGTTGTGGCTGGACTGTGGTTGGAGGGAGTCTCTGATAATTGGGAGAGTAGTTCCTCCTGCTGCCCCAGCAGTGCTCCTTGGTGGGTTACAACAGTCTTGATCTGGGTGATCTCTGCTGGGTCCATTTTTAGGCAGAAGCTTGCTGTGTTGTGGTAAGGTTGGACCTAGGTGCAGAGAAGAGACCAGACGAGATATCAGGGGTTAAGGATAAACATAATACTTTACTGAGAAACGGTAGCCGCAGGATCACAGTACCCTTGAAAAAAAGCAACAATCATTTAGCGTTGAAAACTCACTTAGGAAACAAACGCACACAGTAAACAACTAAAGCTTCTGCAAAAGACAAAAGAAAACACACCTCTTTTAACAGGGACATCATAATTAAATTGGACACACCTGAGTGTCGTTAATGTCTCTAGGACGGTCTCTGTCGCCCTCTGGTGACAGGTGGAACCATCACAGTCTCATGTCACTTTAAAACGATGCACCACTCTTAACCCTACTACCTTTCTCCATACAGCAGATGCTGGTGAAGAACATGACTGTGAGTTTATGATAGAGATTGACTGTAGTCCCAGACCAGACTTGATTTGAAAGACCCTCGATAACCCAGACGTAGAGTGTTTTGTTGATGGCTCTGCACAGCGAAATGACAGGGGTGATCCTTTAGTAGGCTATGCTGTTGTCACCGCTTTAGAGACTATTGAGAGTGTGGCCTTCATCAACACCTGTCTGCCCAAGCAGCAGAACTTTTTGGTCGAACACAGGCATGTGTTCTGGCAAAGGAGCAGTCAGCAACCATTTCACTGACACTGTGGAAGAACTGTGTGTTTCTAACCTCTTCTGGAAAACATATTGCTCATATACTGTTAGTTGCATTCTTGCAAAATTGCTGCCATCCTCTTTGACTGGTGAAATGTCAAGCTCACACAAGTGGTACAGATAGCATCTCTCTGTGCAGGGAAACAAGGTGCTTCCTTTTCTGTTTAAATTTTACAGATGGCAGCAGTTCCTGTTTCCACTAACCCATTCTCTGCTAATGATTTTGATCGCAATTAGTCTTTCCAAGTGGCCCCTGTGGATAGGCCAAATACCATTAGAAAACCACGGATCTAGAGGTTGTAGTTTCAAGAGCAAACTGTGTTAACACATTTTATTGTCCTAACATTTCATTGTTTATATAGCCAGTCGCTGTGGAAAAATGTGGAATATTGCAACAATTTAACATTTGAACACATTCATATTACATGTGTGAATTACTGTAGTGTCAGAAATGCAGGCATACGTATAACCTTAAATGCACTTCACCACCACCTGATCATAACATTGTGATATGGTTGCAAGTTCACAGTGTCGTAGTTTCAGACCAAATGTGTCCTTCATTCCCATGGCATGCTTCTTACTTTTTCAAAAACAAGTTGATACTTTTGAATAGGATATGGATACATGGACTCATACTGAAAAGACTATCAAATGATAAGTTTACTATATTTGGGGGGTGGAATTTAAGAATATAAGAATGGAAATAATGTGGAATGTTTCCAGAGACGTTGTTGCACGGAAAGGTTGTCTGCCAGTTTCTGAATCCCACAGGGATTCTGTGGATTCCCCATCGGATCTAAAAACACCAGCAAGGATAAGAACCCTGAAGTATGCGTGTAAATGAGTTTGGTCCTGTCAGAGTCGAGGTGATGTGGGTAAGGCGGAGTCAGGCGCAGGACACAGAGATGAGTAATAATAGTAACTTTACTCAAAAATAATCTTCCAACAAGGAGAACGAAAATACAGAATCACATAAACGAAACAACTGACAACAATAAACAGGCACAAAACCATGATGGCTCCAGAAGGTTAATTAGGGAAATAATGAAAACGTAATGTGAACCAAGTGTGTACAATACAGACAAAACAAATGGAAGAAGAAATGTAGATCGGTGGAGGCTAGAAAGCCGGTGACGTCGACCGCCGAACGCAGCCCGAACATGGAGAGGCAACAACTTCGGCAGAAGTCGTGACAGGTCCATCTTTCTCCAAAGACCTGCCTTCCCTCCAAATTAGTGCAGTTCAGAATGATTTTCTGGATGGTGTCTGGGATGAACAGTTCAAAAGAAGACTTTATGTCCTGCACATCAGTAACGGGCCCTGGTTGCATTGGCAGCCATGCGATGTGGCTCATTCCTTGGGCAAGAAGACGCTTCAATTTCACAATTTTTTGACATCCATATTTCTCCTCCTGCAGGCTTCTGATGAGCTGGTTGCTGACGGGCTGGTCCTGGGGCTGGCTGCTGACGGGCTTTTCCTGGGACTGGCTGAGGGTCAATCTCATCCTCTTCTTCCAACTCACCGTCAGACTTCAAATTGACAGAGACATGATCCTCATATTCTGAAAATTCTTCATCTTCCAAAGTGGAAGACGCTCCTTCCACACTAGCTTCTCTCTGCAAAAAAAAACAGATTTCTAAGGCCCTCTGAGCAGAGATAATTTTCCCCATAATGATTGATTGTAGTAAGGAGCCACACATGTAAAGCTATTTATTTGTTGTGTCCCTCCCCCAATTTTCACCTGGCTGGGGTAGAGTGTGGAAAATACAGATTTTTAAACTATGTATAATAATGTATCAAAACAGTGTATTGTAATAACATTGTGAAGGTTCCCGTAAGACGTGTACTTTCACACTCTACAAAGGGTAAAGAGTGCGAGAAAAGTGGGAGAGAGGCAGACAGGCAGGGAGACAGACAGATTCAGCTATGTTGAAACAGCAGGCCCAGGGAGGAGGAAGACAGAGTGAAGGCACACAGCAAACCTTTTTGTTTAATTGTGACTTGTTTTCACCTACACACACACACTTTTCCACACTTTTATTACCCTTGGGTCCAGTGGACCCGAACACAGCACATGTAATATAAATGTGAAGGGGGGTGCACAGTGTGCACTCAATTAAATGTTTTTTTACAGAAAATGGGTCAAGGCCAATGAGTCTCATGTTGAAAAAATAATGAATTATATCATTTTTCTTAGTAAACATTGAAAATGGGTCCCACAGACCCAAACAACACACAAGGGTTAATTGAAATGACGGATTGCCTCTTATCCGCTCGCCGTCCACCATAGTTTGTACATCTCAGTTGTCAGTAGAAACCACATTTACTTAGGTTTGCAGGTTTGTATAGCCTCCCTACCTAGGTTTTTATAGCCTCCCTACCTAGGGCCGTGACTCCACTCTCCGAGGGTGTCGCAGGGGGGAGTTTGGATACGCAAGAAACACATTTCCAATTCACAGATGTGTATAACACGTACTTGTACATGTGTGAAATAGGACAAATATAAGCATCCACCAAATGATGTATTATTATATTGAATTATTATTATTATTATTATTATTATTATATTATGTTATTACCCCTGAAGAAAGGAATATGACACAAAAGGAATGTGACACAACCTACTCCACACTTACAAAGTTCATAAAAGTACAGCAATGAACCATTTGACTTGCTAGTCAAGGCAAGTTGAAGTGTTTCTTCTTTGAGTTGTTGAGTCAGAGGCGTTAAGGCTAGTGGGATATTATTTAATGTGAACTCAGCAAACGTTACCCACCTCAGTGCTGCTTTGACCACAATGTGGTTTGGAAGCACAATTTTTAAGTTTACTCAGAAGAATTGTTAAGTTTCAAATTCACCAGTTATATTTTTAAAATAGTGACCTTCTACGTGCAGCAACATGTCAGGACACATTGTATGGTTAGTATAGTGTTGAATTTGTGCCAAATGGAAATGTATGTTTTTATAGCCTCCTCCCTATCACCCGTGAAGAGAGGATTGTGACACAAGAGAAGATGAACACCATTCACTGGCAACACAAACCCCTTACACAGTAAAAACACTTTAATACTTTAAACCCACCCATAGGTTGAGTTAAAGAACAGTGGTTCAACAAGGTGTCACTGTCTCGGCCTTGTGGCAGCTCTTACTGGGAACTACTTCAGTTACAGGAAATAAACTCAGCAAAGGCCTGGCCACAGAATACACCAACACAAACAACACAAATAAATTAAACATTCATTATATGCCATCTTCTGGTTTACTGTCAATTTGTTGCATAGGTGGAAAGTTCTATATTTATGTTTAGATGTATGTTTATGTAGTTCTGTACTGAGTGTACAACACATTAGGAACCAGGAGATCGACCAAGGTGGCTTATGGGAAAGGTAGAAATGACCGACTGAGCAATTAGGGCCTATATAAGATGGCTGTTTTTTCATTATCAGTTAAGCTCTCTGCAACACAACCTAGAGTGTGCTGTCGACGGTTTCATTATTGCAATAATTAATCGATGTTGAATAAAGATGATTGTTTGAATCATTGTCCAAGTCTCTCTCAGTACTGAAATTTAAACCAGCACGCACACAGGTTGAGTTAAAGAACATTAGTCCAGCAAGGTCTCACTGTCTAAGCCTTGTAGCAGCTCGTATTGAGAACTAATTCAGTTACAGGAAAATAACTCAGCAATGGCCAGGCCACAGAATACACCAACACAAATGACAGAAATAAATGAAGCATTTATTAAATGTCATCTTCTGGTTTACAGTAAGTGTGTTAGGGGCAGAGGCTGTTAATGTACTTCCGTTCAGAAGTGTTTGCAACTTGACCTGCTGGCTGGTTGGCTGAACGGGGGGAGGAAACTACAGCCTCATCCACAAACAATTTGGCAGCAAGTCAGTTTCGAGTTTCGAGAGAAGAAGCCCCGTGAGGTATCAATCAGTCACATGCAGGAGCCAATTCCTACTGTGCAATCGGAAAGTATTCAGACCCCTTGACTTGTTCCACATTCTGTTACGTTACATCCTCATTTTAAAATTGATTTAAAAAAAAGTCCTTTATCAGTCTACACACAATACCCCATAATGGCAAAAAGAAAACAGGCTTGTAGAAATGTTTGCTAATTTATTTAAAATAAAAAACAGAAATACCTTATTTACATACTTTCCTTTGCTAAATTGAGCTCAGTTGCATCCTGTCTCCATTGATCATCCTGTAGATGTTTCTACAACTTGATTGGAGTCAACCTGTGGTAAATTCAATTGATTAGACATGATTTGGAAAGGCACACACCTGTCTATATAAGGTCCCACATTTGACAGTTCATGTCATAGCAAAAACAAAGCCATGAGGTCGAAGGAAGCCACTCCTCAGTAAAAGGCACATGACAGCCCGCTTAGAGTTTGCCAAAAAGCACCTAAAAGACTCTCAGTCCATGAGAAACAAGATTCTCTGGTCTGATGAAACCAAGATTGAACTCTTTGGCCTGAATGCCAAGCGTCACGTCTAGAGGAAACCTGGCAGTCATCCCTACGGTGACGCAGGCCTCCATCCTTCTGACCCACAAAGAAGAATGTAGAAGGGTGAATGAAACCTGATGCCAATAACTCCCGGATGTATTTGTCCATGACTGCTGCTTCAGGGGTTGAGAGGGAGTACAGATGGCCCCGGGGAGGTATGGATGCAAGAGTTCCATGGCACAGTCGTATGGACAATGGGGGGGAAGGGTGGTGGCTTGCCTCTTACTGAAGGCCTCCCAGAGGTCAATGTCACGGTTCATGAATCCACTGCCTCCTTTTCCCTCTCTCTCTCTCTCTCTCTCTCTCTCCCGTGTTTGTGTGGGCGTGGTTCCCAATCTCAGCCTGATTGTCTGCGCCAGCTGGAATCACTTATCTTCCCTTTATATGTTCTGTAACCAGTGTTTCTTGTTGTCAGATCGTTGTTACTTCCCTGAGGTTGTGTCGTGTGTCCGTGCTCATCTCTCGCCGCCCTTGTGTGGATTATCTGCTGTGCTCCTTCCTACCCATCCGGACACTCTCCCCTGGGTTTCTCAGCACGCTCACATAGGAGGATGCGCCCTAGTCCCTGGGTCGGATTCCGTCTGAGTACAGTCTGTCTGTCCTGTTGCTGCTGTAACCTGTATTCATTAAACCATCGTTGCTTGCATCTTGCATCCGCCTCTGTATTGTTACAGAACGATCTGACCAGACCATGGATGCAGCGAGTTCAACGAGTCTGACCGAATTCATTTCCCGTAGTATCACGAGAATGGATCAACAAGAGGAGAACATCTCCAGCACAGGTCGGGCAGTACAAGCCATTGCGACGCAGGTATCCCAGCTGACCCAACAATTACAACATCTGAGGGGTCTCGCTGCGCCACCTACACCGGCAGTTCAACCCGCCCCGCCAGAGCCGGATTCCCAGCTAGAGCCACGGCTACCGACACCAGAGGGTTATTCAGGTGATCCTGACTATTGCAGAGCTTTTCTTACGAGATGTTCCATGCATTTCTCGTTGCAGCCACGGACCTTCAACCGTGAACAGTCTAAGGTAGCATTCGTACTCACACTGCTATCAGGCAAAGCGGCTCTTTGGGGAACGGCGGTGTGGGCGAACCAGGACCCATGCTGCACCTCTTTCCAGACACTCTCCGAGGAGATGAGAAGGGTCTTCGATCGGGCCGTGGCGGGTAGGGAGGCGGCCAGACTACTCGCTGACCTTCGCCAAGGAGGCCGTTCAGTATCGGAATACTCCATCCAATTCCGCACTCTGGCCGCAGAGTGTCAGTGGAACGAGGAGGCGCAGTGGGACATGTTCCTGCATGGGCTGGAGGACCGGATCCAGAAGGAGATTTATGTTCTGGACCTTCCCAGGAGTTTAAATGGACTAGTGGAACTAGCCTTGAGGGTCGACGCTCGTCTGAGTCGTGTTGGCCGCCGAGCATGCCCTAACAGACCGTATAACGACATGGAGGGCTGGCATGCCAGCGGCGGGAACACGGCCAGTTCAGCCTCCGCTCACGAACCCATGCAGCTGGGGAGAGCTCGCCTCTCCCGGGAAGAGAAGGAGAGGCGGAGATCCCAAGGGCTCTGTCTCTACTGTGGTAGAGCGGGCCACTTTATCCACTCCTGCCCGGTAAAAGATTAGGCCCGGTAGTAAGAATGAGGCTACTATCGGGTGGTGTCACCACAGAGAAGACCTCATCATCTACTCTCCTCCCGGTAAGACTAAGATGGGCCAACCACACGCACGACACCCAAGCCTTACTGGACTCAGGAGCAGAGGGTAATTTCATGGACTTCAAGCTCGCTCACAAACTCCAGATTCCTATCACCTCACTCACGCACAAGATATCCGTCAACGCTCTCAATGGTCAAGAACTACCCAACATTTCTCACACCACTGAACCTATCACACTCATCACTTCTGGCAATCACACTGAGACACTATCATTTCTACTCATGGACTCACCCCTTGCACCATTAGTTCTCGGCCACCCTTGGCTCACCCAACACAACCCCAGAGTTGACTGGGGTCATAACTCTATATCCATGTGGAGTAACAAATGTCTTGAGTCCTGTTTAGTGTCTGCTTGTTCGTCTGTGTCTGATTCTGTGTTTCTAGAGGAGGCAGTGGATTTGTCTAACGTGCCCGTTGAATACCTCGACCTGAAGGAGGTGTTCAGTAAGTCCCGTGCTGCTTCTCTTCCTCCGCATCGTCCGTATGACTGTGCAATAGAATTATTGCCAGGTGAGTCTCCGCCTAAAGGCAAGTTATATTCACTCTCTGTTCCTGAGAGGAGGCTATGGAGAGATACATCTCTGGTTCTCTGGCATCTGGATTCATTCGTCCTTCCTCTTCTCCAGCGGGGCGGGGTTCTTCTTTGTGGAGAAGAAGGACGGATCTCTGCGTCCTTGCATTGATTACCGTGGGTTGAATAACATCACAGTGAAGAATACCTATCCCTTACCGTTGATGTCCTCAGCCTTTGAAAGGTTACAGGGAGCATCCGTGTTCACTAAGTTGGATTTACGTAATGCATATCATTTGGTTCGCATAAGGGGGGGGGACGAATGGAAGACCGCGTTTAACACCCCCAGAGGGCACTTCGAATATTTGGTCATGCCTTTTGGGCTATCCAACTCCCCAGCGGTTTTCCAGGCACTCGTAAATGACGTGCTGAGAGATATGATTGATCAGTTCATATATGTTTACCTGGATGACATACTGATTTTTTCTTCTTCTCTCCAGGAACACGTTCAGCACGTCAGACGAGTGCTTCAGAGGTTGTTGGAGAATGGACTTTTTGTCAAGGCGGAGAAATGCATTTTTCATGCACAATCCGTTCCATTCCTAGGTTACATCGTCTCGACTGAAGGTATTCGCATGGATCCTGACAAGGTTAAGGCTGTGGTGGATTGGCCAAGCCCAGATTCCCGTAAGGCCCTACAGAGGTTTCTGGGATTCGCCAATTTCTACCGGCGTTTCGTTCGCAACTTTAGCCAGATAGTCGCTCCTCTTACCGCCTTAACCTCCCCCAGAGTGACGTTCAGGTGGTCCGATACAGCCGAGGCTGCATTCGTCAAACTCAAGAGCCGCTTTGTTTCGGCTCCCATCCTCATAGCTCCCGATCCCTCGCGTCAGTTCGTGGTGGAGGTGGACGCTTCAGAGGTGGGGGTAGGTGCGGTACTTTCCCAACGTTCCTCTTCTGACGACAAGATGCACCCTTGCGCGTTCCTTTCCCATCGGTTATCACCTGCGGAACGCAACTCGACATTGGCAACAGAGAGTTGTTGGCAGTGAAGTTAGCACTGGAGGAGTGGCGCCATTGGTTAGAGGGTTCGGGGTACCTTTTATAGTTTGGACCGATCACAAAAATTTGGAATATATCAGAACCGCCAAGCGACTCAACTCCAGGCAGGCGCGGTGGGCACTCTTTTCGGACGTTTTGACTTCTCTCTCTCGTATCGCCCGGGTTCCAAGAATGTCAAACCCGATTCCTTCTCGCATTTTTGACCATTCCGAACGCCCATCCACTCCCGAGTGCATCCTACCCGGGACCCTAGTGGTCTCCACACTCACATGGGAGGTTGAATCGAGGGTCAAAACGGCCTTAGAAGGGGTAACGCCTCCGCCCGGTTGCCCGCCTAATCGGTTGTTTGTGCCGGAGGGGTGTCGGTCCGATGTTATTCGGTGGGGGCATTGCTCCAACGTAGCGTGTCATCCAGGAGTCAGTCGCACTAGCTTTTGGTTAAGCAACGCTTTTGGTGGCCACTGATGGCTCGTGACATTCACAGTTTTGTCTTGGCTTGCTCGGTTTGTGCCACTGGGAAGACTTCTAATCGACCCCCAGATGGGTTACTCCAACCGCTGTCGGTCCCTTCGAGACCCTGGTCCCACATCGCGCTAGATTTTGTTACCGCCCTCCCGCCCTCCCAGGGCAAGACTGTTGTTTTGACCGTGGTGGACCGGTTCTCGAAGGCGGCTCATTTTATTCCCTTGCCTAAATTACCATCTGCCAAGGAGACAGCGGTAACTGTCGTGGATCACGTCTTTCGCTTACATGGTCTGCCGATGGACGTAGTTTCTGACAGGGGGCCCCAATTTGTGTCCAAGTTTTGGCAAGAGTTTTGTAGGTTACTGGGAGCGAGTGTCAGCCTGTCTTCAGGGTTTCATCCCCAGAGCAACGGTCAAGCGGAGAGGGCCAACCAAGATTTGGAGAGAGTGTTGCGATGTTTGGTTTCTAAGAATCCCTCTTCCTGGAGTCAACAACTCTCTATGGTTGAGTACGCTCACAATTCGTTGCCAGTGGCAGCCACGGGTCTCTCTCCGTTTGAGTGTAGTTTAGGTTACCAGCCACCTATCTTTCCCAGTACGGAGTCCGAGGTGTCTGTTCCCTCCGCTCACGCTTTCATCCAGAGGTGCCGTCGCGCATGGAGCAGAGCCCGTGAGACTCTTCTCCGGGTGGGGCGCGCACCAAGACTAAGGCCGATCGCCACCGGTCGAAGCCTCCGGTATACGTCGTTGGCCAAAGAGTGTGGCTTTCTACTAAGAACATTCCACTCCGATCCGTTTCGAACAAGCTTGCCCCCAAATTTATCGGCCCGTTCAAAGTCACCAGGATCATTAGTCCGGTGGCGGTCCGGCTCCAGCTTCCTCCGGCGTATAGGAGAATTCATCCTACCTTTCATGTGTCTAAAATAAAACCTGTGTTTCAGGCACGCATTAACCCACCGGTCCCGGTTCCCCCCGCCACGACTTGTTGATGGGGAACCCACCTTTTCTGTCAATCGTATTTTGGACTCTAGAAGGAGGGGACGCGGATTCCAGTACCTGGTGGACTGGGAGGGTTACGGCCCGGAGGAGAGAAGTTGGGTACCTGCTAGGGACATTCTGGATCACTCCCTTATCGATGATTTCAATCGACAGGTAAATTCGCCTGGGAACGCCAGAGGCGTTCCTAGGGGGTATTGTCACGGTTCATGAATCCACTGCCTCCTTTTCCCTCTCTCTCTCTCTCTCTCTCTCTCCCGTGTTTGTGTGGGCGTGGTTCCCAATCTCAGCCTGATTGTCTGCGCCAGCTGGAATCACTTATCTTCCCTTTATATGTTCTGTAACCAGTGTTTCTTGTTGTCAGATCGTTGTTACTTCCCTGAGGTTGTGTCGTGTGTCCGTGCTCATCTCTCGCCGCCCTTGTGTGGATTATCTGCTGTGCTCCTTCCTACCCATCCGGACACTCTCCCCTGGGTTTCTCAGCACGCTCACATAGGAGGATGCGCCCTAGTCCCTGGGTCGGATTCCGTCTGAGTACAGTCTGTCTGTCCTGTTGCTGCTGTAACCTGTATTCATTAAACCATCGTTGCTTGCATCTTGCATCCGCCTCTGTATTGTTACAGTCAAAGTACTCAGGAGGGAGAGCGGAGAGGTCTTGATCTTCAATGGATGCAGGAGGACATGGCGAGGCTCTTGGTGGGGGTCTAAGACATTTCGTCTGGCAGTCCTTACCCCAGTCAAGTAGGTCTCCTGTGGACCAGGGGAATAGTGTGTTATGTAGTGTTATTCAGGGGTACCCTAGGATACGTGTGTTTTCCAGAGCAGTGATCAAAAGTAAACTAAGAGTCTGAGTGGTTCACCCACCCCAGCCAGCAGTAAATGGGCTTGGTCTGATATTCCACCTAACCGTAGCCAATGGGCTGTCCATCGAGGGCTTGAATCTGCAGAGGGATGGGACACTTCACACAGGGGATTTGTAATTCTTTTTCTAAGTCCTGATCAATGAAATTATCTGCAGCCACGGTGTCCACGAACTCTTGAATCTGGTGCGGACTGTTGTCCCAGTGGAGGGTTGTGGGTAGTGACAGACGGTAACTGGGTAGTAACTGCACAGCTCGTCAGGGTCTCCCCTTGTCCTGGCGAGCCCTGGTGTTTACCGTCAGCTTTGGGTATGTAGCACGGAGATGGCCAAGACCTCAGCAGTAGAAGAAGCAGCCTTCATGACCACGTCCCAGACATGTGCATCCCAGCTGCATAGGCTCCTCAATGCTGGGTTCGGGGGGCTTGGGGTGCTCAGGAAACCAGGATAATGGGGTGGTGTCAAAAAGGCTCTGTCTAATGCTTTGTCAGAGGCGGTTGTCGATTCTGAATGTTCGCGTTATCAGGGACTCGAGGTCCTCTCAAAGGTCCTGAGAGGTCCGTTCATCCTTGATGGCGTTAGACAAACCCTGGTGGAAAGCGGTGACCAGGGCCTCCGTATTCCAACGACTCTCGGCGGCGAGGGTGCGGAACTCAATGGCGAAGTCAGCCACTGGTCTGGCCCCTTGGCGGATTTTGAACAGTCGACTGGCCGCTTCTCGTCCGCCCGACTGAGTGGTTGAAGACTAGCTCAGCAATGAAGGCTAATATGGAGCTGCAGGATGGTGGCTGCTGTTCCCACACTTCCGTTGCCCACACCAGGGCCTTGCCTGAGAGATGATGTAGGCGATCATGGCCCGATCGGTGTGGAGCGGGGAGGACTATGGCTTGAACACCAGAGAACACTGTGGGACCCCTTGCATCCTCCCAGGTGGCCGTCATACCGTTTGGGGGCTGGGATCTTGGGTTCCGGTGCAGGTTCCCTGGAGGAACTATGGCAACGCCTATAGAACTGGACGATGAGACTTAGACATTGGCTCCTCCTGGGTTGTGGCTGGACTGTGGTTGGAGGAGTCTCTGATAATTGGGAGAGTAGTTCCTCCTGCTGCCCCAGCAGTGCTCCTTGGTGGGTTACAACAGTCTTGATCTGGGTGATCTCTGCTGGGTCCATTTTTAGGCAGAAGCTTGCTGTGTTGTGGTAAGGTTGGACCTAGGTGCAGAGAAGAGACCAGACGAGATATCAGGGGTTAAGGATAAACATAATACTTTACTGAGAAACGGTAGCCGCAGGATCACAGTACCCTTGAAAAAAAAAAGCAACAATCATTTAGCGTTGAAAACTCACTTAGGAAACAAACGCACACAGTAAACAACTAAAGCTTCTGCAAAAGACAAAAGAAAACACACCTCTTTTAACAGGGACATCATAATTAAATTGGACACACCTGAGTGTCGTTAATGTCTCTAGGACGGTCTCTGTCGCCCTCTGGTGACAGGTGGAACCATCACAGTCTCATGTCACTTTAAAACGATGCACCACTCTTAACCCTACTACCTTTCTCCATACAGCAGATGCTGGTGAAGAACATGACTGTGAGTTTATGATAGAGATTGACTGTAGTCCCAGACCAGACTTGATTTGAAAGACCCCTCGATAACCCAGACGTAGAGTGTTTTGTTGATGGCTCTGCACAGCGAAATGACAGGGGTGATCCTTTAGTAGGCTATGCTGTTGTCACCGCTTTAGAGACTATTGAGAGTGTGGCCTTCATCAACACCTGTCTGCCCAAGCAGCAGAACTTTTGGTCGAACACAGGCATGTGTTCTGGCAAAGGAGCAGTCAGCAACCATTTCACTGACACTGTGGAAGAACTGTGTGTTTCTAACCTCTTCTGGAAAACATATTGCTCATATACTGTTAGTTGCATTCTTGCAAAATTGCTGCCATCCTCTTTGACTGGTGAAATGTCAAGCTCACACAAGTGGTACAGATAGCATCTCTCTGTGCAGGGAAACAAGGTGCTTCCTTTTCTGTTTAAATTTTACAGATGGCAGCAGTTCCTGTTTCCACTAACCCATTCTCTGCTAATGATTTTGATCGCAATTAGTCTTTCCAAGTGGCCCCTGTGGATAGGCCAAATACCATTAGAAAACCACGGATCTAGAGGTTGTAGTTTCAAGAGCAAACTGTGTTAACACATTTTATTGTCCTAACATTTCATTGTTTATATAGCCAGTCGCTGTGGAAAAATGTGGAATATTGCAACAATTTAACATTTGAACACATTCATATTACATGTGTGAATTACTGTAGTGTCAGAAATGCAGGCATACGTATAACCTTAAATGCACTTCACCACCACCTGATCATAACATTGTGATATGGTTGCAAGTTCACAGTGTCGTAGTTTCAGACCAAATGTGTCCTTCATTCCCATGGCATGCTTCTTACTTTTTCAAAAACAAGTTGATACTTTTGAATAGGATATGGATACATGGACTCATACTGAAAAGACTATCAAATGATAAGTTTACTATATTTGGGGGGTGGAATTTAAGAATATAAGAATGGAAATAATGTGGAATGTTTCCAGAGACGTTGTTGCACGGAAAGGTTGTCTGCCAGTTTCTGAATCCCACAGGGATTCTGTGGATTCCCATCGGATCTAAAAACACCAGCAAGGATAAGAACCCTGAAGTATGCGTGTAAATGAGTTTGGTCCTGTCAGAGTCGAGGTGATGTGGGTAAGGCGGAGTCAGGCGCAGGACACAGAGATGAGTAATAATAGTAACTTTACTCAAAAATAATCTTCCAACAAGGAGAACGAAAATACAGAATCACATAAACGAAACAACTGACAACAATAAACAGGCACAAAACCATGATGGCTCCAGAAGGTTAATTAGGGAAATAATGAAAACGTAATGTGAACCAAGTGTGTACAATACAGACAAAACAAATGGAAGAAGAAATGTAGATCGGTGGAGGCTAGAAAGCCGGTGACGTCGACCGCCGAACGCAGCCCGAACATGGAGAGGCAACAACTTCGGCAGAAGTCGTGACAGGTCCATCTTTCTCCAAAGACCTGCCTTCCCTCCAAATTAGTGCAGTTCAGAATGATTTTCTGGATGGTGTCTGGGATGAACAGTTCAAAAGAAGACTTTATGTCCTGCACATCAGTAACGGGCCCTGGTTGCATTGGCAGCCATGCGATGTGGCTCATTCCTTGGGCAAGAAGACTCTTCAATTTCACAATTTTTTGACATCCATATTTCTCCTCCTGCAGGCTTCTGATGAGCTGGTTGCTGACGGGCTGGTCCTGGGGCTGGCTGCTGACGGGCTTTTCCTGGGACTGGCTGAGGGTCAATCTCATCCTCTTCTTCCAACTCACCGTCAGACTTCAAATTGACAGAGACATGATCCTCATATTCTGAAAATTCTTCATCTTCCAAAGTGGAAGACGCTCCTTCCACACTAGCTTCTCTCTGCAAAAAAACAGATTTCTAAGGCCCTCTGAGCAGAGATAATTTTCCCCATAATGATTGATTGTAGTAAGGAGCCACACATGTAAAGCTATTTATTTGTTGTGTCCCTCCCCCAATTTTCACCTGGCTGGGGTAGAGTGTGGGAAAATACAGATTTTTAAACTATGTATAATAATGTATCAAAACAGTGTATTGTAATAACATTGTGAAGGTTCCCGTAAGACGTGTACTTTCACACTCTACAAAGGGTAAAGAGTGCGAGAAAAGTGGGAGAGAGGCAGACAGGCAGGGAGACAGACAGATTCAGCTATGTTGAAACAGCAGGCCCAGGGAGGAGGAAGACAGAGTGAAGGCACACAGCAAACCTTTTTGTTTAATTGTGACTTGTTTTCACCTACACACACACACTTTTCCACACTTTTATTACCCTTGGGTCCAGTGGACCCGAACACAGCACATGTAATATAAATGTGAAGGGGTGCACAGTGTGCACTCAATTAAATGTTTTTTCACAGAAAATGGGTCAAGGCCAATGAGTCTCATGTTGAAAAA
The DNA here is from genome assembly GCF_034236695.1 of Oncorhynchus nerka. Classification (NCBI taxonomy): domain Eukaryota; kingdom Metazoa; phylum Chordata; class Actinopteri; order Salmoniformes; family Salmonidae; genus Oncorhynchus; species Oncorhynchus nerka. Next base: position 65,369,679 of record NC_088407.1, read on the forward strand.
TAATGAATTATATCATTTTTCTTAGTAAACATTGAAAATGGGTCCCACAGACCCAAACAACACATAAGGGTTAATTGAAATGACGGATTGCCTCTTATCCGCTCGCCGTCCACCATAGTTTGTACATCTCAGTTGTCAGTAGAAACCACATTTACTTAGGTTTGCAGGTTTGTATAGCCTCCCTACCTAGGTTTTTATAGCCTCCCTACCTAGGGCCGTGACTCCACTCTCCGAGGGTGTCGCAGGGGGGAGTTTGGATACGCAAGAAACACATTTCCAATTCACAGATGTGTATAACACGTACTTGTACATGTGTGAAATAGGACAAATATAAGCATCCACCAAATGATGTATTATTATATTGAATTATTATTATTATTATTATTATTATATTATGTTATTACCCCTGAAGAAAGGAATATGACACAAAAGGAATGTGACACAACCTACTCCACACTTACAAAGTTCATAAAAGTACAGCAATGAACCATTTGACTTGCTAGTCAAGGCAAGTTGAAGTGTTTCTTCTTTGAGTTGTTGAGTCAGAGGCGTTAAGGCTAGTGGGATATTATTTAATGTGAACTCAGCAAACGTTACCCACCTCAGTGCTGCTTTGACCACAATGTGGTTTGGAAGCACAATTTTTAAGTTTACTCAGAAGAATTGTTAAGTTTCAAATTCACCAGTTATATTTTTAAAATAGTGACCTTCTACGTGCAGCAACATGTCAGGACACATTGTATGGTTAGTATAGTGTTGAATTTGTGCCAAATGGAAATGTATGTTTTTATAGCCTCCCTCCCTATCACCCCTGAAGAGAGGATTGTGACACAAGAGAAGATGAACACCATTCACTGGCAACACAAACCCCTTACACAGTAAAAACACTTTAATACTTTAAACCCACCCATAGGTTGAGTTAAAGAACAGTGGTTCAACAAGGTGTCACTGTCTCGGCCTTGTGGCAGCTCTTACTGGGAACTACTTCAGTTACAGGAAATAAACTCAGCAAAGGCCTGGCCACAGAATACACCAACACAAACAACACAAATAAATTAAACATTCATTATATGCCATCTTCTGGTTTACTGTCAATTTGTTGCATAGGTGGAAAGTTCTATATTTATGTTTAGATGTATGTTTATGTAGTTCTGTACTGAGTGTACAACACATTAGGAACCAGGAGATCGACCAAGGTGGCTTATGGGAAAGGTAGAAATGACCGACTGAGCAATTAGGGCCTATATAAGATGGCTGTTTTTTCATTATCAGTTAAGCTCTCTGCAACACAACCTAGAGTGTGCTGTCGACGGTTTCATTATTGCAATAATTAATCGATGTTGAATAAAGATGATTGTTTGAATCATTGTCCAAGTCTCTCTCAGTACTGAAATTTAAACCAGCACGCACACAGGTTGAGTTAAAGAACATTAGTCCAGCAAGGTCTCACTGTCTAAGCCTTGTAGCAGCTCGTATTGAGAACTAATTCAGTTACAGGAAAATAACTCAGCAATGGCCAGGCCACAGAATACACCAACACAAATGACAGAAATAAATGAAGCATTTATTAAATGTCATCTTCTGGTTTACAGTAAGTGTAACAGGGCAGAGGCTGTTAATGTACTTCCGTTCAGAAGTGTTTGCAACTTGACCTGCTGGCTGGTTGGCTGAACGGGGGGAGGAAACTACAGCCTCATCCACAAACAATTTGGCAGCAAGTCAGTTTCGAGTTTCGAGAGAAGAAGCCCCGTGAGGTATCAATCAGTCACATGCAGGAGCCAATTCCTACTGTGCAATCGGAAAGTATTCAGACCCCTTGACTTGTTCCACATTCTGTTACGTTACATCCTCATTTTAAAATTGATTTAAAAAAAAGTCCTTTATCAGTCTACACACAATACCCCATAATGGCAAAAAGAAAACAGGCTTGTAGAAATGTTTGCTAATTTATTTAAAATAAAAAACAGAAATACCTTATTTACATACTTTCCTTTGCTAAATTGAGCTCAGTTGCATCCTGTCTCCATTGATCATCCTGTAGATGTTTCTACAACTTGATTGGAGTCAACCTGTGGTAAATTCAATTGATTAGACATGATTTGGAAAGGCACACACCTGTCTATATAAGGTCCCACATTTGACAGTTCATGTCATAGCAAAAACAAAGCCATGAGGTCGAAGGAAGCCACTCCTCAGTAAAAGGCACATGACAGCCCGCTTAGAGTTTGCCAAAAAGCACCTAAAAGACTCTCAGTCCATGAGAAACAAGATTCTCTGGTCTGATGAAACCAAGATTGAACTCTTTGGCCTGAATGCCAAGCGTCACGTCTAGAGGAAACCTGGCAGTCATCCCTACGGTGACGCAGGCCTCCATCCTTCTGACCCACAAAGAAGAATGTAGAAGGGTGAATGAAACCTGATGCCAATAACTCCCGGATGTATTTGTCCATGACTGCTGCTTCAGGGGTTGAGAGGGAGTACAGATGGCCCCGGGGAGGTATGGATGCAAGAGTTCCATGGCACAGTCGTATGGACAATGGGGGAAGGGTGGTGGCTTGCCTCTTACTGAAGGCCTCCCAGAGGTCAAAGTACTCAGGAGGGAGAGCGGAGAGGTCTTGATCTTCAATGGATGCAGGAGGACATGGCGAGGCTCTTGGTGGGGGTCTAAGACATTTCGTCTGGCAGTCCTTACCCCAGTCAAGTAGGTCTCCTGTGGACCAGGGGAATAGTGTGTTATGTAGTGTTATTCAGGGGTACCTAGGATACGTGTGTTTTCCAGAGCAGTGATCAAAAGTAAACTAAGAGTCTGAGTGGTTCACCCACCCCAGCCAGCAGTAAATGGGCTTGGTCTGATATTCCACCTAACCGTAGCCAATGGGCTGTCCATCGAGGGCTTGAATCTGCAGAGGGATGGGACACTTCACACAGGGGATTTGTAATTCTTTTTCTAAGTCCTGATCAATGAAATTATCTGCAGCCACGGTGTCCACGAACTCTTGAATCTGGTGCGGACTGTTGTCCCAGTGGAGGGTTGTGGGTAGTGACAGACGGTAACTGGGTAGTAACTGCACAGCTCGTCAGGGTCTCCCCTTGTCCTGGCGAGCCCTGGTGTTTACCGTCAGCTTTGGGTATGTAGCACGGAGATGGCCAAGACCTCAGCAGTAGAAGAAGCAGCCTTCATGACCACGTCCCAGACATGTGCATCCCAGCTGCATAGGCTCCTCAATGCTGGGTTCGGGGGGCTTGGGGTGCTCAGGAAACCAGGATAATGGGGTGGTGTCAAAAAGGCTCTGTCTAATGCTTTGTCAGAGGCGGTTGTCGATTCTGAATGTTCGCGTTATCAGGGACTCGAGGTCCTCTCAAAGGTCCTGAGAGGTCCGTTCATCCTTGATGGCGTTAGACAAACCCTGGTGGAAAGCGGTGACCAGGGCCTCCGTATTCCAACGACTCTCGGCGGCGGGTGCGGAACTCAATGGCGAAGTCAGCCACTGGTCTGGCCCCTTGGCGGATTTTGAACAGTCGACTGGCCGCTTCTCGTCCGCCGACTGAGTGGTTGAAGACTAGCTCAGCAATGAAGGCTAATATGGAGCTGCAGGATGGTGGCTGCTGTTCCCACACTTCCGTTGCCCACACCAGGGCCTTGCCTGAGAGATGATGTAGGCGATCATGGCCCGATCGGTGTGGAGCGAGGAGGACTATGGCTTGAACACCAGAGAACACTGTGGGACCCCTTGCATCCTCCCAGGTGGCCGTCATACCGTTTGGGGGCTGGGATCTTGGGTTCCCGGTGCAGGTTCCCTGGAGGAACTATGGCAACGCCTATAGAACTGGACGATGAGACTTAGACATTGGCTCCTCCTGGGTTGTGGCTGGACTGTGGTTGGAGGAGTCTCTGATAATTGGGAGAGTAGTTCCTCCTGCTGCCCCAGCAGTGCTCCTTGGTGGGTTACAACAGTCTTGATCTGGGTGATCTCTGCTGGGTCCATTTTTAGGCAGAAGCTTGCTGTGTTGTGGTAAGGTTGGACCTAGGTGCAGAGAAGAGACCAGACGAGATATCAGGGGTTAAGGATAAACATAATACTTTACTGAGAAACGGTAGCCGCAGGATCACAGTACCCTTGAAAAAAAGCAACAATCATTTAGCGTTGAAAACTCACTTAGGAAACAAACGCACACAGTAAACAACTAAAGCTTCTGCAAAAGACAAAAGAAAACACACCTCTTTTAACAGGGACATCATAATTAAATTGGACACACCTGAGTGTCGTTAATGTCTCTAGGACGGTCTCTGTCGCCCTCTGGTGACAGGTGGAACCATCACAGTCTCATGTCACTTTAAAACGATGCACCACTCTTAACCCTACTACCTTTCTCCATACAGCAGATGCTGGTGAAGAACATGACTGTGAGTTTATGATAGAGATTGACTGTAGTCCCAGACCAGACTTGATTTGAAAGACCCCTCGATAACCCAGACGTAGAGTGTTTTGTTGATGGCTCTGCACAGCGAAATGACAGGGGTGATCCTTTAGTAGGCTATGCTGTTGTCACCGCTTTAGAGACTATTGAGAGTGTGGCCTTCATCAACACCTGTCTGCCCAAGCAGCAGAACTTTTGGTCGAACACAGGCATGTGTTCTGGCAAAGGAGCAGTCAGCAACCATTTCACTGACACTGTGGAAGAACTGTGTGTTTCTAACCTCTTCTGGAAAACATATTGCTCATATACTGTTAGTTGCATTCTTGCAAAATTGCTGCCATCCTCTTTGACTGGTGAAATGTCAAGCTCACACAAGTGGTACAGATAGCATCTCTCTGTGCAGGGAAACAAGGTGCTTCCTTTTCTGTTTAAATTTTACAGATGGCAGCAGTTCCTGTTTCCACTAACCCATTCTCTGCTAATGATTTTGATCGCAATTAGTCTTTCCAAGTGGCCCCTGTGGATAGGCCAAATACCATTAGAAAACCACGGATCTAGAGGTTGTAGTTTCAAGAGCAAACTGTGTTAACACATTTTATTGTCCTAACATTTCATTGTTTATATAGCCAGTCGCTGTGGAAAAATGTGGAATATTGCAACAATTTAACATTTGAACACATTCATATTACATGTGTGAATTACTGTAGTGTCAGAAATGCAGGCATACGTATAACCTTAAATGCACTTCACCACCACCTGATCATAACATTGTGATATGGTTGCAAGTTCACAGTGTCGTAGTTTCAGACCAAATGTGTCCTTCATTCCCATGGCATGCTTCTTACTTTTTCAAAAACAAGTTGATACTTTTGAATAGGATATGGATACATGGACTCATACTGAAAAGACTATCAAATGATAAGTTTACTATATTTGGGGGGTGGAATTTAAGAATATAAGAATGGAAATAATGTGGAATGTTTCCAGAGACGTTGTTGCACGGAAAGGTTGTCTGCCAGTTTCTGAATCCCACAGGGATTCTGTGGATTCCCCATCGGATCTAAAAACACCAGCAAGGATAAGAACCCTGAAGTATGCGTGTAAATGAGTTTGGTCCTGTCAGAGTCGAGGTGATGTGGGTAAGGCGGAGTCAGGCGCAGGACACAGAGATGAGTAATAATAGTAACTTTACTCAAAAATAATCTTCCAACAAGGAGAACGAAAATACAGAATCACATAAACGAAACAACTGACAACAATAAACAGGCACAAAACCATGATGGCTCCAGAAGGTTAATTAGGGAAATAATGAAAACGTAATGTGAACCAAGTGTGTACAATACAGACAAAACAAATGGAAGAAGAAATGTAGATCGGTGGAGGCTAGAAAGCCGGTGACGTCGACCGCCGAACGCAGCCCGAACATGGAGAGGCAACAACTTCGGCAGAAGTCGTGACAGGTCCATCTTTCTCCAAAGACCTGCCTTCCCTCCAAATTAGTGCAGTTCAGAATGATTTTCTGGATGGTGTCTGGGATGAACAGTTCAAAAGAAGACTTTATGTCCTGCACATCAGTAACGGGCCCTGGTTGCATTGGCAGCCATGCGATGTGGCTCATTCCTTGGGCAAGAAGACTCTTCAATTTCACAATTTTTTGACATCCATATTTCTCCTCCTGCAGGCTTCTGATGAGCTGGTTGCTGACGGGCTGGTCCTGGGGCTGGCTGCTGACGGGCTTTTCCTGGGACTGGCTGAGGGTCAATCTCATCCTCTTCTTCCAACTCACCGTCAGACTTCAAATTGACAGAGACATGATCCTCATATTCTGAAAATTCTTCATCTTCCAAAGTGGAAGACGCTCCTTCCACACTAGCTTCTCTCTGCAAAAAAAAACAGATTTCTAAGGCCCTCTGAGCAGAGATAATTTTCCCCATAATGATTGATTGTAGTAAGGAGCCACACATGTAAAGCTATTTATTTGTTGTGTCCCTCCCCCAATTTTCACCTGGCTGGGGTAGAGTGTGGGAAAATACAGATTTTTAAACTATGTATAATAATGTATCAAAACAGTGTATTGTAATAACATTGTGAAGGTTCCCGTAAGACGTGTACTTTCACACTCTACAAAGGGTAAAGAGTGCGAGAAAAGTGGGAGAGAGGCAGACAGGCAGGGAGACAGACAGATTCAGCTATGTTGAAACAGCAGGCCCAGGGAGGAGGAAGACAGAGTGAAGGCACACAGCAAACCTTTTTGTTTAATTGTGACTTGTTTTCACCTACACACACACACTTTTCCACACTTTTATTACCCTTGGGTCCAGTGGACCCGAACACAGCACATGTAATATAAATGTGAAGGGGGGTGCACAGTGTGCACTCAATTAAATGTTTTTTCACAGAAAATGGGTCAAGGCCAATGAGTCTCATGTTGAAAAAATAATGAATTATATCATTTTTCTTAGTAAACATTGAAAATGGGTCCCACAGACCCAAACAACACACAAGGGTTAATTGAAATGACGGATTGCCTCTTATCCGCCGCCGTCCACCATAGTTTGTACATCTCAGTTGTCAGTAGAAACCACATTTACTTAGGTTTGCAGGTTTGTATAGCCTCCCTACCTAGGTTTTTATAGCCTCCCTACCTAGGGCCGTGACTCCACTCTCCGAGGGTGTCGCAGGGGGGAGTTTGGATACGCAAGAAACACATTTCCAAATCACAGATGTGTATAACACGTACTTGTACATGTGTGAAATAGGACAAATATAAGCATCCACCAAATGATGTATTATTATATTGAATTATTATTATTATTATTATTATTATATTATGTTATTACCCCTGAAGAAAGGAATATGACACAAAAGGAATGTGACACAACCTACTCCACACTTACAAAGTTCATAAAAGTACAGCAATGAACCATTTGACTTGCTAGTCAAGGCAAGTTGAAGTGTTTCTTCTTTGAGTTGTTGAGTCAGAGGCGTTAAGGCTAGTGGGATATTATTTAATGTGAACTCAGCAAACGTTACCCACCTCAGTGCTGCTTTGACCACAATGTGGTTTGGAAGCACAATTTTTAAGTTTACTCAGAAGAATTGTTAAGTTTCAAATTCACCAGTTATATTTTTAAAATAGTGACCTTCTACGTGCAGCAACATGTCAGGACACATTGTATGGTTAGTATAGTGTTGAATTTGTGCCAAATGGAAATGTATGTTTTTATAGCCTCCCTCCCTATCACCCCTGAAGAGAGGATTGTGACACAAGAGAAGATGAACACCATTCACTGGCAACACAAACCCCTTACACAGTAAAAACACTTTAATACTTTAAACCCACCCATAGGTTGAGTTAAAGAACAGTGGTTCAACAAGGTCTCACTGTCTAAGCCTTGTAGCAGCTCTTATTGAGAACTAATTCAGTTACAGGAAATAAACTCAGCAAAGGCCTGGCCACAGAATACACCAACACAAACAACACAAATAAATTAAACATTCATTATATGCCATCTTCTGGTATACTGTCAATTTGTTGCATAGGTGGAAAGTTCTATATTTATGTTTAGATGTATGTTTATGTAGTTCTGTACTGAGTGTACAAAACATTAGGAACAACTTTTGTCGTCAGAACAACCTCAATTCGATGGACTCTACAAGGTGTCGAAAGCGCTCCATAGTGATGCTGGCTCATGTTGACTCCTATGCTTCCCACAGTTGTGTGAAGTTGACTGGATGTCCTTTGAGTGGTGGATCATTCTTTATACACACACACAGGAAAATGTTGAGCGTGAAAAATCCAGCAGCGTTGCAGTTTTGACATCCTCAAACCGGTGTGCCTGGCACCTTCTACCATACCCTGTTCAAAGGCACTAAAATATTTTGTCGTGCCCATTCACCCTCCGAATGGCACAAATACACAATCCATGTCTCAATTGCCTCAAGCATTAAAAATGGTTCTTTAACCTGTCTCCTACCCTTCATCTACACTGATTCAAGTGTATTTAACAAGTGACATCAATAAGGGATCAAAGCTTTCACCTGAATTTAGCTGGCCAGTCTATGTAATAGAAAGAGCAGGTGTTCCTACTGTTTTGTCCACCTGGTGTACATCTGAAGTGTCTGAGGCATCTCTTCTAATGCAGTCTAGTTTAACAGGGAGAAATACAACACTCTCTTTTCACTGTCATTCTATGTCACTTGTAGCTTTGAACATTCTGTAGATTTGTTAACATAGCAGTCAGTTATACTTGCCAAGTTGCCATCGCATTGATATACATTTCATTATACTGCATTTTGTTTTCCTATCCGGAATGTCATGACTTTTCAAATATCTTCAGTTGTTTCTTTGACTCTTTCCTCTTTTGTGGTTTGGTAGAACAGTATGTTTTCATTTTATTGTAAGTACATTTATTGTACGTTACTTAGTCAATTTTTGAAATAGATTTTACGCGTACTCTCCTGTAACTCTCATCAATTGTTTAGTTTTATTGTGCCAGTAAAGAGGATTCTTGTTAAATATAATTTGTTTATCAAAGTTGTAAATTCCTGCAAATAATGTAGTTTAACTTCAATCCATGATATACGAGAATGAAGGCAACACTATGAGTGAAATATACTTTCTAGTCCCCCTCCCAGGTGGCCGTCATACCGTTTGCGGGCTGGGATCTTGGGTTCCCGGTGCAGGTTCCCTGGAGGAACTATGGCAATGCCTATAGAACTGGACGATGAGACTTAGACATTGGCTCCTCCTGGGTTGTGGCTGGACTGTGGTTGGAGGGAGTTGGTAAGTGCCCAGAAGGTCTCTGATAATTGGGAGAGTGGTTCCTCCTGCTGCCCCAGCAGTGCTCCTTGGTGGGTTACAACAGTCTTGATCTGGGTGATCTGCAAATTCAAATTGACAGAGACATGATCCTCATATTCTGAAAATTCTTCATCTTCCAAAGTGGAAGACCCTCCTTCCACACTAGCTTCTCTCTGCAAAAAATTATTTCTAAGGCCCTCTGAACAGAGATAATTTCCCCCATAATGATTGATTGTAGTAAGGAGCCACACATGTAAAGCTATGTATTTGTTGTGTCCCTCCCCCAATTTTCACCTGGCTGGGGTAGAGTGTGTGAAAATATAGATTTTTAAACTATGTATAATAATGTATCAAAATAGTGTATTGTAATAACATTGTGCAGGTTCCCGTAAGACGTGTACTTTCACACTCTACCAAGGGTAAAGAGTGCGAGAAAAGTGGGAGAGAGGCAGACAGGCAGGGAGACAGACAGATTCAGCTATGTTGAAGCAGCAGGCCCAGGGAGGAGGAAGACAGAGTGAAGACACACAGCAAACCTTTTTGTTTAATTGTGACTTGTTTTCACCTACACATACACACACACTTTTCCACACTTTTATTACCCTTGGGTCCAGTGGACCCGAACACAGCACATGTAATATAAATGTGAAGGGGGGTGCACAGTGTGCACTCAATTAAATGTTTTTCACAGAAAATGGGTCAAGGCCAATGAGTCTCATGTTGAAAAAATAATGAATTATATAATTTTTCTTAGTAAACATTGAAAATGGGTCCCACAGACCCAAACACCACACAAGGGTTAATTGAAATTACGGATAGCCTCTTATCCGCTCGTCATCCACCATAGTTTGTACATCTCAGTTGTCAGTAGAAACCACATTTACTTAGGTTTGCAGGTTTGTACAGCCTCCCTACCTAGGTTTTTATAGCCTCCCTACCTAGGGCCGTGACCCCACTCTCCGAGGGTGTCGCAGGGGGGAGTTTGGATACGCAAGAAACACATTTCCAATTCACAGATGTGTATAACACGTACTTGTACATGTGTGAAATAGGACAAATATAAGCATCCACCAAATGATGTATTATTATATTGAATTATTATTATTATTATTATATTATGTTATTACCCCTGAAGAAAGGAATATGACACAAAAGGAATGTGACACAACCTACTCCACACTTACAAAGTTCATAAAAGTACAGCAATGAACCATTTGACCTGCTGGTCAAGGCAAGTTGAAGTGTTTCTTCTTTGAGTTGTTGAGTCAGAGGCGTTAAGGCTAGTGGGATATTATTTAATGTGAACTCAGCAAACGTTACCCACCTCAGTGCTGCTCTGACCACAATGTGGTTTGGAAGCACAATTTTTAAGTTTACTCTGAAGAATTGTTAAGTTTTAAATTGACCAGTTATATTTTTAAAATAGTGACCTTCTACGTGCAGCAACATGTCAGGACACATTGTATGGTTAGTATAGTGTTGAATTTGTGCCAAATGGAAATGTATGTTTTTATAGCCTCCCTCCCTATCACCCCTGAAGAGAGGATTGTGACACAAGAGAAGATGAACACCATTCACTGGCAACACAAACCCCTTACACAGCAAAAACACTTTAATACTTTAAACCCACCCATAGGTTGAGTTAAAGAACAGTGGTTCAACAAGGTGTCACTGTCTCGTCCTTGTGGCAGCTCTTACTGGGAACTACTTCAGTTACAGGAAATAAACTCAGCAAAGGCCTGGCCACAGAATACACCAACACAAACAACACAAATAAATTAAACATTCATTATATGCCATCTTCTGGTTTACTGTCAATTTGTTGCATAGGTGGAAAGTTCTATATTTATGTTTAGATGTATGTTTATGTAGTTCTGTACTGAGTGTACAAAACATTAGGAACAACTTTTGTCGTCAGAACAACCTCAATTCGATGGACTCTACAAGTTGTCGAAAGCGCTCCATAGTGATGCTGGCTCATGTTGACTCCAATGCTTCCCACAGTTGTGTGAAGTTGACTGGATGTCCTTTGGGTGGTGGATCATCCTTGATACACACAGGAAAATGTGAGCGTGAAAAGTCCAGCAGCGTTGCAGTTCTTGACACCCTCAAACCGGTGTGCCTGGCACCTACTACCATACCCTGTTCAAAGGCACTAAAATATTTTGTCGTGCCCATTCACCCTCCGAATGGCACAAATACACAATCCATGTCTCAATTGCCTCAAGCATTAAAAATGGTTCTTTAACCTGTCTCCTACCCTTCATCTACACTGATTCAAGTGTATTTAACAAGTGACATCAATAAGGGATCAAAGCTTTCACCTGAATTTAGCTGGCCAGTCTATGTAATAGAAAGAGCAGGTGTTCCTACTGTTTTGTCCACCTGGTGTACATCTGAAGTGTCTGAGGCATCTCTTCTAATGCAGTCTAGTTTAACAGGGAGAAATACAACACTCTCTTTTCACTGTCATTCTATGTCACTTGTAGCTTTGAACATTCTGTAGATTTGTTAACATAGCAGTCAGTTATACTTGCCAAGTTGCCATCGCATTGATATACATTTCATTATACTGCATTTTGTTTTCCTATCCGGAATGTCATGACTTTTCAAATATCTTCAGTTGTTTCTTTGACTCTTTCCTCTTTTGTGGTTTGGTAGAACAGTATGTTTTCATTTTATTGTAAGTACATTTATTGTACGTTACTTAGTCAATTTTTGAAATAGATTTTACGCGTACTCTCCTGTAACTCTCATCAATTGTTTAGTTTTATTGTGCCAGTAAAGAGGATTCTTGTTAAATATAATTTGTTTATCAAAGTTGTAAATTCCTGCAAATAATGTAGTTTAACTTCAATCCATGATATACGAGAATGAAGGCAACACTATGAGTGAAATATACTTTCTAGTCCCACTGTTGTACACAAGGTGTCACACTCTGCTGAGATACAAAATCAGAGAAATCAGTACGAATTGATGAGGAATAGCATACCCTTTTTTTCCACACCATCTGAACTGTATGTACTGTACTGGCTCAGATATTTTCACATTGTCATTCACAGCATGGTTCCAGAAACTGTAGTGGACACGTAATCAGGCAAAAACAGTATGGCTTTGTTTGGTAGACATTTTCTATAGCTTTTGTTCACTTTGAAAGTGTGGAGTAGGTTGTGTGCAGATTGCTGTATTTTTAGATGATGCTGTCTTTCTACACAGCTGTATAGTGGTCTGCATTAGTTCTAGCCAAGTGATTCTTATTTCCAAGGTGTCTGCTTGCAAAACAAAACGCTTCATCCATGGTGTTGTTTGAATATTAGAAACCTGCCGCCTCTAGCATAATTTAATCAGATTCTCTCCCTCTGCCAACATTTTCAGAACTGTAAAGCTACCAAACAGATTCCAAGCCCAGGTTGATATTTCCTGTTTTCTGATTCAGACAGAATCATTAACATTGCTATGGCTGATCTGATCGAATCTGGCCCTACGCAAAAAACCTGTCTAAATAAAGAAAGAAATATGCAAATCAAAATCATAGTCCGCATTAAAGTTGTAAACTAGCTCTGTGGTAACTTTCACTTATGTAATTCTTGATGTTGATACAACTTGATGTATGTAAATACAAAGTAATTGCTTTATTGTTATGCAGAGCGACTTAATTACTCAGCCCGCAGAATGACAAGAGGGAGTCAACCTCCTCTGCTCTTTGTTCGTCTGTTAATGGATTTATCTGACAATTGGTTCTGCTTGATGTTAATGGATTTTCCCTCGGCATGTAAAATTGAGGCACTGTTAACCAAAACCCCCAGGGAATTGATCATAGATAAGCCTTAACTTTATCCACCATCAAGCAGTGCCATCCCTCTGCTTAAAAAGTCACACCAGCGGAGTATTCTGAGATTACGATGAAGGAGTTTGCTGATCCCATGGATTTACGCCCCTTATGCCCATAGCAACTGTACCAGAGTCAGTTTTGTGGTGCAGCTCACAACTTGTTCGATATTTTTTATTTAGGAGAGGGTATGGGTTTTAACACAGGGAATTGGAAGAACCAACCCCATCTTTGCACAGAATATCCTGTGATACCCCATGTTCTAACACCCGTTTGAGCTCAAGGTCTCTGCTTTGGCTGTAAATGGAAATAAACAGCCACTAATGGAGAGGAAAATTGCTTGTCAGTCGCTAACCGCCGCTCTCAGTACAGCGAGGGAGCATGTTAAGCTACCCAACGTGGGAAGAATAGCAATGAAAGCACCAATCAATACAATCCAAAGACAAACAGTGATACATTTGTAGTGTGTGACAGCTTCTCAGTAGCATGTGGATCTTTTGTCAGTCCAAATGACTGAACACCATTCCGTGTATGGGACTTGCTAGTTTTTCCATCTATTCGGCCGACATGCGATTCAGTGCAACATTCAGTGTTTCCTCTTGATAAACATTGACTTTGATACTTGAACGCAGCTCACACAGCTTACCTCGCTTACTGGCCATCTCAAAGGTCAAATAGGCGGTGCTTATCTTTGTCCTGTTTCACTGCGTGTACAAGTGGGAAACCTGTACGAGTGTGAGGTGTGTAATGAAAATGTTTTTTTTGCATATCTCACCTCCCCCTGAAACACATTCGGAGAGTGGGGTCACAGCCAAGGATCAGCCATGATTGATGGCAACCCTGGAGCAATTAGGGTTAAGTGCCATGCTCAAGGGCAGATTGACAGATTTTTCACCTTGTCGGATTCTAACTATTCACTTTGTCTTGATTCGACCTAACAACATTTGGTTACTGGCCCAACACTCAAACCACTATTCTACCTGCTGCCGTATCTGAAAGGTTTCCAACACGTCTAGACTGTAGTCAACTTCAGTGCTGTGTGGGAAGAGCTGCCTTACCCATTTCTTAAGGTTCAACGCAGCTCACACCCACCATAGAAATATTTTTGCATTATCTTTGTACATAAATAAAAATGCAAATCCCTGAAGTGTGTGTGTGTGTATGTGTATTGGTTTTATATCACCCTGTGTGGGGGTAGTCAAATGTATTGGATGTGCACTGGTTAAAAGAACCACAACAAAGAATAATGCAATCCTCCTGTCTGGCTGCGGTGAACGAAGGCTCTGACTGCTCCAATGATGAAGGACGACCCTGATCGTATCTGGCATTGCAATAACAGTTTTCTGACCCACACTCTCCCCACTGCTACCCCAACACCACAATCAATACCTACTCCCAGGTAGATCTTTGAAGCTCCAGACCCCAATAAAAATAAAAAGACAGATCCACACTCAATGATTTGAAGTTTTCAATTTAATAAAAAAAAATATATATATATCTCTAGTAGAAGATGAACGTTTCACCCCTCTCAATCTTCATCAGTGTTGAGCAACATATTTCTGCAAAATGCCATTTCAATAATTAGAGCTAGGTGGTTATTGATTTGTATGACGCTGACTGGTGGTGTGAAAAGAAAAGCAACTAGAAAATAAAAACATTTGGGGGTTACCAAGGTTATTGCAGTAGGTAGGAAGCCGAGAGTCAGTTTGATTTCCCTCTTAAGAACTAACTGCAACATGAGGCCTTTAAATATCTTCACAACTTTTTTCCCTCTCAAACCACCCAGCTACTATAGTGACAATAAGGGACAGCAAACTTGTATCTGTTCTTAAAAGTTCACATTCTTTGTGCTTCTAGGCTTCCAGATCCTTTTATCTAACTGGTTACCAGGGTAACACAGGCTCAATAAAGCTCATATGTGGGTGGGAGAGAAACATCTCTCACTGTCAGAAGTATTAGAGGTAAGAAAGCAACAGCCATGGAGACAGATTTAGAAATATGTGGGATGGGAGAGGTCCTATGCATTTATCTGGGTGAGATTAAAGCAGGAGATAAAGTGGCTGAAACTCTAATTTCATACAGGTTGTAAGCTTTTTTAAATTTATTTGCTCTCTATGTGAATTGAATTTTGATGAAATCATTGGAATGGAAGTTGCCACAATAAAGTGGGAGCTTCTGAATGTTACTGAATAGTCAACAACTAGTTTACTGAGTATATAAAATCTAGTTCCTGATTATCTTTGTCATTTGGATGGAACACCCTTTGTCCTTTGGATGGAACACCCTTTGTCCTTTGATAATGTACCATCAGCAAGTAGTCTCATTCTGTTGCATCTTAGAAAAGGGACTGTGCCATTTAAAAAAAAATGTACATCTGTTTGCGTTCAACAAAGGCCCAATTAACTTCAGCTACCTACCCTTATCAACTTCAACTACCTACCCTTATCAACTTCAAATACCTACCCTTATCAACTTCAACTACCTACCCTTATCAACTTCAACTACCTACCCTTATCAACTTCAACTACCTACCCTTATCAACTTCAAATACCTACCCTTATCAACTTCAACTACCTACCCTTATCAACTTCAACTACCTACCCTTATCAACTTCAACTACCTACCCTTATCAACTTCAACTACCTACCCTTATCAACTTCAACTACCTACCCTTATCAACTTCAAAAACCTACCCTTATCAACTTTAACTACCTACCCTTATCAACTTTAACTATCTACCCTTATCAACTTCAAATACCTACCCTTATCAACTCAACTACCTACCCTTATCAACTTCAACTACCTACCCTTATCAACTTCAACTACCTACCCTTATCAACTTCAACTACCTACCCTTATCAACTTCAAATACCTACCCTTATCAACTTTAACTACCTACCCTTATCAACTTTAACTATCTACCCTTATCAACCTCAAATACCTACCCTTATCAACTTCAACTACCTACCCTTATCAACTTCAACTACCTACCCTTATCAACTTCAGCTACCTACCCTTATCAACTTCAACTACCTACCCTTATCAACTTCAACTACCTACCCTTATCAACTTCAACTACCTACCCTTATCAACTTTAACTACCTACCCTTATCAACTTTAACTATCTACCCTTATCAACTTCAACTACCTACCCTTATCAACTTCAAATACCTACCCTTATCAACTTCAACTACCTACCCTTATCAACTTCAAATACCTACCCTTATCAACTTCAACTACCTACCCTTATCAACTTTAACTACCTACCCTTATCAACTTTAACTATCTACCCTTATCAACTTCAACTACCTACCCTTATCAACTTCAAATACCTACCCTTATCAACTTCAACTACCTACCCTTATCAACTTCAAATACCTACCCTTATCAACTTCAACTACCTACCCTTATCAACTTTAACTATCTACCCTTATCAACTTCAACTACCTACCCTTATCAACTTCAACTACCTACCCTTATCAACTTCAACTACCTACCCTTATCAACTTCAACTACCTACCCTTATCAACTTCAACTACCTACCCTTATCAACTTCAACTACCTACCCTTATCAACTTCCACTATCTACCCTTATCAACTTCAAATACCTACCCTTATCAACTTCAACTACCTACCCTTATCAACTTCAAATACCTACCCTTATCAACTTCAACTACTTGTTGAAGGCCACGTTATTCTCCTGCCTAGTGTCTCCTTTCATAGACACAGTTCACTCTTGACAGGATCTTCATTTCAGATTACCATCTACGTAAGGGATGGAAAATAGTTTCCATAGTAACATGCCTCACCTTAAGATAGTGCCACAGTAATACACATGTAGCTATAATAACTGATGTCCTTCTGTGCATTGGGTATTAGTTATCGTGCTCAATGTTGTGTAGCATCATATAACAACGCAAGACGTTGCATAGCATCTCATTGCATTATGATGTCACATCGTAGGCTAGCTTTGTTGCGGATCACATCACTTGACATCACAATCTATTATGTTATTTCTCAACCCTGGCCCTGGGGACCCACAAGGGGTGCACATTTTTGTTCTGCCCCTGTACTACTTCTGTTAATCAAGGGCTTAATAATGAATTGATTAGCTGCATAAGGACAAGGAATTAATTTGTTTAGAGACAACTATCCACGGTGGAATAGTATTGTTCACAATAAAGTGCTGAATAAAATAGTCTGTCTCACATGAATTGACTTTTTAAGAGGCTAGCACCCATTCAGCATTCAAGTGACACACTGATTCTAAGGGGTACTCAAAAAATCTGTAAATATTTGAAATGCTAACAGGGGAGCCTCAATAATGTTTTAATGTTGATGTAGAGTGTCCTTATTTACTTTGGGAGTTCCTAGAAGCCCTGTAATTCAAGCCCTCTAGTGATATGTATTATTTTCAAATTTGAACAAATCCACTAAGTAGCTACTGAGGTAGCTAGCATTTTCATTCAACATTGTTATTATCATTTTATGGGTTAATTTTCTCTAATCGCCAGAGGCTCAAGGATGTAACCAATGTCATAACCACTTCTGTGGCGTCTCATATCCACCAAATATAGAAGATGTACCTATTTGAGATGAAGACTTGCTTCACGGAGTCATTTGAAATCCATGGAAACTGCCTCTTCTTCTTTAAATTTGGGGGGCGGCTACCAAAGAAGCAGCTACCCTCCCCCCACCCCCACCCCCCCATATACAAAGAAATTGACAGAGATTGCAGAGTGTCTTTATTCGGCTGCTATATGATGCTGTAGCTGTTGTGACTGAATGTACTCCAGTCTGACCCTGACACTCCTTTCCCTAACACTCACAGCACCGGTGCATCTCAGCGTATGATTAGAATTCCCTTCGGAAATGAGGTCGGACAACCCTTTGGCGGAGTGTGGGCACTGTCGTCATGGAAACTACCAGTCTTGCCAGTGTGATGAGCCCCAGACAATGTTGTCTCACACTCCATGGCCATGTGCATCAGCCGTCATGGCAGTAGATACCTTAATCAGGGGCGTCAGTTGGCTATGGCAGGGTATGGCAGTCTCCATACCCTAGCTCAAAACTCCAGAAATGAACATAGGCAAAACATTTTTTTTTACCAAAATCATTCCACTCTTGATTCAAATGCAACCACTGTTTAGCGTGTTGACTGGCTTGCTTTAGGACAATGCGGAGCATTGCTCGCAGAGCATCTGGCAGCTTGCAGCCTTTTCTCTCACTTTTAGAAAGCAGAGACAGGGCTAGTTTGCTTTGCCGGTCAGCCGTTTAGACAGTGTGACAATTGCTTTGAATTTGATGTCGGCATTTGAACTCAGCCTTGTAATCCTTGTTGTAATCTGATAGCCAGGGGTTAATTAAATTGGGAATTGGGAGGTGGGGGAGCCCTCCTTTTTAGTGACAGTTCAAAAGCTATTTTTGTTGCTATTAAAATATAGGTTGTGAAAGGACTAATTGATATTATAATTCATTCGCCCAGTAGGCTAGTGCAATTTTGGTTTACTTGAATGTATTGGTATGAAAATTAAGACAACTGAACAACTTGCTATTTAGAGCCTTTCCCCCAAATACATTTACATTCCTGTGTTTGGTTTCAAAGAGAGTAACACGTGTAGGCTATAACAAGTGTGCATTGTCATGCAGTGACAGAATGAGCATTGAGATAATGCAAATAATGAATGATTACTTAGTTGGGCTAACGTTTTTAAACTTCTTGTTGGAGGCCTATTTCATCATCATCCTTTGTCTGCATCCCTAATCCCTACCTGTAGCCTACCTGCCTCTGGTATAATGCATTTACACCTCTCACATAGTCTTGTCCATTTTCCTGAATTAAAATGAGATATTCTAACAGATCCATCTTGCTGGCAAAATATAATTAAATATTTCTAAGTTATTTAGCTATAGTGTGGCTGTAGGGCTATTTCTTAATATAATGAGCATCCAGATGGCCCGGGAATAATTTGTGCGAGCTGGCTACTACAGTATGTGCAATATCAATATTTTCCACAAGTAAATTAGTCCATTTATAATGAGGATGAATAGTGGTTGACATTGTACATGCCATTCCACAGACCTTTAAACCTAATATTGCGATAATAATTCATGGCTGGGTCAATTTTTTCTTCCTGTTATCCAAATATAATTTTAGAATTGTTTAATTGTGTAGAAATGCAGTAAATGAGCTTGGAGGGGAGGTTTAGCTGAACTGATGTAATTAAAACGTATGCTTGGGATGGGGAAGAATCACAGGGGGGAAATGTGCACTGTTAGTAAAAGTAAATAAATAAAACAAATATAACTTTTTGGTTATAAATACTGCACTGTTTTAAATCTGTTAAATATATTTTTAGGGTCTGTATATGATCGAAAGATATGCGTCATCGTTTCTGTGTCAGGTATGCGTAGACTCAACACCCGCTGCACTTGTTCGGCCTTGCCAGCCTCTCTTGTCTGCTTCCATGGAAACAAAGGAAGTAGTTTGAAATTAGTAACATGAATAGAGCAGTGGGCATGACAGGTACTGATAACAAACAAGAGCATAATCACAAGCATAATTCATATTTCCCAGGACAATGACAGACGAGTGACTGTAATTAAATGTAATTTATGAGTTATGATCCTGTCAGGCCGATTACTTCTGGTCTCAAAACAAAATATAACTTTTTCCTAAGAAACTGAACAATGAATTGCCTCTTCAAATGGCCACTGTGAATGAAGCTGGAGTTGAATTCCAGCTATAGCCTCAAGACAGTCTCACATCAACATTGTACAGCTGAAGTCGGACGTTTACATACACCTTAGCAAAGTACATTTAAACTCAGTATTTCACAATTCCTGACATTTAATCCTAGTAAAAATTCCCTGTCTTAGGTCAGTTTGGATCACCATTTAGTTCAAGAATGTGAATTGTCAGAATAATTTTTAGAGAGAATGATTTATTTCAGCTTTTATTTCTTTCATCACATTCCCAGTGGGTCAGAAGTTTTCATACACTCAATTAGTATTTGGTAGCATTGCCTTTAAATTGTTTCACTTGGGTCACACGTTTCGGGTAGCCTTCCACAAACTTCCCACAACAAGTTGGTGTAACTGAGTCAGGTTTGTAGGCCACCTTGCTCGCACACGCTTTTTCAGTTCTGCCCACAAATGTTCTTTGGGATTGAGGTCAGGGTTTTGAGATGGCCACTCCAATACCTTGACTTTGTTGTCCTTAAGCCATTTTCCACAACATTGGAAGTATGGTTGGCGTCATTGTCCATTTGGAAGACCCATTTGTGACCAAGCTTTAACTTCCTGTCACGGCTGTTGGACCAAGGTGCAGCGTGGTAAGCGTACATATTATTTTATTAGAAAAGACGCCGAACAAAACAATAAACACTACCAAACTTCCCACAAAGACAGGTGGGAAAAAGGGCTACCTAAGTATGGTTCTCAATCAGAGACAACGATAGACAGCTGTCCCTGATTGAGAACCCTACCCGGCAAAACATAGAAATACAAATAATAGAACATAGAATACCCCAACTCACACCCTGACCAAACCTAAATAGAGACATAAACAGGATCTCTAAGGTCAAGGCGTGACACTTCCTGACTGATGTCTTGAGATGTTGCTTCAATATATCCACATAATTTTCCTTCCTCATGTTGCCATCTATTTTGTGAAGTACACCAGTCCCTCCTGCAGCAAAGCACCCCCACAACATGATGCTGCCACCCTCGTGCTTCACGTTTGGGATGGTGCTCTTCGGCTTGCAAGCTTCCCCCTTTTTCCTCCAAGCATAACGATGGTCATTATGGCCAAACAGTTCTATTTTTGTTTCAGCAGACCAGAAGACATTAATCCAAAAAGTACAATCTTTGTCCCCATGTGCAGTTGCAAACCGTAGTCTATTTTTTTATGTTGGTTTTGGAGCAGTGGCTTCTTCCTTGCTGAGCGGCCTTTCAGGTTATGTTGATATAGGACTCGTTTTACTGTGGATATAGATTATTTTGTACCTGTTTCTTCCAGCATCTTCACAAGGTCCTTTGCTGTTGTCCTGGGATTGATTAGCACTTTTCGCACCAAAGCATGTTCATCTCTAGGAGACAGCGCGCGTCTCCTTCCTGAGCGGTATGACAGCTGAGTGGTCCCATGGTGTTTATACTTGCATATTATTATTTTTTGTACAGTTGAACGTGGTACCTTCAGGCGTTTAGAAATTTCTCCCAAGGATGAACCAGACTTGTGGAGGTCTACAATTTTTTTTCTGAGGTCTTGGCTGATTTCTTTTGATCTTACCATGATGTCAAGCAAAGAGGCACTGAGTTTGAAGTTAAGCCTTGAAATATATCCACAGGTACATCTCCAATTGACTCAAATGATGTCAATTAGCCTATCAGAAGCTTCTAAAGCCTTGACATAATTTTCTGGAATTGTCCAAGCTGTTTAAAGGCACAGTCAACTATAGATATGTAAATATGTAAACTTCTGACCCACTGGAATTGTGATAGAGTGAATTATACGTGAAATAATCTGTCTGTAAACAATCGAACCCACAAATGCTGATGCTCCAGATACTCAACTAGTCTAAAGAAGGCCAGTTTTATTGCTTCTTTAATCAGAACAACAGTTTTCAGTTGTGCTGACATAATTGCACAAAGGTTTTCTAATGATCAATTAGCCTTTTAAAATGAAAAACGTGGATTAGCACAACGTGCCATTGATAGACAAGTGCATGATGGTTGCTGATAATTGGCCTCTGTACGCTTATATAGATATTCCATAAAACATCAGCCGTTTCCAGCTACAATAGTCATTTACAACATAAAAAATGTCTACACTGTATTTCTGATCCATTTGATGTTATTTTAATGGACAAAAAATTTGCTTTTCTTTCAAAAACAAGGACATTTCTAAGTGCCCCCAAACTTTTGAAACGTAGTGTATATATATATTGTTTTTTAAATGTCAAGACACGTGCTATAGGTCCTTTTTGTCAGTACAGCAAATGCTAAGGGGAATGAAACTGTATGGGCTGGTTTTAGACCATACTCATCCTGGTATGCCACCCTATTTCAATGGTACCTGTCACCTAGGCTATACAGGCCAGTGTCCCCATCACTACCCTTGGTAGTAGAAGAAGCAAAAGCAACAGACTAGTAATCATAGCAGTATCAGTAGTACTGGCAGAATCGCCACCTTCTCCTGTCAGCATTACAGTAAAACCGGAGAAAGCCTTTTCTCTGCATTAAGTCTGCGTAATCCTGACAAAAACAGTTTCCCAAAGGATCTGTCTCTCACCCCACATTCATTGGGAGGGAAGGGATCATTGTAAAAGGTCATTCATGACACCAAGGCCCAAGTGCCACGGCTTCCATTACGTTATGACTGAAAGGGAAGTGCTGCACATTGTTATTTAAATAATGAATGCATACGGCCTGCCACATCAATAAGTCATGCGCCAGCCGTTTCGGTAGGAGGACGAGTGGGATTTGGTTTGTCACTCCTGCCACAGTAAGGCATTGTAATAATTGATCATTGTTATTACAGATGAGTTGTACTCAAATCAAATCAAATGTATTTATATAGCCCTTCGTACATCAGCTGATATCTCAAAGTGCTGTACAGAAACCCAGCCTAAAACCCCAAACAGCAAGCAATGCAAGTGTTGAAGCACGTTGGCTAGGAAAAACTCCCAAGAAAGGCCAACACCTAAGAAGAAACCGAGAGAGGAACCAGGCAATGAGGGGTGGCCAGTCCTCTTCTGGCTGTGCCGGGTGGGGATTATAACAGAACATGGCCAAGATGTTCAAATGTTCATAAATGACCAGCATGGTCAAATAATAGGTCTGGGACAGGTAGCACGTCCGGTGAACAGGTCAGGATTCCATAGCCGCAGGCAGAACAGTTGAAGCTGGAGCAGCAGCACGGACAGGTGGACTGGGGACACCAAGGAGTCATCATGCCAGGTAGACCTGAGGCATGGTTCTAGGGCTCAGGTCCTCCGAGAGAGAGAAAGAAAGAGAGAAAGAGAGAATTAGAGAGGGCATACTTAAATTCACACAGGACACCGGATAAGACAAGTACTCCAGATATAACAAACTGACCCTAGCCCCCTGACACATAAACTACTGCAGCATAAATACTGGAGGCTGAGACAGGAGGGGTTAGGAGACACTGTGGCCCCATCTGATGATACCACCGGACAGGGCCAAACAAGAAGGATATAACCCCACCCACTTTGCCAAAGCACAGCCCCCACACCACTAGAGGGATATCTTCAACCACCAACTTACCATCCTGAGACAAGGCCGAGTATAGCCTTGTCTCCACCACGGCACAACTCAAGGGGGGGCGCCAACACAGACGGGAAGATCACATCAGTGACTCAACCCACTTAAGTGACGCACCCCTCCTAGGGACGGCATCAAAGAGCACCTGTAAGCCAGTCACTCAGCCCCTGCAATAGGGTTAGAGGCAGAGAATCCCAGTGGAAAGAGGGGAACCGGCCAGGCAGAGACAGCAAGGGCGGTTCGTTGCTCCAGAGCCGTTCCGTTCACCTTCACACTCCTGGGCCAGACTACACTCAATCATATGACCCACTGAAGAGATGAGTCTTCAGTAAAGACTTAAAGGTTGAGACCGAGTCTGCTTCTCTCACATGGGTAGGCAGACCGTTCCATAAAAATGGAGCTCTATAGAAGAAAGTCCTGCCTCCAGCTGTTTCGTTAGAAATTCTAGGGACAATTAGGAGGCCTGCATCTTGTGTACGTGTAGGTATGTACGGCAGGACCAAATCAGAGAGATAGGTAGGAGCAAGCCCATGTAATGCTTTGTAGGTTAGCAGTAAAACCTTGAAATCAGCCCTTGCCTTGACAGGAAGCCAGTGTAGGGAGGCTAGCACTGGAGTAATATGATAAATGTGTTTGGTTATAGTCAGGATTCTAGCAGCCGTATTTAGCACTAACTGAAGTTTATTTAGTGCTTTATCCGGTTAGCCGGAAAGTAGAGCATTGCAGTAGTCTAACCTAGAAGTAACAAAAGCATGGATACATTTTTCTGCATCATTTTTGGACAGAAAGTTTCAGATTTTTGCAATGTTATGTAGATGGAAAAAAGCTGTCCTTGAAACAGTCTTGATATGTTCGTCAAAAGAGAGATCAGAGTCCAGAGTAACGCTGAGGTCCTTCACAGTTTTATTTGAGACGACTGTACAACCATTAAGATTAATTGTCAGATTCAACAGAATATTTCTTTGTTTCTTGGGACCTAGAACAAGCATCTCTGTTTTGTCCGAGTTTAAAAGTAGAACGTTTGCAGCCATCCACTTCCTTATATCTGAAACACAGGCTTCTAGCGAGGGAAATTTTGGGGCTTCACCATGTTTCATTGAAATGTACAGCTGTGTGTCATCCACGTAGCAGTGAAAGTTAACATTATGTTTTCGAATGACAGCCCCAAGAGGTAAAATATATAGTAAAAACAATAGTGGTCCTAAAATGGAACCTTGAGGAACACCGAAATTCACAGTTGATTTGTCAGAGGACAAACCATTCACAGAGACAAACTGTCACGCCCTGGTCTAAGTATTTTGTGTTTATCTTTATGTATTGGGTCAGGCCAGGGTGTGGCATGGAGTTTTTGTATTGTGGTGTGTTTTGTCTGGGGGTTTTGGTGTGTATGTTAGTGGGATTGTAGCTTAGTAGGGTTTTCTAGGAAAGTCTATGGCTGTCTGGAGTGGTTCTCAATCAGAGGCAGGTGGTTATCGTTGTCTCTGATTGGGAACCATATTTAGGCAGCCATATTCTTTGGTTGTATTGTGGGTGATTGTCCTTAGTTGTCCTTAGTGTCCTTATTCTGTGTTAGTTTGCACCAGTTTAGGCTGTTTCGGTTTTCATTACGTTTATTGTTTTGTTGAGTTTGTTTTGATTCGTGTTACGTTGTTTTATTAAACATGGATCGAAATCTACACGCTGCAGTTTGGTCCGACTCTCCTTCACCATTAGAAAACCGTTACAGAATCACCCACCTCAAACGGACCAAGCAGCGTGTCAACAGGCAGGAGCAGCCCAAAGAGGAGAAGCGCTATAAGGATTTCTGGACATGGGAGGAAATCCTAAACGGAGAAGGACCCTGGGCTCAGGCTGGAGAATATCGCCGCCCCAAGGAAGAACTGGAGGCGGCGAAAGCTGAGAGGCGCAGATATGAGGAGGCAGCACGCCGAAGCGGACGGAAGCCTGAGAATCAGCCCCAAAAATGTCTTGGGGGGGGCTCAGGGAGAGTGTGGCAGAGTCAGGAGTCAGACCTGAGCCAACTCTCCCTGTTTATCGTGAGGAGCCAAGGAGGAGACCAAAACCAGAGCCGGTGTTGGAGGTGAGCGAAACAGAGACTTTGAAGGAGTTAATGGGGAAATTGGAGGAGAGAGAGAAGAGGGAGTTGCTATGTTGGTGCTTTTTGCATGGAATTCGCCCGACGGAACGTGTTGGGGATTTGATGGCACCTGGGTTAGCGCTCCATACTCGTCCTGAGGTGCGTGTTAGTCGGCTGGTGAAGTTGGTGCCAGCCTCACGCACCAGGCCTCCTGTGCACATCCCTAGCCTTGCACGTCCTGTGCCAACACTGCTCTCAAAATCTCCAGTACGCCTTCACGGTCTAGCCCATCCTGTGCCACCTCAGCTCCCCGCACCAGGCTTCCTGTGCGTGTCCTCGATCCGGTACCACCAGTTCCAGCACCACGCACCAGGCCTTCAGTGCGCCTCGCCTGTTCAGCGCAGCCAGAGCCTGTCTCCTCTCCTGCGCTGCCGGAGTCTCCCGCCTGTTTAGCGCAGCCAGAGCCTGTCTCCTCTCCTGCGCTGCCGGAGTCTCCCGCCTGTTTAGCGCTGTCGGAGCCTTTCTCTTCTCCTGCGCTGCCGGAGTCTCTAGTCTGCCCAGCGCCGCCAGTGCTCCCAGTCTGCCCAGCGCCGCCAGTCTGCCCAGCGCCGCCAGTCTGCCCAGCGCCGCCAGTCTGCCCAGCGCCGCCAGTGCTCCCAGTCTGCCCAGCGCCGCCAGTCTGCCCAGCGCCGCCAGTCTGCCCAGCGCCGCCAGTCTGCCCAGCGCCGTCAGTCTGCCCAGCGCCGCCAGTGCTCCCAGTCTGCCCAGCGCCGCCAGTCTGCCCAGCTCCGCCAGTCTGCCCAGCGTCGCCAGTCTGCCCAGCGCCGCCAGTGCTCCCAGTCTGCCCAGCGCCGCCAGTGCTCCCAGTCTGCCCAGCGCCGCCAGTGCTCCCAGTCTGCCCAGCGCCGCCAGTCTGCCCAGCGCCGTCAGTCTGCCCAGCGTCGCCAGTGCTCCCAGTCTGCCCAGCGTCGCCAGTCTGCCCAGCGCCGCCAGCGCCGCCAGTCTGCCCAGCGCCGCCAGTCAACCAGACTCTTCCAGATCTGCCAGTCAGCCAGACTCTTCCAGATCTGCCAGTCAACCAGACTCTTCCAGATCTGCCAGTCAACCAGACTCTTCCAGATCTGCCAGACTCTTCCAGATCTGCCAGTCAGCCAGACTCTTCCAGATCTGCCAGTCAGCCAGACTCTTCCAGATCTGCCAGTCAGCCAGGATCTTCCAGAGGTGCCAGTCAGCCAGGATCCGCCAGAAGCGCCAGTCAGCCAGGATCCGCCAGAAGCGCCAGTCGACCAGGATCTGCCAGTAGCACCAGTCAGCCAGGATCCACCAGTCTGCCAGGATCCGCCAGAAGTGCCAGTCAGCCAGGATCCGCCAGAAGTGCCAGTCGGCCAGGATCTGCCAGTAGCACCAGTCAACCAGACTCTTCCGGATCTGCCAGTCAGCCAGGATCTGCCAGTCAGCCAGGATCTGCTGAGACCACCAGCCAGCCAGGATCTGGTAGATCTATCTACCTGCCTGAGCTTCCTCTCACTCCCGAGCTTCCTCTCACTCCCGAGCTTCCTCTCACTCCCGAGCTTCCTCTCACTCCCGAGCTTTCTCTCACTCCCGAGCTTTCTCTCACTCCCGAGCTTTCTCTCACTCCCGAGCTGCCTCAGTCCCAAGCTGTCCTTCAGTCCCGATCTGCTCCTCAGTCCAGTGGGGTTCTGGGTGAGGACTACTAGGCCATGGTCGGCGGCGAGGGTGGACTATCCAGGGACGCGAGGAGAGGGGACTAAGACATTTATTGAGTGGTGTCCACGTCCCGCGCCGGAACCGCCACCATGGACAGACGCCCACCCGGACCCTCCCTATTGTGTTGAGGTGCGTTCGGGAGTCCGCACCTTAGGGGGGGGGGGGTTCTGTCACGCCCTGGTCTAAGTATTTTGTGTTTATCTTTATGTATTGGGTCAGGCCAGGGTGTGGCATGGAGTTTTTGTATTGTGTTGTGTTTTGTCTGGGGGTTTTGGTGTGTATGTTAGTGGGATTGTAGCTTAGTAGGGTTTTCTAGGAAAGTCTATGGCTGTCTGGAGTGGTTCTCAATCAGAGGCAGGTGGTTATCGTTGTCTCTGATTGGGAACCATATTTAGGCAGCCATATTCTTTGGTTGTATTGTGGGTGATTGTCCTTAGTTGTCCTTTGTGTCTTGATGTCCTTATTCTGTGTTAGTTTGCACCAGTTTAGGCTGTTTCGGTTTTCATTACGTTTATTGTTTTGTTGAGTTTGTTTTGATTCGTGTTACGTTGTTTTATTAAACATGGATCGAAATCTACACGCTGCAGTTTGGTCCGACTCTCCTTCACCATTAGAAAACCGTTACACAAACTGATATCTTTCCGACAGACAAGATCTAAACCAGGCCAGAACTTGTCCGTGTAGACCAATTTGGGTTTCCAATCTCTCCAAAAGAATGTGGTGATCCAGGCAAAAAGTTTATTTATATTTTCAGCTTCTATTAAATTCAGTTCATATTGTCTTGTTGCCCACATTACATCCACTGACTGAGAAGCTTTGTGTTCATTTTGCATTTCACCATGGGGGGGTCAAAACTAAGCAGCCAGGCTTAATTCAGACTGTGGTGTGGACTCTCAAGGCCTCAATCTCATCTCAATTTTGTTTTATAGTTACACCTGTGTTGGGTATACTATTTTGTTCCTGTGATTTTTTTGGACATTAAAGTGTGTTTTTTCCCGCATCCTTTGCTCTCTGCGCCTGACTCCACACCCATTCACTCGTTGAATTTTTTATGAGTTTGTTATATCTGGAGTACTTCTCCTGTCCTATTCGGTGTCCTGTGTGAATCTAAGTGTGCGTTCTCTAATTCTCTCCTGAGCCCTAGGACCATGCCCCAGGACTACCTGACATGACTCCTTGCTGTCCCCAGTCCACCTGACTGTGCTGCTGCTCCAGTTTCAACTGTTCTGCCTTGCTGGTCATTTATGAACATTTGAACATCTTGGCCATGTTCTGTTATAATCTCCACCCGGCACAGCCAGAAGAGGACTGGCCACCCCACATAGCCTGGTTCCTCTCTAGGTTTCTTCCTAGGTTTTGGCCTTTCTAGGGAGTTTTTCCTAGCCACCGTGCTTCTACACCTGCATTGCTTGCTGTTTGGGTTTATGGCTGGCTTTCTGTACAGCACTTTGAGATATCAGCTGATGTACGAAGGGCTATATAAATTGATTTGATTTGATTTGATTTCGATTTGATTGAGTGTTACAATATCAAGGTTTTTCAGAAAAAGACAGCCTAGCTCAACTTAACAGAGAACCTCATCAAGAAATACAGCCAAGATTAGGCTATTATTTATTAAAGTTGATAGATTCCGAATGTTTTCACAAAAGGCCCCGTATTGTTCTTTAGCCTTGTGTGTAGAGTAGAAGTCATGCGAGCAGAGCACTCGAGGTACCATGGAAAAGCAGCATTGAGTTGGAATAGACCTCAGGACCATAGGACTTTTTCACACACTTGGGTGCATCCATTGGTAAAGAAGCAAGATTTTGCTAACATTAAAGATTACACAATTAACGCTCCAAATGTTATTGGAATTTTGTTTAAATAGAATGTGACAATATACTGTTCTGGTCTCACTTCGCTTTGTCAGTGTTCTTGAAGAAAGTTGTTTTCGAAATTTAGTTTTAACTTTTGTTATTAATATAACGTCACTGACAATATATGATGTTCATTTAGGTTTGAGAGGGAGCATGTTTTTTTTCTCCAGATTAAATTGGGCATTCTTTTCAACATTAAACTTTGAAGTGTTGCCTCCTGGGTGGCGCAGTGGTTAAGGGCGCTGTACTGCAGCGCCAGCTGTGCCATCAGAGACTCTGGGTTTGCGCCCAGGCTCCGTCGTAACCGGCTGCGACCGGGAGGTCTGTGGGGCGATGCACAATTGGCCTAGCATTGTCCGGGTTAGGGAGGGTTTGGCTGGTAGGGATGTCCTTGGCTCATCGCACACCAGTGACTCCTGTGGCGGGCCGAGCGCAGTGCACGCTACGTTCCCCTCACAGCTCCGTAGGCAAGCACCATGGTCTTGTAGCGGATGCGAGCTTCAACTGGAAGCCAGTGGAGAGAGCGGAGGAGCGGGGTGACGTGAGAGAACTTGGGAAGGTTGAACACCAGACGGGCTGCGGCGTTCTGGATGAGTTGTAGGGGTTTAATGGCACAGGCAGGGAGCCCAGCCAACAGCGAGTTGCAGTAATCCAGACGGGAGATGACAAGTGCCTGGATTAGAACCTGCGCCGCTTCCTGTGTGAGGCAGGGTCGTACTCTGCGGATGTTGTAGAGCATGAACCTACAGGAACGGGCCACCGCCTTGATGTTAGTTGAGAACGGCAGGGTGTTGTCCAGGATCACGCCAAGGTTCTTAGCGCTCTGGGAGGAGGACACAATGGAGTTGTCAACCGTGATGGCGAGATCATGGAATGGGCAGTCCTTCCCCGGGAGGAAGAGCAGCTCCGTCTTGCCGAGGTTCAGCTTGAGGTGGTGATCCGTCATCCACACTGATATGTCTGCCAGACATGCAGAGATGCGATTCGCCACCTGGTCATCAGAAGGGGAAAGGAGAAGATTAATTGTGTGTCGTCTGCATAGCAATGATAGGAGAGACCATGTGAGGTTATGACAGAGCCAAGTGACTTGGTGTATAGCGAGAATAGGAGAGGGCCTAGAACAGAGCCCTGGGGGACACCAGTGGTGAGAGCACGTGGTGTGGAGACGGATTCTCGCCACGCCACCTGGTAGGAGCGACCTGTCAGGTAGGACGCAATCCAAGCGTGGGCCGCGCCAGAGATGCCCAACTCGGAGAGGGTGGAGAGGAGGATCTGATGGTTCACAGTATCGAAGGCAGCCGATAGGTCTAGAAGGATGAGAGCAGAGGAGAGAGAGTTAGCTTTAGCAGTGCGGAGCGCCTCCGTGATACAGAGAAGAGCAGTCTCAGTTGAATGACTAGTCTTGAAACCTGACTGATTTGGATCAAGAAGGTCATTCTGAGAGAGATAGCGGGAGAGCTGGCCAAGGACGGCACGTTCAAGAGTTTTGGAGAGAAAAGAAAGAAGGGATACTGGTCTGTAGTTGTTGACATCGGAGGGATAGAGTGTAGGTTTTTTCAGAAGGGGTGCAACTCTCGCTCTCTTGAAGACGGAAGGGACGTAGCCAGCGGTCAGGGATGAGTTGATGAGCGAGGTGAGGTAAGGGAGAAGGTCTCCGGAAATGGTCTGGAGAAGAGAGGAGGGGATAGGGTCAAGCGGGCAGGTTGTTGGGCGGCTGGCCGTCACAAGACGCAAGATTTCATCTGGAGAGAGAGGGGAGAAAGAGGTCAGAGCACAGGGTAGGGCAGTGTGAGCAGAACCAGCGGTGTCGTTTGACTTAGCAAACGAGGATCGGATGTCGTCGACCTTCTTTTCAAAATGGTTGACAAAGTCATCAGCAGAGAGGGAGGAGGGGGGAGGGGGAGGAGGATTCAGGAGGGAGGAGAAGGTTGCAAAGAGCTTCCTAGGGTTAGAGGCAGACCTTCGTCTCTCCCGAGCCCGTACAGGAGTTGTAGCGATGAGACAAGATAGTATCTACTAAAACAATTGGATACCATGAAATTGGGGAGAAAAAGAGGTCAAATTTTAAAATATATATTTTGTTTTAAACAAAAACTTTGAAGTGTTAAGCTGTTTATAACATCCACTAAATAGATAGAATAGCTCAGGACAATTTCATAATATCTGATTTGATCAATTCTGTCCAAAAGCCTAAGTAGGCCAGAGAGGTATCTTGTGTAACAAATACAGAGGAGTTAACTTTTATAATGAAAATGTTACGGAATGATGCAACATATTCAAAATAAACACAGAGCTTATTAGAGCTGGGTTTCAACTTTAATTACAGTGCAAGGCTGAGGACACACCATCAACCACAGCCCCCTTGGGCAGAAATAATATGGAGGTCAGCCTGATCTCCCCCATCTAACACGTTATTTCAGCATTTCAGCATGGCAGACCATTGAACATTCAAGCACTCAAAAGCCACACAGTCTTACATGCTCCCAAATGAGAATAGATTTTTATGTCATTAAAGTTTTTTTTAAGACAAATCAAACACTGGATTAAACATAAACACAACCTTGAAGGTGAATTCTCTTCAATGGAGTTTCCCTGCAGTGTTCTTGTGGACAAAGTGTAGAGTTTTTATCTGTGGTTCTGTTGCTACCCTGTCGGCATATGGGTCTCTTTTCACATCTGTCACATTAAGAGACCACTGACTGATTTCTCCTGGGAGAAAAACAACAACAAACAGTGTCAGACTCCGTTGTTTACCAGTGGGGCTATCATATGACAGCGTTAGAGCATGGATGTCCAAATGTAATCATCTGAATTAACAAACTTTGCAACACGATTTGTTTGAGTTGCTGTTTAAAAAAAAAAATTCACAGTCTTTAGGCGAGCAGATGGCTTCATTCCTGAGTTAAATCATCCAGCTATAGTTTCCGCCTGGATGGGCCAGTCCAGAACACATGATGCTGAGACTGATTAGGCACCTTGACAGACAGGCAGTGATATCAATGTAGTCGCAGCAACACTGAGATTGTAACTGGAGGACAAACATCCCTGGGGCCTAAAGGATCATGTTATGTACAGTACCTCAGCTAGAAAAGATGCCAGTATGTTCTGTGATGATTCAAGACAGAATTGAGTAATGTGCAGGATTAGTAACTGGAAAACAGTCAGCGTGAAGAGAATTAGGGGGTTGTTGTCCTGCATGTTCCTTCACATTTCCAACAGTGGGGACTTTTTCTCTTCTTCTCTGTTGCCAAGGAAACTGGGGGAGGTTGTTCTGCCAGACTTGACATCCCATGAGGGCCAGCAGTTCAAGGCATACAGGCCAGGAGTTTCTCATTATCAGAGGTATGTGCTTGAATTTCTGGATGTCCTGTTTGGCCTGGAACACTCAGGGACATTGAAAGGACAGCACAGACAAAAGTAAACAAGAATGTAAACATTTGTTTCATTCAGACACCCAATGTTTGTTGAATGCTTTTTAGGGCAGATACTGTCTTTGTTCTGCAAAAAGGAACGGATTCACTTCTGTTATGTCTCTGTGGTTTTGAAAAATTCTGTATATCGTGGCGCTATCACAAAAACTGGAATATAGAAATAATTGTTTAAAGATTAAAGACATACCACATACATTTCCAGATGAGGAATCAGCTCTTATAATTAGTCAGTCTGTCATTGAAAGAGGAATCATCACACTGTTCTATTGTTTCACAGTTACATACATGGTTAACACAGCATACAAGCCTCAAAACTATGGCAGTAAACAAGGATAATGTTGACAGGCTTTCCCCTCTAAAAAATCCTTGTTTTGATGATGTGAAAGCAGCATTTTAATCTCCAGTGCTAGCCTCGCCTCATTCTCTGTGTGAGTTTAGAGCCAGTAACCGCAGGGTGGATGGCAGTTGTCTCCCCCTGCAGCCCAGACTTCCTGCCGTGAAGGCCTGGAGAACCAGCACATGGCAGCTCATCTCAATGACAAACAGGAGCCTCAGCACGTTGGCCTCTTCAAAGCCTTTCACAACCTGGACATTTTGCATTTCAACTTTGTTAGGTCTAACCTGTCTAAGTATAGATGCCTTTGTTAGCACTTATGGAG
This sequence comes from Oncorhynchus nerka, assembly GCF_034236695.1. Classification (NCBI taxonomy): domain Eukaryota; kingdom Metazoa; phylum Chordata; class Actinopteri; order Salmoniformes; family Salmonidae; genus Oncorhynchus; species Oncorhynchus nerka. The sequence continues at coordinate 65,402,766 of NC_088407.1, forward strand.
ACAGAACTAAATGATAATACTTGACGGATCAGAATACATTGATCAATGAACCCGTTTATCTGTTTCTGAACTGTCTGAGGGATGGTCAATCATTTACATTTAAAAATATGCCTGGCTGAGTGAATGGTACCGTAAGATAGTTGCTAAGCGACGCTAGTCAATTTCAATGACAGTGTCATCCTGAAGCGTCTCTCTGACAGCATAATGAAATGGCTTCATACTTTCTCCCGAGACTGTATTTACATAATTTGGAACAGGATACACAACCACACTGTAGCATGATAATACATTTCCACTCAGTTATTATATATGGGTACAAATAAGCCCCTTTCAGTTAGATTTAGGGGGAAAACAAACAGATTTCCCTTTGATAAATTTAAACAGAAGTTTTTTCAAGAACTCCCGGCCAACAAATGCCAACAAATGCCAAACAACATCAATGTCTGATTGTTGTGCTATACTTCTCTGTGTTAGTTGGCTTTTGTAGGCAAACATTTTGTCCAATTCAATATGCTCAATAGGCATTTGTTGGAGTAAAAAATCTGCCCAACAGACCATGATTTAGTGTGCCCCATTTCCACAACAACTTGGTTTCTGTGGAAAAACAAACCACCAGCAACTTTTTGGGTGTTGCGTCTAGCTTTACAACATGCTAAAAGAAGACAGTCAAGCCATGCTAAAACACTTTGAGATGAGGGATTATAAGTGATTGTAATTGCAGTCAAAAATCAAATGTCCAATGCCACTCAAGACAATGATGATCACCCTCATAATCATTATCATTATTATGGTGAAAGAGCGAGTCTCCACCTTTTAACCTAGACTGGCTAGATGGCTTAGACGTGAAGCTCTTTATGTCTATTGCTGTCGTTAGTAAAGGTGAAACTGTAGATTAATCAATCCCCTCTCAAAACCTGGGAGAACACTCGAGCGTTAGACTCAAATCTCTGTAGAGAACAAACAAATTGTCATGAAAGTAAAGGGCGAGCCAAGCAGAGCAGGCATGGCTAATGGCAGCTATAGGGCCGAGGCGACGCCAGGACAGCGGAGTCAATCACCACCTTCCGGAGACACCTGAAACCCCACCTCTTTAAGGAATACCTAGGATAGGATAAAGTAATCTTCCCCCCTTAAAAGACCTAGATGCACTATTGTAAAGTGGCTGTTCCACTGGATGTCATAAGGTGAAAGCACCAATTTGTAAGTCGCTCTGGATAAGAGCGTCTGCTAAATGACTTAAATGTAAATGTGAATGTAAATGAGGCCCCGATACTGCTCGGTTGTCACTAGTTACCACAGCCACAAAGTCAAAATTGTAAGGTTAGTGTTCGGCATACGGTTAGCAGCCAGTGTGCTTAGGTTAAAATAAGATTTTAAGAAAATCGAAATCAAAATCAAATCAAATTTATTTACATAGCCCTTTGTACATCAGCTGATATCTCAAAGTGCTGTACAGAAACCCAGCCTAAAACCCCAAACAGCAAGCAATGCAGGTGTAGAAGCACGGTGGCTAGGAAAAACTCCCTAGAAAGCCCAAAACCTAGGAAGAAACCTAGAGAGGAACCAGGCTATGTGGGGTGGCCAGTCCTCTTCTGGCTGTGCCGGGTGGAGATTATAACAGAACATGGCCAAGATGTTCAAATGTTCATAAATGACCAGCATGGTCGAATAATAATAAGGCAGAACAGTTTAAACTGGAGCAGCAGCACAGTCAGGTGGAAGTTGAAACTGGAGCAGCAGCATAGCCAGGTGGACTGGGGACAGCAAGGAGTCATCATGTCAGGTAGTCCTGGGGCATGGTCCTAGGGCTCAGGTCAGTTGAAACTGGAACAGCAGCATGGCCAGGTGGACTGGGGACAGCAAGGAGTCATCATGTCAGGTAGTCCTGGGGCATGGTCCTAGGGCTCAGGTCCTCCGAGAGAGAGAAAGAAAGAGAGAAGGAGAGAATTAGAGAACGCACACTTAGATTCACACAGGACACCGAATAGGACAGGAGAAGTACTCCAGATATAACAAACTGACCCCAGCCCCCCGACACATAAACTACTGCAGCATAAATACTGGAGGCTGAGACAGGAGGGGTCAGGAGACACTGTGGCCCCATCCGAGGACACCCCCGGACAGGGCCAAACAGGAAGGATATAACCCCACCCACTTTGCCAAAGCACAGCCCCCACACCACTAGAGGGATATCTTCAACCACCAACTTACCATCCTGAGACAAGGCCGAGTATAGCCCACAAAGATCTCCACCACGGCACAACCCAAGGGGGGGAGGGGGGGGGGGGCGCCAACCCATACAGGATGGCCACAACAGTGAATCAACCCACTCAGGTGACGCACCCCCTCCAGGGACGGCATGAGAGAGCCCCAGTAAGCCAGTGACTCAGCCCTGTAATAGGGTTAGAGGCAGAGAATCCCAGTGGAAAGAGGGGAACCGGCCAGGCAGAGACAGCAAGGGCGGTTCGTTGCTCCAGAGCCTTTCCGTTCACCTTCCCACTCCTGGGCCAGACTACACTCAATCATATGACCCACTGAAGAGATGAGTCTTCAGTAAAGACTTAAAGGTTGAGACCGAGTTTGCGTCTCTGACATGGGTAGGCAGACCGTTCCATAAAAATGGAGCTCTATAGGAGAAAGCCCTGCCTCCAGCTGTTTGCTTAGAAATTCTAGGGACAATTAGGAGGCCTGCGTCTTGTGACCGTAGCGTACGTGTAGGTATGTACGGCAGGACCAAATCAGAGAGATAGGTAGGAGCAAGCCCATGTAATGCTTTGTAGGTTAGCAGTAAAACCTTGAAATCAGCCCTTGCTTTGAAAGGAAGCCAGTGTAGAGAGGCTAGCACTGGAGTAATATGATCAAATTTTTTGGTTCTAGTCAGGATTCTAGCAGCCGTATTTAGCACTAACTGAAGTTTATTTAGTGCTTTATCCGGGTAGCCGGAAAGTAGAGCATTGCAGTAGTCTATCCTAGAAGTGACAAAAGCATGGATTAATTTTTCTGCATCATTTTTGGACTGAAAGTTTCTGATTTTTGCAATGTTACGTAGATGGAAAAAAGCTGTCCTCGAAATGGTCTTGATATGTTCTTCAAAAGAGAGATCAGGGTCCAGAGTAACGCCGAGGTCCTTCACAGTTTTATTTGAGACGACTGTACAACCATTAAGATTAATTGTCAGATTCAACAGAATATTTCTTTGTTTCTTGGGACCTAGAACAAGCATCTCTGTTTTGTCCGAGTTTAATAGTAGAAAGTTTGCAGCCATCCACTTCCTTATGTCTGAAACACATGCTTCTAGCGAGGGCAATTTTGGGGCTTCACCATGTTTCATTGAAATGTGAAGCTGTGTGTCATCCGCATAGCAGTGAAAGTTTACATTATGTTTTCGAATAACATCCCCAAGAGGTAAAATATATAGTGAAAACAATAGTGGTCCTAAAACGAAACCTTGAGGAACACCGAAATTTACAGTTGATTTGTCAGAGGACAAACCATTCACAGAGACAAACTGATATCTTTCCGACAGATAAGATCTAAACCAGGCCAGAACATGTCCGTGTAGACCAATTTGGGTTTCCAATCTCTCCAAAAGAATGTGGTGATCGATGGTATCAAAAGCAGCACTAAGGTCTAGGAGCACGAGGACAGATGCAGAGCCTCAGTCCGATGCTATTAAAATGTCATTTACCACCTTCACAAGTGCCGTCTCAGTGCTATGATGGGGTCTAAAACCAGACTGAAGCATTTCGTATACATTGTTTGTCTTCAGGAAGGCAGTGAGTTGCTGCGCAACAGCCTTCTCTAAAAATTTTGAGAGGAATGGAAGATTCGATATAGGCCGATAGTTTTTTATATTTTCTGGGTCAAGGTTTGGCTTTTTCAAGAGAGGCTTTATTACTGCCACTTTTAGTGAGTTTGGTACACATCCAGTGGATAGAGAGCCGTTTATTATGTTCAACATAGGAGGGCCAAGCACAGGAAGCAGCTCTTTCAGTAGTTTAGTTGGAATAGGGTCCAGTATGCAGCTTGAAGGTTTAGAGGCCATGATTATTTTCATCATTGTGTCAAGAGATATAGTACTAAAACACTTGAGCGTCTCTCTTGATCCTAGGTCCTGGCAGAGTTGTGCAGACTCAGGACAACTGAGGTTTGGAGGAATATGCAGGTTTAAAGAGGAGTCCGTAATTTGCTTTCTAATAATCATAATCTTTTCCTCAAAGAAGTTCATGAATTTATCACTGCTAAAGTGAAAGTCATCCTCTCTTGGGGAATGCTGCATTTTAGTTAGCTTTGCGACCGTATCAAAAAGGAATTTCGGATTGTTCTTATTTTCCTCAATTAAGTTAGAAAAATAGGATGATCGAGCAGCAGTAAGGGCTCTTCGGTACTGCACGGTACCGTCCTTCCAAGCTAGTCGGAAGACTTCCAGTTTGGTGTGGCGCCATTTCCGTTCCAATTTTCTGGAAGCTTGCTTCAGAGCTCGGGTATTTTCTGTGTACCAGGGAGCTAGTTTCTTATGAGACATTTTTTTTAGTTTTTAGGGGTGCAACTGCATCTAGGGTATTGCGCAAGGTTAAATTGAGATCCTCAGTTAGGTGGTTAAGTGATTTTTGTCCTCTGGTGTCCTTGGGTAGGCAGAGGGAGTCTGGAAGGGCATCAAGGAATCTTTGTGTTGTCTGTGAATTTATAGCACGACTTTTGATGTTCCTTGGTTGGGGTCTGAGCAGATTATTTGTTGCAATTGCAAACGTAATAAAATGGTGGTCCGATAGTCCAGGATTATGAGGAAAAACATTAAGATCCACAACATTTATTCCATGGGACAAAACTAGGTCCAGCGTATGACTGTGACAGTGAGTGGGTCCAGAGACATGTTGGACAAAACCCACTGAGTCGATGATGGCTCCGAAAGCCTTTTGGAGTGGGTCTGTGGACTTTTCCATGTGAATATTAAAGTCACCAAAGATTAGAATATTATCTGCTATGACTACAAGGTCCGATAGGAATTCAGGGAACTCAGTGAGATACGCTGTATATGGCCCAGGAGGCCTGTAAACAGTAGCTATAAAACGTGATTGAGTAGGCTGCATAGATTTCATGACTAGAAGCTCAAAAGACGAAAACGTCATTTTCTTTTTTTGTAAATTGAAATCTGCTATCGTAAATGTTAGCAACACCTCCGCCTTTGCGGGATGCACGGGGGATATGGTCACTAGTGTAGCCAGGAGGTGAGGCCTCATTTAAAACAGTAAATTCATCAAGCTTAAGCCATGTTTCAGTCAGGCCAATCACATCAAGATTATGATCAGTGATTAGTTCATTGACTATAATTGCCTTTGAAGTAAGGGATCTAACATTAAGTAGCCCTATTTTGAGATGTGAGGTATCATGATCTCTTTCAGTAATGACAGGAATGGAGGTGGGCTTTATCCTAGTGAGATTGCTAAGGCGAACACCGCCATGTTTAGTTTTGCCCAACCTAGGTCGAGGCACAGACACGGTCTCAATGGTGATAGCTGAGCTGACTACACTGACTGTGCTAGTGGCAGACTCCACTATGCTGGCAGGCTGGCTAACAGCCTGCTGCCTGGCCTGCACCCTATTTCATTGTGGAGCTAGAGGAGTTAGAGCGCTGTCTATGTTGGTAGATAAGATGAGAGCACCCCTCCAGCTAGGATGGAGTCCATCACTCCTCAGCAGGTCAGGCTTGGTCCTGTTTGTGGGTGAGTCCCAGAAAGAGGGCCAATTATCTACAAATTCTATCTTTTGGGAGGGCAGAAAACAGTTTTCAACCAGCGATTGAGTTGTGAGACTCTGCTGTAGAGCTCATCACTCCCCCTAACTGGGAGGGGGCCAGAGACAATTACTCGATGCCGACACATCTTTCTAGCTGATATGCACGCAGAAGCTATGTTGCGCTTGGTGATCTCTGACTGTTTCATCCTAACATCGTTGGTGCCGACGTGGATAACAATATCTCTATACTCTCTACACTCGCCAGTTTTAGCTTTAGCCAGCACCATCTTCAGATTAGCCTTAACGTCGGTAGCCCTGCCCCCGGGTAAACAGTGTATGATCGCTGGATGATTCGCTTTAAGTCTAATACTGCGGGTAATGGAGTCGCCAATGACTAGAGTTTTCAACTTGTCAGAGCTAATGGTGGGAAGCTTCGGCGTCTCAGACCCCGTAACGGGAGGAGTAGAGACCAGAGAAGACTCGGCCTCTGACACCGACCCGCTGCTTAATGGGGAAAACCGGTTGAAAGTTTCTGTCGGCTGAATGAGCGACACCGGTTGAGCGTTCCTACAGCATTTCCTTCCAGAAACCGTGAGAAAGTTGTCCGGCTGCGGGGACTGTGCCAGGGGATTTATACTACTATCTGTACTTACTGGTGGCACAGACGCTGTTTCATCCTTTCCTACACTGAAATTACCCTTGCCTAACGATTGCGTCTGAAGCTGGGCTTGCAGTACAGCTATCCTCGCCATAAGGCGAGTACAGCGGCTGCAATTAGAAGGCATCATGTTAATGTTACTACTTAGCTTCGGCTGTTGGAGGTCCTGACGAATCGTGTCCAGATAAAGCGTCCGGAGTGAAAAAGAAAAAAAAAATTGTAGAAATAACTTCTGGACATCAGAACACTGATTACTCACCGCGGACTGGAATAAACGTTTTCCTTTAACGAGTCTGAAGAGAAGGAAATCCTGCTTTCACTGAAACAGGCCCAGATCCACGCCTTTTGCATGAAGAAAAGACGCAGGAAAAGGGGCCGCAGATTGGGCAGCCTTCTGAGAATCCGGAGGCGAGAGAGTAAACTCCCACTGCCATCCGTTCTTCTTGCTAACGTGCAATTATTGGAAAATAAAATTGATGACCTACGATTAAGATTATCACACCAACGGGACATCAAAAACTGTAACATCTTATGCTTCACCGAGACGTGGCTGAACGACGATACGGACAATATAAAGCTAGATGAATTTTCCATGCACACTATCTCAAGGTAAGATGAGGGGTAGGGGTGTGTGTCTATTTGTCAATAACAGCTGGTGTGCGATGTCTAATATTAAAGAAGTCTCTAGGTTTTGCTCACCTGAGGTTAATTACCTTATGATAAGCTGTAGACCACACTTTCTACGAAGAGAGTTCTCATCTATATTATTTGTAGCCATCTATTTACCACCACAGAACAAAGCTGGCACTAAGACCGCTTGTCAACCAACTCTATAAGGCCATAAGCAAAGAAGAAAATGCTCACCAAGAAGTGGCACTCCTAGTGGTAGGGAACTTTAATGCAGGCAAACTTAAATCAGTTTTACCACATTTTTACCAGCATGTCACGTGCAACCAGAGAAAAGAGAATCCTAGACCACCTTAACTTCACACACAGAGATGCATACAAAGCTCTCGCCCTCCATTTGGCAAATCTGACCATGATTCTAGCCTCCTGATTTCCGCATACAAGCTAAAACTAAAGCAGGAAGTACCAACGACTCGCTCAATACGGAAGTGGTCAGATGACACGGATGATGCACTATAGGACTGTTTTGCTAGCACAGTCTGGAATATGTTCCGGGATTCATCCAATGGCATTGAGGAGAACACCACCTCAGTCATCGGCTTCATCAATAAGTGCATCGACGACGTCGTCCCCACAATGACCGTACATACATATCCCAACCAGAAGCCATGGATTACAGGCAACATCCACATTGAGCTAAAGGCTAGAGCTGCAGCTTTCAAGGAGCAGGACACTAATCCGGACGCTAATAAGAAATCCCGCTATGCCCTCAGACGAACCATTAAACATGCAAAGCGTCAATACAGGATTAAGATTGAATCCTACTTCACCGGCTCTGACGCTCGTCGGATGTGGCAGGGCTTAAAAACTATTACGGACTACAAAGGGAAACCCAGATGCGAGCTGCCCAGTCACGCGAGCCAATCAGACGAGCTAAATGCCTTTTATGCTCACTTCAAGGAAGCAACACTGAAGCATGCACGAGAGCACCAGCTGTTCTGGATGACTCTGTGATAACGGTCTCGGTAGCCGATGTGAACAAAACCTTTTAAACAGGTCAACATTAACAAAGCCGCTGGGCCAGACGGATTACCAGGACTTGTACTCAAAGTATGCGCGGACCAACTGTCAAGTGTCTTCACTGACATTTTCAACCTCTCACTGACCGAGTCTGTAATACCTACATGTTTCAAGCAGACCACCATAGTTCCTGTGCCCAAGGAAGTGAAGGTAACCTGCCTAAATGATTACCGCCTCGTAGCACTCACGTCGGTAGCCATGAAGTTCTTTGAAAGGCTGGTCATGGCTCACATCAACAGCATCCTCCCGGACACCCTAGACCCACTCCAATTTGCGTACCGCCAAAACAGATCCACAGATGACGCTATTACTACCGCTCGGCAAGCGGTACCGGAGCGCCAAGTCTAGGAACAAAAGGCTCCTCAACAGCTTTTACCCCCAAGCCATAAGACTGCTGAACAATTAATAAAATTGCCACCCCCTTCTTGTACACTGCTGCTACTCGCTGTTTATTATCTATGCATAGTCACTTCACCCCCACCGACATGTACAAATTACCTCAACTAACATCTATCCCCGCACACTGACTTGGTACCGGTGCCCCCTGTATATTGCCTCGTTATTGTTGTTCTTATTGTGTTACTTTTTATTATTACTTTTTATATTAGTCTACCTGGTAAATATTTTCTTAACTCTTCTTGAACTGCACTGTTGGTTAAGGGCTTGTAAGTAAGCATTTCACAGTAAAGTCTACACTTGCTGTATTCGGCGCATGTGACAAATAAAGTTTGATTTGATTTGACTGCACCAAAAAAAGATATCCAAAAGGCCTCAGTCCGTTCTTACAGAGGTTCCTACAGTGTTGCCTGAAATTGAATTTTATGAATGCCAATCTATGTGGTAAGCCTAAAGGCTTAAAACACCAAAAAAAGACGTCCGGTCTGGACCAGCTGTGATTTGGCCTAAACATAGACCTCTATAAATTACGTATTTTCAACTTTCATTCAGAAGCCAAAATTAGCCTGATTTCAACATCTGGAAAATATCTATTTTCAATGTCTGGAAAAAAAATATTTTCAACGTCCAGAAAATAACATTCAGAACTGAAAATGAACCTGATTTCCACTTCCGGAAAATACGTATTTTTCAACGTCCAGAAAAGAGACCTTTTCAATGTCCTGGAAAATATGTATTTTAAACATCTGTAAAATACTTATTTTGACCTTTCATTCAGAAACTAAATCGAACCTAACTTCAAGTCTGGAAACACATCTAAAAGTAAAAGAATGGAGTTAAGAAATATATAAATATTAGAATGAGCAATGTCGGAACGGCATTGTCTGAAATACAGCATAATACAGTATATACAGTGGGGCAAAAAAGTATTTAGTCAGCCACCAATTGTGCAAGTTCTTCCACTTCAAAAGATGAGAGAGGCCTGTAATTTTCATCATAGGTACACTTCAACTATGACAGACAAAATGAGAAAAAAAATCCAGAAAATCACATTGTAGGATTTTTATGAATTTATTTGCAAATGATGGTGGAAAATAAGTATTTGGTCAATAACAAAAGTTTATCTTAATACTTTGTTATATACCCTTTGTTGGCAATAACAGAGGTCAAACGTTTTCTGCAAGTCTTCACAAGGTTTTCACACACTGTTGCTGGTATTTTGGCCCATTCCTCCATGCAGATCTCCTCTAGAGCAGTGATGTTTTGGGGCTGTTGCTGGGTAACACGGACTTTCAACTCCCTCCAAAGATTTTCTATGGGGTTGAGATCTGGAGACTGGCTAGGCCACTCCAGGACCTTGAAATGCTTCTTACGAAGCCACTCCTTCGTTGCCCGGGCGGTGTGTTTGGGATCATTGTCATGCTGAAAGACCCAGCCACGTTTCATCTTCAATGCCCTTGCTGATGGAAGGAGGTTTTCACTCAAAATCTCACGATACATGGCCCCATTCATTCTTTCCTTTACACGGATCAGTCATCCTGGTCCCTTTGCAGAAAAACAGCCCCAAAGCATGATGTTTCCACCCCCATGCTTCACAGTAGGTATGGAGTTCTTTGGATGCAACTCTGCATTCTTTGTCCTCCAAACACGACGAGTTGAGTTTTTACCAAAAAGTTATATTTTGGTTTCATCTGACCATATGACATTCTCCCAATCTTCTTCTGGATCATCCAAATGCTCTCTAGCAAACTTCAGGCGGGCCTGGACATGTACTGGCTTAAGCAGGGGGACACGTCTGGCACTGCAGGATTTGAGTCCCTGGCGGCGTAGTGTGTTACTGATGGTAGGCTTTGTTACTTTGGTCCCAGCTCTCTGCAGGTCATTCACTAGGTCCCCCCGTGTGGTTCTGGGATTTTTGCTCAACGTTCTTGTGATCATTTTGACCCCACGGGGTGAGATCTTGCGTGGAGCCCCAGATCGAGGGAAATTATCAGTGGTCTTGTATGTCTTCCATTTCCTAATAATTGCTCCCACAATTGATTTCTTCAAACCAAGCTGCTTACCTATTGCAGATTCAGTCTTCCCAGCCTGGTGCAGGTCTACAATTTTATTTCTGGTGTCCTTTGACAGCTCTTTGGTTTTGGCCATAGTGGAGTTTGGAGTGTGACTGTTTGAGGTTGTGGACAGGTGTCTTTTATACTGATAACAAGTTCAAACAGGTGCCATTAATACAGGTAACGAGTGGAGGACAGAGGAGACTCTTAAAGAAGAAGTTACAGGTCGGTGAGAGCCAGAAATCTTGCTTGTTTGTAGGTGACCAAATACTTATTTTCCACCATAATTTGCAAATAAATTCATTAAAAATCCTACGTGATTTTCTGGATGTTTTTTCAAATTTTGTCTATCATAGTTGAAGTGTACCTATGATGAAAATTACAGGCCTCTCTCATCTTTTTAAGTGGGAGAACTTGCACAATTGGTGGCTGACTAAATACTGTTTTGCCCCACTGTACATATGAAATTAGTAAAGCAGTATGTTAACATTATTAAAGTGACTAGTGATTCCATGTTTATGTGCATAGGGGCAGCGGCCTTTAAGGTGCAGGGTTGAGTAACCGGGTGATAGTTTTGTGGGGTGGTGGCATTTTTTAGTTTTGCCTCCTGCGGCAGAACGGCAAGGACCGCTCCTGATAAAACCAGACTGGAGCATTTTGTATACATTATTTGTTTTCTGGAAGGCATTGAGTTGCTGAGCAACAGCTTTTTCAAAATTTTTTTTGAAGAATGGGAGGTTCAATATAAATAAATAAAAAATCTGTGTCAAGGTTTGGCTTTTTCAGGAGAGGATTTATTACTGCCTCTTTTAGTGAGTTTGGTACAAATCCCGGAGGACATTTACATTTAAGTCATTTAGCAGGCGCTCTTATCCAGAGCGACTTACAAATTGGTGCTTTCACCTTATGACATCCAGTGGAACAGCCACTTTACAATAGTGCATCTAGGTCTTTTAAGGGGGGTGAGAAGGATTACTTTATCCTATCCTAGGTATTCCTTAAAGAGGTGGGGTTTCAGGTGTCTCCGGAAGGTGGTGATTGACTCCGCTGTCCTGGCGTCGTGAGGGAGTTTGTTCCACCATTGGGGGGCCAGAGCAGCGAACAGTTTTGACTGGGCTGAGCGGGAACTGTACTTCCTCAGTGGTAGGGAGGCGAGCAGGCCAGAGGTGGATGAACGCAGTGCCCTTGTTTGGGTGTAGGGCCTGATCAGAGCCTGGAGGTACTGAGGTGCCGTTCCCCTCACAGCTCCGTAGGATAGGAGGACCCATTTATTATTTATTATGTTCAATATAGGAAGGCAAAGCACACAAAGTAGCACTTTCAGTAGTTTAGTTGGAATAGGGTCCAGTAGACAGCTGGAATGTTTAGAGGCCATTACTTTTTTGTGAATTTGTAGCTAGATATACAAGTAATAGCTTAATTGTCTTCAATTATCCTAGTTCCTGGAAGTTCTGTACAGACTCACAACAACTGAGTTTTGGAGAAATACACATAGTTAAAAAGGAGTCCGTAATTCGTTTTCAAATTATCAAGATCTTTTTGTAGGAAAGGATCATGAATTCATCACTGCTGAAGTGAAGGCCATTAAGGAATTGTTTTATTCTCCTCAATCAGGCTGGAAAAGTAGGCTGATCGAGCAGCATTGAGGGCTTTTCGATATTGCCCTCTACTGTCTTTCCAAAGTAGTCGGAAGACTTCCAATTTTCTTGAAGCTTTTCTGTATACCAAAGAGCTTGCTTCCTGTGACAATTGTTATTTTTTCAGTGGTGCGACTGCATCTAGAGTATTACGCAAGGTTAGGTTTAGATCCTTGGTTAGGTGGGTAACTGATTTTTGTCCTCCAATGAAGGGCATCTAGGAATCTTTGGTTTGTCCAAGAATTTAAGGCCGGCTTTTTGAAAATCTTTGGTTGGGGTCTAAGCAAATTATTTGTTGCGATTGCAAACTAATAATAAAATGGTGGTCAGATAGTCTGGGATTATGAGGAAAAACATTTAGATCCACAATATCTATTCCACAGGACAAAACTAAATCCAGGGTATGATTGTCGCAATGCGTAGGTCCCGAGACATGTTGAACAAAACCCACTGAGTTGATGATGGCTGAGTCGATGATGGGTCTGTGGACTTCTTGTGAATATTGAAGTCACCCAAAAATGTTTATGTCACGCCCTGGCCATAGAGAGGCTTTTATTCTCTATTTTGGGTAGGTCAGAGTGTGACTAGGGTGGGCATTCTAGTTTCTTTATTTTTATGTTTTCTGTTTCTATGTTTTGGCCGGGTATGGTTCTCAATCAGAGACAGCTGTCTATTGTTGTCTCTGATTGGGAATCATACTTAGGCAGCCTTTTTTCCTTTGTATTTTGTGTGTAGTTATCTTTATTAGTGGCACTATAGCGCTAGTAAGCTTCACAGTCGTTTCTTTGTTTCTTGTTTTGTTTGCGACATTTACATAAATAAAGGAAAATGTACGCTCACCACGCTGCACCTTGGTCCGGTTATTTCCACGACGACGTCCGTGACAGAACTACCCACCACCAAAGGACCAAGCAGCGTGGCCAGGAGAGGCAGCCCCAATTTGAGCCGAGGTTGGAACCAGAACCAGTCGGGGAGAAGAAGGTGAACTTGGAGGGGAGTGAAGGGAGTGAAGCAGAGACAGTTAAGGAGTTGATGGGGAGATTGAAGGAGAGAGTTAGGAGAGAGTTGTTGTGTTGGTGCATGAGGCACGACATTTGCCCTACGGAGCGTGTTCTCAGTTTAATGTCACCTGAGTCAGCTCTCCATACTCGTCCTGAAGTGCGTGCTAGCCGTCTGGTGAAGACTGTGCCAGCCCCACGCACCAGGTCTCCTGTGCGCCTCCCCAGCCCTGCACGTCTTGTGCCAGCTCTACACTCCAGACCTCCAGTGCGTCTCCACAGCCCGGTGAGTTCTGCGCCGGCTCTGCGCACTGTGTCTCCGGTGCGCTGTGACAGCCTGGTTCGTCCTATGCCTGCGCTCTGCACGTGCCGGGCTAAAGTGGGCATTCAGCCAAGAGGAGTGGTGCAAGGTCTAAGTACCAGATCGCCAGTGCTCCCCCACAGCCCGGTTCGACCTGTGCCTGCGCTCTGGAGGTGCCGGGCTAAAGTGGACATTCAGCCTGGAAGATTGGTGCCAAGGATACGCACCAGATCTCCAGTGCTCCCCCACAGCCCGGTTCATCCTGTGCCTCCTCCAAGGACCAGGCCTCCAGTAGGTCTCCCCAGCCTGGTGAGTTCTGTGCCTGCGCTCTGGAGGTGCCGGGGCTAAAGTGGGCATTCAGCCTGGAAGAGTGGTGCCAAAGATACGCACCAGATCTCCAGTGCTCCCCCACAGCCCGGTTCATCCTGTGCCTCCTCCAAGGACCAGGCCTCCAGTAGGTCTTCCCAGCCTGTTGAGTCCTGTGCCCGCTCCACGGGCCAGTCCGGGGCCTGCAGCGATGGTCCCGAGTCCGGGGGCAGCAGTGAGGGTCCCCAGTCCGGGGCCGGCAGCGAGGGTCCCCAGTTCGGGGCCGGCAGCCAGGGTCCCCAGTCCGGAGGCGCCACGAAAGTGGGGGGAGTCAGAGGCGGAGGGGGGTCTACGTCCCACACTAGAGCCGCCGCCGTAAGGGATGCCCACCTGGACCCTCTCCTTTAAAGTCAGGTTTTGCAGCCGGAGTCTGCACCTTTGGGGGGCGGTACTGTCACGCCCTGGCCATAGAGAGGCTTTTATTCTCTATTTTGGGTAGGCCAAGGTGTGACTAGGGTGGACATTCTCTAGTTTCTTTATTTCTATGCTTTCTGTTTCTATGTTTTGGCCGGGTATGGTTCTCAATCAGGGACAGCTGTCTATTGTTGTCTACTTAGGCAGCCTTTTTTCCTTTGTATTTTGTGAGTAGTTATCTTTGTTAGTGGCACTATAGCCCTAGTAAGCTTCACGGTCGTTTCTTTGTTTCTTGTTTTGTTGGCGACATTTACATAAATAAAGGAAAATGTACGCTCACCACGCTGCACCTTGGTCCGGTCATTTCCACGACAAAGTCTGTGACAGTTTATATTATCTGCCATGATGATGAGGTCTGATAGGAATTCAGGGAACTCAGTGAGGAACGCTGTTTAAGGCCCAGGAGGCCTGAAACAGCATCTATAAAAAGTGATTGAGTAGGCTGCATAGATTTCATGACTAGAACTTCAAAAGACGGAAACACAGTCATTTAATTTCGTAAATATTAGCAACAACTCCACCTTTGCGCGATTTGTGGGGATATGGTCACTAGTGTAACCAGGAGGAGAGGCCTCGTTTAATGCAGTGAATTCATCAGGCTTAATCCATGTTTCAGTCAGACCAATCACATCAAGTTCATGATCAATAATTCATTAATGATGACTGCCTTGGAAGTGAGGGATCTAACATTAAGTAGTCCTGTTTTGAGATGTGAGGTATTGTCACAATCTCTTTTAATAATGAAAGTGTGGAAGAGTAAATTGTATTTGTTGTGTTATAACAAAGAAGACACAGGTCATCCTGTTCCTCGTCTTGTCTGTAAGGTTGCTCTGTTCCCTGATGTAACCAGTCTGTTTTATAACTGTTTCTAAACTACCCTGTTCTAATGTTCTTTTAAACAATCTTTCATGGTTCCTGTAATCCCAGGATGTGTGGGAGAGTGGACATGTCCCTGGTATGATTTGTCTTTCTATGGGCCTACTATCTGTGGTGATAAGCAGAAGTACCAGACTTATTCGAAGGACATGTGAAACACCCCACTCATCCTCGGTTTTAAATGTATGTGAGAACAAAGACAGAGTCTAATTGTTTTTCCCATGCATGTCTAAATAAAGCTTTTCTATATTGAGATTGGACTGCCTTCTTTTCAGTGGTTTTTCCACCACAACAGGAGTGGAGGAGGTCTTTATTCCAGTGAGATTGCTAAACTGAACAGCGCCATTTTTGTTTTGCCTGACCTAGATCGAGACACAGACACAGTCTCAATTGGGAAAACTGAGCTGTCTACACTGACTGTGCTAGGGGCAGACTCCACTAAGCTGGCAGGCAGACTAACATATTTCGGCCTGACCTGCATCCTATCTCATTGTGGAGCTAGAGGAGTTAGAGACCTGTCTATGTAGATGGATAAGATGTGAGCACCCGTCCAGCTAGGATGGAGTTCATCACTCCTCAGCAGGTCAGGCTTGGTCCTGTTTTTTAAAATGTATTTTACCTTTATTTAACTAGGCAAGTCAGTTAAGAACAAATTCTTATTTTAAATGACGGCCTAGGAACAGTGGGTTAACTGCCTGTTCAGGGGCAGAACGACAGATTTGTACCTTGTCAGTTCAGGGATTTGAACTTGCAACGTTCCGGTTACTAGTCCAACTTTCTAACCACTAGGCTACCCTGCCACCCCCATTTGTGGGTGAGTCCCAGAAAGAGGGCCATTTATCTACCATTTCAATCTGCCTGTACCCCTGCATTGGGAACACCCTGGGAAAAGTGCCTGAATGTGCAGTGTTATGAAGCCTGGGCATGGATGGAAATGGAATGGTACCTGATTAGAAGAAGTGCACAGCATTTAATAAGCCTTTGAATGGGTGAAAGCATTTACAGTGACATACAAGTTTTACACTAACATTATAGTAACATGTTGTTACACAGTACTTCAGTTATTGCATGGCAATTAAAAAATGATGCAGTTGATCAGTTTGTGATACGATGATGGCTTTAATAATGAGAACGCTGTAGACATGACTTGGAATGTGATGCCATTCTGGTTTACATGGCCTTGTTTGGGATGTTCTGCTGGCTGCTGTGACTTGGTGGCTTTGTTGTATCTCATGTAATTTTATTCAAGTCAACAACCTTCTGCATCTCCATGATTCTTTCAACTCACTGCCAAGTCGGAGCTGCACAGAAACAACATCACCATGGCAACATAATTCTGAAGCCTCCCCCCCACACACACTACCAACGTTAGTCTGTTAACAATGTCACAACATGCATTTATTCCCTGGTAAGGAGTGCACAGCCTTTGTTAGAGGATGCAGACACAACTGATTTGAAATGTGGGCTAAAAGATTGCAAAGTGGTGCACAGACGTACACTGATTATACAAAACATTTAGAACACCTGCTCTTTCCATGACATAGACTGACCAGGTGAATCCAGGTGAAAGCTATGGTACCTTATTGATGTCACTAGTTAAATCCACTGCAATAGTGTAGTTGAAAGGAAGGAGACAGGTTAAAGAAGGATTTTTAAGCCTTGAGACAATTGAGACATGGCTTTGGGATTTGTGCCATTCAGATGGTGAATGGGCAAGACAAATGATTGAAGTGCCTTTGGTACCAGGCACACCGGTTTGTGTCACGAACTGCAATGCTAATGGGTATTTCAGGCTCAACAGTTTCAGTTGTGTATAAAGAATTGTCCACCACCCAAAGGACATCCAGCCAATTTGGGCCAGAATCCTGTGAACATGGGCCAGAATCCTGTGAAGCTTATGGTGGCAAAATTGCAAGATTATGTTATAATCCTTTTATTGCATCAAATGGTTGTTTTATTCAACAGAATAGAGTATTCTTAACTATTGTGTGTGTGCTCTACTGAGGATGAGCCTCTGGGAGATAACACTGACACGAGATTTACAATGTCTTTTGGGTAATAAAACCTAAAGAGCATTCCAGAGCATGAGTCAATGTTTCTGTTCTACACCGTACCAGGGAGAGCTGGTTCCAGTTTGGAGTCGCAGGGCCAGACACTGGTCTATACAATGAAAACTGTTGACACAGCAGATACTGTCTGCTATGTATTATACTGTAGGCATCTTTCATACAAATCTTAACCTTGTGACCCATTCTATATACTGTATCTGTTGTTCATCATGTAGGTTGAAAGGGGTGTATCTTGGCTATAAAATACCTTCGTACATTTGTCCCGAGGCTCTCAATGAATCATTTGACCGTGAATCGTTGACCAGCCATCACAATTGCAAAGCTCTCACTAATAAAGATTCAGTTTAAATGTAACTCTAACTTGTGTGATAAGTTTGTCTCTCCTCATTTGATAATACAGAAATTAAACACCACAGGCTTTCAACATGACCAGACAAATTGATTCTGGTATACTCAGTGTACATGTAGTAGTCTAGGCTCTTTTAATTATTCCTCTGAATGGAATAATTAATGTCCTGAATCGGCTGAGTTCAAATGAAAAACCCACACTCTGCCACCCACATTACAAGACAGTAAAAACACTTCACCATGCCACCTTCACAACGTTAGACATGATTGACACTAAGACATGTAGACCCCATTGTGACCGTGCGATGGCGGCTACCTGGGAAGGTTTACACTTCACACCTGCAGTAATGACTGTCTGTCTGTCTCCCACTCCTGACGAGATAAGCTCAAGCAGTGGGAGGCTCATCTAAATCCTGTGAAATCCCATCAGGTCTGAAAGACACACTGAATGAAGCTTGGAAGCTGAACTGTCACCGTTAAACAAGCGTTAAACGAGTCTTGGCATCCAATCTGCCAATGGAGGGATCGTCAAACCGAGAGAGAGTTGTCATTGGAAAGGCACTTATTAGTTTCCCACTAATCTGAACAGTGGAGCTGATTTATAGGGTGGAAATTGTTCTAAGTGTATTAGTCAGGTGTGTTGCATGCCTGACACTCTAGATTGTGTTCATCTCTTTGTCCATCTCTATTTCATTCTTGTCATTCTTCCTATTATGTCTAACTCTCCAGTCTTCCAAGGCGTGGAAGCATGAACCTGTTGAGCCCTGTAGATTCACAAGAACTAACATGTACTAAGTATGCCTGTTACATCCTGTAATGGCATTTTCATTATTACTTAGGTTTTGAAAGGGGCATAGACAAGATCCCTTCCAAATAAAGCAATGTTACCTTTGGGAAACAGACCCGCTGTCTCAGTCATTATTTGACCCCTGGTGAGGTTCCATTTCTATCTGATACAACAGCAGATATGTTGATATGCTGCTCAGGCACCATCTGATCCCCTGCCGAAAATTCAGTCTGTCAACAAGTCACTCTGAACCCAAAATGACAGCCGTGATTTGTACCGTTTGGTTGAATGTTCTCTCTCTCTCTCATACTTTCTTGCTTTCTCTCTCTTTCACTCGTTCTCCCTCTCCCATGTCATGAGTGAGTCATGTGTTCTAAAAACACTGGGATGGATAAATGGAGAGGAGAGACTGAGTGGCTGAATGGGTCTGTCATTGCCAGGATGGAGATGCATATTTTACAGGCCGGCCCCATGTTATATTCATCCCAAATTCATCCAGCTCATTGTCCTGCTGCACACATCCACTCTGGGTTGGAGTGTCTTTCCTTTCCTGTTGTCTCTGATTCATCTGTGAATGAGAGATGGAGAGATATTCAACTGTGTATTCAACACATTTAACAATGTGCCCGTCTGTGTCTAATGACTTGAGGCTGATAGAAATGAAAGCAGTATTATGAAGCAATAGAGCTGAATACTCTAGATGAGGTGCGGTGGGCCTGGAGTTGCTGGTAGTGAATCATTGGTATATTATGAGGTGTAATGTATGTACAAGTGCACAATTGGAGCGGGACAAAGTGCATTGCTGTTGGATGCTGTGCACCATGGGGCTTATATTGAGGTTGTACACAGGTCTGCTAGCCTCTTGCAGTGAGAAAGTATTCATTCTCTTTAGCTTCTAAGATATATTTAACCCCTCTGTGTTTTCGTGAGGCTCTATGGCTCAGTTTACACAGACAGCAGAATCATCCTGACCTTTTTTTTCACTAATTAATTTTCACAAAGTCTGCTGCCTCAGTTTGTATGATGGCAATTTGCATATACTCCAGAATGTTATGACGAGTGATCAGATGAATTGCAATTAATTGCAAAGTCCCTTTTGGCCATGCAAATGAACTGAATCCCCCAAAAACATTTCCACTGCATTTCAGCCCTGCCACAAATGGACCAGCTGACATCATGTCAAGGATTCTCTCATTAATACAGGTGTGAGTGTTGACGAGGACAAGGCTGGAGATCACTGCAAATATTGACTCTTTGCATCAACTTCCTGTAATTGTCAATAAAAACCTTTGACACTTGTGAAATGCTTGTAATTATACTTCAGTATTCCATAGTAACATCTGACAAAAATATTTAAAGACATTGAAGCAGCAAACTTTGTGGAAATTAATATTTGTGTCATTCTCTAAACTTTTGGCCACGACTGTACATTAGTCATTAGGATCCTGAAAAGTATTGTTTTATTAGTGTCTGCAAATAAATCTGAATGAATAATGAGAAATTCCAAGCAATTTTATTACATTAGTTTCTAATTGCTTTTGAGAATAAAATGTTAAGTCACGTTTGAAGTGAAAAGTTGAGGTGTTTTGATCTTGTTCATTATAGCTATAATGTACCGTGGGGAATTTCTATCCTCTTTCCACCCACTGCTTTGACTCTTCCTGGCACATCCATCGAAGTGTGGGAGGATGTCATCTTTGAATACGGTTGGAAGAATCTTTTGAACAATGTAGTTATATGCAAGTGTTCCTCAATCCGTTCCTCTGGGAATCCTAGATGGTGCTCATTGTTGTTCTATCAAAGCTTTAGCACAACTGATTCAACTAATCAAGGGATTGATGATTAGTTGACACGCTGAATCAGATGTGCTGGTGTTGGAATCATTTTACAAAAATGTGCACAGGCTGGGGGTCCACATGCATGAGCACGGACATACATTCTGTCAGTGGCAGTCTCTCCATCTCTCTCTCATTCACCTCTCTTCTGTCAGTATAAGTTTTTCCTTCTCCCCCTCTTCTCTTCTATACCTCTGACTTCCACCTTTACATCTCACATGTAGTGACGATTTTTGCATGTAAATCTTGGAGGAGGAAAAAAAAGAAAATGTGGGATGCATGCCAGCAAAGCCACAACACAACACTAAACAATACATGAATTGCACTATACCACTGCTACACCTGGCTATCAGCGGATCCTTGTCTGGTTTGTGAAACAGTTAATTCAGCCTCATTTACTGCCTTTAAAAAAACATAGCTGATATGGCTGACTTACTAAAACATATGTAGTTTCTACTGGCAATTGAGATGTACAAACTATGGCATAAGGGGACATTAATGAGCGAGCTAGGACGGACGTAGTCAATATACGTAGCTGTTTGTTCAGAACTTTTGAAATGTACAGCGACAGAATTCAGAACATGAACTGTTCTTACAGTGTTCTCCCTGTACACTAAGTCAGAACCATACGATAAATAAAGGGGACATAAGCACACAATGAAAGCTCTTACAATATTCAATATATTTCTCAAAAACAGGTTAAAAACTGCCCCATTATTACATGTGCACCACCAAGTCAGAATAGTAGGCGAAATTAAGAGGTGAAAATAGACCAAATTATTAGGGTGAGGCACATGGGCTACTAACAGCTTACTACACAACATACACTTAGTATCACTTTCTTAGCTACAGAATACATATCTCCCTGGCACATTACATCATTTATGCAGCAGCATACAATACATTTTCAATACTCACCGTTGTGATGTGCTCACTTGAACAGGAAGATGATGCTGCAGTCCTTCGTGGGAAAATTTTGTCATGCTTCGTTGACAGTATGGCCAATGTTGAATGTTTATCATTTTAAACTAGGAAAAGAGACACTTAATCTTAGACTTGGGACCACACAGCCACAGCCACAGCCACTCCACTGAATAGCAGATACAAATAGTTGAATTTAGATTCCCAACTTGTTGTGTAATGTTTATGTCCAATGGCAGATGGGTACCGATACATTTTATCTATAATTTCTCTTCATTATTTCTCTTCATATTACAAAGATTAAAAAGGATTTGCCAGTAGATTGTCGACTTGATTCATGATGATGACTGCTAGTTAAGATTGGTCATGGTCATCAGTCCAATCAAAACTACTGTAGATATAACGTGATTTGACGGAATTTTATCTGTGGCCAATGACCATGAGTCTTCTTGGATGGAAACTAATGTAAATCTATGGCAGCGCCCAAGGGGCTAGAATTTCCGAGGTTTACCCTTAGACTTGGCGGTGACGTAGTGTCCCCATGAGTAACAGAACACTGAGCCAATCACGGCGCAACGCTCTGTATTTTCTGCTGGCTTGCCCCACCACAGAAAGAGCTAGGATGAAACACACAAGAAAACAAAAAAGAGACCATGTTTGTGTGCGACTTTATTAACTCAATGATATACAGTGCCTTGCGAAAGTGTTCGGCCCCCTTGAACTTTGCGACCTTTTGCCACATTTCAGGCTTCAAACGTAAAGATATAAAACTGTATTTTTTTGTGAAGAATCAACAACAAGTGGGACACAATCATGAAGTGGAACGGCATTTATTGGATATTTCAAACTTTTTTAACAAATCAAAAACGGAAAAATTGGGCGTGCAAAATTATTCAGCCCCCTTAAGTTAATACTTTGTAGCGCCACCTTTTGCTGCGATTACAGCTGTAAGTCGCTTGGGGTATGTCTCTATCAGTTTTGCACATCAAGAGACTGACATTTTTTCCCATTCCTCTTTGCAAAACAGCTTGAGCTCAGTGAGGTTGGATGGAGAGCATTTGTGAACAGCAGTTTTCAGTTCTTTCCACAGATTCTCGATTGGATTCAGGTCTGGACTTTGACTTGGGCATTCTAACACCTGGATATGTTTATTTTTGAACCATTCCATTGTAGATTTTGCTTTATGTTTTGGATCATTGTCTTGTTGGAAGACAAATCTCCGTCCCAGTCTCAGGTCTCTTGCAGACTCCATCAGGTTTTCTTCCAGAATGGTCCTGTATTTGGCTCCATCCATCTTCCCATCAATTTTAACCGTCTTCCCTGTCCCTGCTGAAGAAAAGCAGGCCCAAACCATGATGCTGTCACCACGATGGTTGACAGTGGGGATGGTGTGTTCAGGGTGATGAGCTGTGTTGCTTTTACGCCAAACATAACGTTTTGCATTGTTGCCAAAAAGTTCCATTTTGGTTTCATCTGACCAGAGCACCTTCTTCCACGTTTGGTGTGTCTCCCAGGTGGCTTGTGGCAAACTTTAAACAACACTTTTTATGGATATCTTTAAAAAATGGCTTTCTTCTTGCCACTCTTCCATAAAGGCCAGATTTGTGCAATATACGACTGATTGTTGTCCTATGGACAGAGTCTCCCACCTCAGCTGTAGATCTCTGCAGTTCATCCAGAGTGATCATGGGCCTCTTGGCTGCATCTCTGATCAGTCTTCTCCTTGTATGAGCTGAAAGTTTAGAGGGACGGCCAGGTCTTGGTAGATTTGCAGTGGTCTGATACTCCTTCCATTTCAATATTATCGCTTGCACAGTGCTCCTTGGGATGTTTAAAGCTTGGGAAATCTTTTTGTATCCAAATCCGGCTTTAAACTTCTTCACAACAGTATCTCGGACCTGCCTGGTGTGTTCCTTGTTCTTCATGATGCTCTCTGCGCTTTTAACGGACCTCTGAGTCTATCACAGTGCAGGTGCATTTATACGGAGACTTGATTACACACAGGTGGATTGTATTTATCATCATTAGTCATTTAGGTCAACATTGGATCATTCAGAGATCCTCACTGAACTTCTGGAGAGAGTTTGCTGCACTGAAAGTAAAGGGGCTGAATAATTTTGCACGCCCAATTTTTCAGTTTTTGATTTGTTAAAAAAGTTTGTTTGTTTATTGGATAGAGAGAGATAGAGGTGAAAGGTAGGAAAATAACTGCTGAAAGTTGGCTGGATTCAAACCCATGCTGGCAGTGATACATCGTACTGTACACGGTGGCGACCCATCATTCAGGGCAGGTGGGGCCATTTTAAAAAAATTAAAAAATAATACAATTAGTTTGTTGCCTGTTTTGGCATTAATACATGTGACATATCAGTCACTGCAAACAATGAAAATATATATATATATTTAGTTAGTAAAGCCTCATACAAACATGGTCTCTTTTTGCTTTATTGAGAAAGGCAGTTCCAAAATACAGGTGTTTCACACTAGCTCAGTGCTTTCTGTGTTGGAGGGGCAGCCAGAAGAAAATACAGAGCGTAGGTGTTGGTAATCTTCCCTAGTTGAGCCGTGATTGGCTCAGTGTTCCGTCACTCATGGGGTCACCGCAAAATCTACAGGGAGAGATAGAAAGTTCAAGTCCCCTTGGCTGCTGTCATATATTTACATTAGAAGTGCGCATAAAGAAGGCTCAAGTCATTGGCCACAGATAACATGATGTCAAATCACGTTATATCTACTGTAGCTTACATTGGCCTGATCATGTTCACATCAAACTTTCTAAATCTTAGCTAGCAAGCTAGACAAGCAGTAATCGTCATGAATCACGTCGACAATCTACTGGCAAATCCTTTTCAA
Source organism: Oncorhynchus nerka (assembly GCF_034236695.1). Classification (NCBI taxonomy): domain Eukaryota; kingdom Metazoa; phylum Chordata; class Actinopteri; order Salmoniformes; family Salmonidae; genus Oncorhynchus; species Oncorhynchus nerka. The sequence goes on from NC_088407.1 coordinate 65,426,722, forward strand.
TCCTGTCAAATGAAGAGAAATTATAGATAAAATGTATTGGTGCTCATCGACCATTTGACATAAACATTACGCAACAAGTTTGAAATTGCAAATTCAACACGTGTGGTTTGGAAGGAATCAATGGCTAACTGCAAGCATTGCTAAGCAATCATTATTTTGCTTCCCCTGCCTGGTATTCGGTGGAGAGGGATTGTGGTCCAAGTGTGTCTTTTCCTAGTTTAAAAGGATAAACATTCACACACAACACCATGGGCATCGGGAACTCTGGTCTCTTTCTAAAACTTCGACCTGAAGACATTTTTCTTATTTTATTTAACCTTTATTTAACTAGGCAAGTGAGTTAAGAACAAATTCTTATTCACAATGACGGCCTAGGAACAGTGGGATAACTGCCTTATTCGTGATTCAACATTGTATTTTCTTAATGATCCCAGTTGTCTTGAAAACCCTATTAATCCAGAGAATTACATAATTTGATGACAAAGTTTTATGACAAACTTTGCCCACAAGAAGAACCGCCACACCACCTTCCTGTTCAAGTGAGCACAGCACAAAGGTGAGTCCAAAAATGTCTTGTATGCTGCTGCATAAATGATGTAATATGCCAGGGAGGTATGTACACTGCAGCTAAGAAAGTAATACTTAGTGTATGTTGTGAAGTAAGCTGTTAGTAGCCCATGTCCGCTCATCGTTACCTTATGCCATAGTTTGTTCATCTCAATTGTCAGTAGAAACAGCATTTGTTAAAGCAAGTCAGCCATATCAGCTATGTTTTTTCAAAAGCCAGTAAATGAGGCTGAATGAACTGTTTTCCTGCCAGACAAAGCACCGCTGATAGCCAGGTGTAGCAGTGGTAAGGATTCACTCCATGGTGCTGAACAGAATGCTCTGCTGTTGGGACAGATGTATGTATGGGACAGCAGTGGAGAAGGTGGAAAGTTATAAGTTCCTGGGCGTACACATCACAGACAAACTGAAATTTTTATTTTTATTATTTTTATTTCACCTTTATTTAACCAAGTTGAGAACAAGTTCTCATTTGCAACTGCGACCTGGCCAAGATAAAGCATAGCAGTGTGAACAGACAACACAGAGTTACACATGGAGTAAACAATTAACAAGTCAATAACACAGTAGAAAAAAAAGGGGGAGTCTATATACAAATGGTCCACCCACACAGACAGTGTGGTGAAGAAGGCGCAACAGCGCCTCTTCAACCTCAGGAGGCTGAAGAAATGTGGCTTGTCACCCAAAACCCTGACAAACTTGTACAGATGCACAATCGAGAGCATGCTGTCGGGCTGTATCACAGCCTGGTACGGCAACTGCACCAACCTCAACCACAAGGCTCTCCAGAGGGTGGTGCGGTCTACACAACGCATCACCAGGGGCAAACTCCCCGCCACCCAGGACACCTACAGCACCCGATGTCACAGGAAGACCAAAATGATCATCAAGGACAACAACCACCCGAGCCACTGACTGTTCACACTGCTATCATCCAGAAGGCGAAGTCAGTACAGGTGCATCAAAGCTGGGACCGAGAGATTGAGAAACAGCTTCTATCTCAAGGCCATCAGACTGCTAAACAGCAATCACTACCTCAGAGAGGCATTGAGACATTGAGAACCAATCACTGGACACTTTAGTAAATGGATCACTAGTAGAGGTCGACCGATTATGATTTTTCAGTACCGATACCGATTATTGGATGACCAACAAAAGCCGATACCGATTAATCGGACGATTTGTATTTATTTATTTGTAATAATGACAATTACAACAATACTGAATGAACACTTATTTTAACTTAATATAATACATCAATAAAAATACAATTAGCCTCAAATAAATAATGAAACATGTTCAATTTGGTTTGAATAATGCAAAAACAAAGTGTTGGAGAAGTAAAAGTGCAATATGTGCCATGTAAAAAAGCTAACTTTTGAGTTCCTTGCTCAGAACATGAGAACATATGAAAGTTGGTGGTTCCTTTTAACATGAAACTTCAATATTCCAAGGTAAGAGGTTTTAGGTTGTAGTTAATATAGTATTTATAGGACTATTTCTCTCTATACCATTTGTATTTCATATACCTTTGACTATTGTATGTTCTTATAGGCACTTTAGTATTGCCAGTGTAACAGTATAGCTTCCGTCCCTCTCCTCGCTCCTCCCTGGGCTCGAACCAGGAACACAACGACAACAGCCACACTCGAAGCAGCGTTACCCATCGCTCCACAAAAGCCGCGGCCCTTGCAGAGCAAGGGGAATAACTACTCCAAGTCTCAGAGCGAGTGACATTTGAAACGCTATTAGCACGCACCCCCCTAACTAGCTAGCCATTTCACATCGGTTACACCAGCTGATAGGCTTGAAGTCATAAACAGCGCTGTGTTTGCGAAGGCTGCTGGCAAAACTCACGAAAGTGCTGTTTGAATGAATGCTTACGAGCCTGCTGCTGCCTACCATCGCTCAGTCAGACTGCTCTATCAAATCATAAACTTAATTATAACATAACACACAGAAATACGAGCCTTTGGTCATTAATATGGTCGAATCCGGAAACTATCATTTCGAAAACAAAACGTTTATTTTTTCAGTGAAATACGGAACCGTTCGGTATTTTATCTAACGGGTGGCATCCTGTCTAAATAGTCTAAATATTCTTGTTACATTGCACAACCTTCAATGTTACGTCATAATTATGTAAAATTCTGGCAAATTAGTTTGCAATGAGCCAGGCTGCCCAAACTGTTGCATATACCCTGACTCTGCGTGTAATGAACGCAAGAGAAGTGACACAATTTCACCTGGTTAATATTGCCTGCTAACCTGGATTTCTTTTAGCTAAATATGCAGGTTTAAAAATATATACTTCTGTGTATTGATTTTAAGAAAGGCATTGGTGTTTATGGTTAGGTACAGTCGTCCAACGATTGTGCTTTTTTCGCAAATGCGCTTTTGTTAAATCATCCCCCAGTGTTGCATCGATTATATGCAACGCAGGACACGCTAGATAAACTAGTAATATCATCAACCATGTGTAGTTATAACTAGTGATTATGATTGATTGATTGTTTTTTACAAGATAAGTTAGCTAGCTAGCAACTTACTTTGGCTTCTACTGCATTCACGTAACAGGCAGGCTCCTCGTGGAGTGCAATGAGAGGCAGGTGGTTAGCGCGTTGGACTAGTTAACTGTAAGGTTGCAAGATTGGTTCCCCTGAGCTGACAAGGTGACAATCTGTAGTTCTGCCCCTGAACAAGGCAGTTAACCCACCGTTCCTAGGCCATCATTGAAAATAAGAATGTGTTCTTAACTGACTTGCCTAGTTAAATAAAGGTATAAAAATAAAATAAAAAAGATTTCCGATTGTTATGAAAACTTGAAATTGGCCCTAATTAATCGGCCATTCCGATTAATCGGTAGACCTCTAATCACAAGTCACTTTAAACAATGCCACTCTAAATAATGCCACTTAATAATGTTTACATATCTTACATTACTCATACCACATGTACAGTTGAAATACGAAGTTTACATACACTTAAGTTGGAATCATTAAAACTCGTTTTTCAACCAATCCACACATTTCTTGTAAACAAACTAGTTTTGGCAAGTCGGTTAGGACATCTACTTTGTGCATGACACAAGTAATTTTTCCAGCAATTGTTTACAGACAGATTATTTCACTTACAATTCACTGTATCACAATTCCAGTGGGTCAGAAGTTTACATACAATAAGTTGACTGTGCCTTTAAACAGCTTGGAAAATTTCAGAAAATGATGTCATTGCTTTAGAAGCTTCTGAAAGGCTAATTGACATCATTTGAGTCAATTGGAGGTGTATCTGTGGATGTATTTCAAGGCCTACCATCAAACTCAGTGTCTCTTTGCTTGACATCATGGGTCAAAAAAAAATCAGTCAAATTGTAGACCTCCACAAGTCTGGTTCATCATTGGGAGCAATTTCCAAATTCCTGAAGGTACCATGTTCATCTGTACAAACAATAGTTCGCAAGCATAAACACCATGGGACCACGCAGCCATCATACCGCTCAGGAAGGAGACACGTTCTGTCTCCTAGAGATGAACTTACTTTTGTGCCGAAAAGTGCAAATCAATCCCAGAACAACAGCAAAGGACATTGTGAAGATGCTGGAGGAAACAGGTACAAAAGTATCTATATCCACAGTAAATCGAGTCCTATATCGACATAACCTGAATGGTCGCTCAGCGAGGAAGTAGCCACTGCTCCAAAACCGCCACAAAAAAAATTGATTACGGTTTGCAACTGCACATGGCGACAAAGATCGTACTTTTTGGAGAAATGTCCTCTGGTCTGATGAAACAAAAATAGAACTGTCTGGCCATAATGACCATCGTTATGTTTGGTGGAAAAAAGGGGACGCTTGCAAGCCGAAGAACACCATCCCAACCTTGAAGCACAGTGGTGGCAGCATCATGTTGTGGGGTGCTTTGCTGCAGGAGGGACTGGTGCACTTCACAAAATAGACAGCGTCATGAGGAAGGAAAATTATGTGGATATATTGAAGCAACATCTCAAGACATCAGTTAGTTAAAGCTCGGTCGCAAATGGGTCTTCCAAAAGGACAATGACCCCAGGCATACTTGCAAAGTTGTGGCAAAAAGGCTTAAGGACAACAAAGTCAAAGTACTGGAGTGGTCATCACAAAGCCCTGACCTCAATGCTATAGAAGATTTGTGGGCAGAACTGAAAAAGCGTGTGCGAGCAAGGTGGCCTACAAACCTGACTCAGTTACACCAGCTCTGTCAGGAGGAATGGGCCAAAATTCACCCAACTTATTGTGGGAAGCTTGTGGAAGGCTACCTGAAACGATTGACACAAGTTAAACAATTTAAAGGCAATGCTACCAAATACTAATTGAGTGTATGTAAACTTCCGACCCACTGGGAATGTGGTGAAAGAAATAAAGTCTGAAATAAATAATTCTCTCTACTATTATTCTGAAATTTCACTTTCTTAAAATAATACGGTGACCCTAACTCACCTGAGACAGGGAATTTTTACTAGGATTAAATGTCAAGAATTGTGAAAAACTGAGTTTAAATGTACTTTGCTAAGGTGTATGTAAACTTCCGACTTCAACTGTATGTACTGTATTGAGACCCAATCACTGGACACTTAAATTAATAGATCACTAGTCACTTTAAACAATTCCACTTTAAATAATGCCACTTTAATAATGTTTACATATCTTACATTACTCATATCCCATGTATATACTGTATTTTATACCATCTACTGCACCTTGCCTATGCAGCTCGGCCATCGGTCATCTATATACTTATATGTACATATTCTCATTCACCCCTTTAGATTTGTGTTGGGGAATTGTTAGATTACTTGTTAGATTTGTGTGTATTAGGTAGTTGTTGGGAATTGTTAGATGACTTGTTAGATATTACTGCACTGTTGGAACTAGAAGCACAAGCATTTTGCTACACTCACATTAACACATCTGCTAACCATGTGTATGTGACCAATACAATTTGATTTGATTTGATGTAGGCCCTAACAGTTTGTGGGCACTGTTTGTCACCGTTATAGTGCAATTAATTGTTTAGTGTTGTGTAGTGGCTTTGCTGGCACGCATGTACAATGTTTGGGGGGAGTTTGCCCGACCAAGATTTACATGCTAAAATCGCCACTGACTGTACATGTGCTCCTGAGGCAGTGGCTTAAACCGCTACATCAGCCAGGCCACCAGGCTCACCATGTTAGTGGGATCGACTAGTCCGATGCTGTTGACATACACCGCTGTCTCAGTCACTATGGGCCTCACTGAAACAAAATACACCACACCTTTCACCTTTATGTATATAGCCTAACTGTACAGGCCAGCATCACGGAGTCCCCACTTCACTGTTGATATTGAGACTGGTGTTTTACAGGTACTATTTCATGAAACTACTAGTTGAGGGGTCTGTTTCTCAAACTAGACACTCTAATGTACTTGTCCTCTTGCTCTGTTGTGCACCGGGGCCTCCCACTCCTCTTTCTATTCTGGTTAGCGCCCGTTTGCGCTGTTCTGTGAAGGGAGTAGTAGACAGCGTTGTACGAGATCTTCAGTTTCTTGGCAATTTCTCGCATGGAATAGACTTCATTTCTCAGAACAAGAATAGACTGATGAGTGTCAGAAAAAAAATATTTGTTTCTGGCCATTTTGAGCCTGTAATTGAACCCACCAATGCTGATGCTCCAGATACTCAACTAGTCTAAAGAAGGCCAGTTTATTGCTTCCTTAATCAGCACAACAGTTTTCAGCTGTGCTAATATAATTGCAAAAGGGTTTTCTAATGATCAATTAGCCTTTTAAAATGCTAAACGTGGATTAGCTAACACAACGTTGCATTGAAACGCAGGAGTGATGGTTGCTGATGGGCTTCTGTATGCCTATGTAGATATGCTATTTAAAAAATCTGCCGTTTCCAGCTACAATAGTCATTTACAATTCATTCATCAAACATCAATTTGATGTTATTTTAATGGGCAAAAAAAATGTTTTTCTTTCAGACAAGGACATTTGTAAGTGACCCCAAACTATTGAACGGTATTGTACATCTCAAACTCACGAAAATAATTTAGGCTACTATGCTTAGAAGTTGAATATTAATTTGATTTGATCCTCCCTGTCAGTGTATAAAACATTTTTTGTGAACTGAACTCCTAACAATGACCCAGAGCCTTGCGATCAATCATGATTTGGCTCAGTTGCATTCTAACCACCGTGTGTTATCAATCTGCTTAAATAACTTCACATTGGCCTGCACATAGCAAATACAGGCCATTGCCTTGGATTTTTATTTTAAGAATAACTGGTAATAAACTGGCAATGGGCCGTGTCCTGATTTTGAGATATGCTTGCAGATACAATTCTACGTTGATATACACTCTGAAGATTACTGGTGACGCTAAACAATGCTAAGTAAGGTAATAATGAAATTATGACATATCACCAGTTTACATAATTATTGGGGAACTAAAATGTATTATTCAAAAAAAGAAAGCCGATTCCCACTGGCTGCTACTACTTGCCTCCAATGTCAGGGCGGAGTTTGTTGTCATAGCCCTGAAGCAATCGATTTACAGTTTTTTCCAACTGCTTACACACAAAATCTTTTCATGCCACACAATTTTTGAAACCTCTCACTCAAAGTGCAAAACTACACACTAAATATCCAAAACCATAAGCTATTTCTCAGCCTTTGACTCAGTTGTCAATTGCATAAAACACTTTTTTCAAAACACTACACACAATTCTCTACCTAGAACACAAAAATCTAATAGGAAGTGACTTGCTTTCCTTTTCCAAACACAACCAATCAAAATGCTACACTTATTCACCAGGTCACACACACACACTCCTCACATGTGCAAACACTAATAGCTTAACTGATCACTAACCAATCACTGCTTTACTGTAGTATAGGCCTATAAGGTCTGGATGCCAACAATGGACAGAGAGCAAGAGGAGTAGGAGGGAGAAGAAGAGGAAGAAGAGGACGAGGGCAAAGAAGAGAAGGAAGGAGAGCCATCTCTGATGAGATTAGGGCAACACTTGTTGATCATGTGATCAACCACGGTTTGACCATGAGAGAGGCTGGACTGAGAGTCCAGCCCAACTTGAGTCGATTTACAGTGGCGTCCATAATTCGAACCTTCAGAAATTAGAACAGATATGCAACTATATAATGACTATTTTAGCATTACAGTAATGTACTGTAAAATATGTATGACTGCATAGTATTGCATAAACATTTGTAACTCTAAGCCATCCATTTACTGCACTGCATTGAATGAATGAGGTTGGTTATCATGCTGTACTACATTTTTTGTACATTGTTTACAGTTCCTATGCTGAACACATACTGTGTTTGAATTCTGTACAGTGGAAAGGCAAAGACATCATGGAGGACGAGGACGCTTGTTTACAGATGTACAAAAAACTGTAATTATAAATATGGTTTTGGCCAACAATGAAATTAGGATTCGAGAGATAAGAGAGCATATCTTGAATAATGACACCATATTTAACAACATCAATGCTGTAAGCCTGTCGACCATACAACGCATCCTCCAACGGCACCGAGTGATGATAAAACAACTTTACAAGGTGCCATTTGAGAGAAACTCTGACAGAGTCAAGAATATGTGACATGACTTTGTAGAGGTATGTATGCAACACTACTTCTAGTACTTCATACATACCATCTTTACTCATCTGTATATCATTTTGTCTGTTACAGAGAGTATTGGAGCTGGATGCCCATGTAATTCGCCATTCATTTATTTATGTGGATGAGGTTGGCTTCAACCTCACCAAAACCAGGCGCCGCGGAAGAAATGTAATAGGACAGAGGGCAATTACCAATGTCCCTGGACAGCGTGGGGGTAATATGTGTGCTGCCATCACTCAAAACGGGGTCCTCCATCACAATGTCACACTGGGTCTGTACAACACCGGCCATATGCTCACTTTTCTGGATGCAATTTACACAATGCTTGTCCCTGTTCCAGATCAGGAACCTGCTAGATTTGTCGATTTATGGGACAATGTTAGTTTTCACCGGGCTGTTCTGGTCCAAAACTGGTTTGCCACCCATCCACAATTTGTAGTTTTGTACCTACCCCCATATTCACCTTTTCTAAATCCCATAGAGGAATTCTTCTCAGCCTGGCGCTGAAAAGTGTATGATCGTCAACCATATGCCCGCATGGCGCTTCTCCAGGCAATGGAGGATGCATGTGGGGACATAGAGGTTGCCTCTGTCCAAGGTTGGATACGCCATGCTAGGAGATACTTCCCTCGATGTTTGGCAAGAGAAAACGTATCTTGTGATGTGGACGAAGTATTGTGGCCAGACCCAGGCCGGAGAAGAGATGAAGCATAACTTAGCACTGGTGACTACCCCCCCAACAACCCATAATGTCAAAGGGGAATAACGTCTTAGAAATGTTTACAAATTCATATAAAATGCTAATCTGAAATGTCTTGAGTCAATAAGTATTCATCCCCTTTGTTATGGGAAGCCTAAATAATCTCAGGAGTAAAAATGTACTTAATCTATAAGAGCCTAAACCCTGTCTAAGCCTGGAGGGGGGGTGGGGGGTTTAAGAAGATCATAGCAAGGCTCATTTTGCTACTTGATTTAGAATTTTACAACCCATTTGAAGTATCAAAATAATATATCCCAAAAATATTTGATCAAAGTTTATTTTGGGCCTTTATGCTATTAGCCCAAATAAACATATTGAATAACAGATTCACAACATGGAACAACAGATAGTCCCCCAAAACATCTAAAGGATGTTTGTTCTGTCCTACATCTGAACTAATTTTTCAGGAAACATATATATTTTTGAAAGTATTTAACCCCACAATTTTGACACTAAACAGTCTCATATGCAGTATACTTTTATTAATTTGTTCAACTGGTACCGAGGGACCTTGTGAGGCCTGTGGATGTCATAGAGCAAAACAACTGACATGTACTGTACGTGTTCGTGAGTGTCTCACTTTTCCATAGAGGGGTCATATATGTAGCCCAAACTGTTCGGACGCTACAGACAGAAGTTGGCAGATTGGCTGTACCGACTTCAGATGAGGCCCAAGATGCCTGTGGGCTAGAGCAAAACGGAGAACACCATTGTTTTTTAAAAAATTTATTTTTTAATTTCACCTTTATTTAACCAGGTAGGCTAGTTGAGAACAAGTTCTCATTTGCAACTGCGACCTGGCCAAGATAAAGCATAGCAGTGTGAGCAGACAACACAGAGTTACACATGGAGTAAACAATTAACAAGTCAATAACACAATAGGAAGGAAAAAAAAGGGGAGTCTATATACATTGTGTGCAAAAGGCATGAGGTAGGCGAATAATTACAATTTTGCAGATTAACACTGGAGTGATAAATGATCAGATGGTTATGTACAGGTAGAGATATTGGTGTGCAAAAGAGCAGAAAAGTAAATAAATAAAAACAGTATGGGGATGAGGTAGGTAAAAATGGGTGGGCTATTTGCCGATAGACTATGTACAGCTGCAGCGATCGGTTAGCTGCTCAGATAGCAGATGTTTGAAGTTGGTGAGGGAGATAAAAGTCTCCAACTTCAGCGATTTTTGCAATTCGTTCCAGTCACAGACAGCAGAGAACTGGAACGAAAGGCGGCCAAATGAGGTGTTGGCTTTAGGAATGATCAGTGAGATACACCTGCTGGAGCGCGTGCTACGGATGGGTGTTGCCATCGTGACCAGTGAACTGAGATAAGGCGGAGCTTTACCTAGCATGGACTTGTAGATGACCTGGAGCCAGTGGGTCTGGCGACGAATATGTAGCGAGGGCCAGCCGACTAGAGCGTACAAGTCGCAGTGGTGGGTGGTATAAGGTGCTTTAGTGACAAAACGGATGGCACTGTGATAAACTGCATCCAGTTTGCTGAGTAGAGTGTTGGAAGCAATTTTGTAGATGACATCGCCGAAGTCGAGGATCGGTAGGATAATCAGTTTTACTAGGGTAAGTTTGGCGGCGTGAGTGAAGGAGGCTTTGTTGCGGAATAGAAAGCCGACTCTTGATTTGATTTTCGATTGGAGATGTTTGATATGAGTCTGGAAGGAGAGTTTACAGTCTAGCCAGACACCTAGGTACTTATAGATGTCCACATATTCTAGGTCGGAACCATCCAGGGTGGTGATGCTAGTCGGGCGTGCGGGTGCAGGCAGCGAACGGTTGAAAAGCATGCATTTGGTTTTACTAGCGTTTAAGAGCAGTTGGAGGCCACGGAAGGAGTGTTGTATGGAATTGAAGCTCGTTTGGAGGTTAGATAGCACAGTGTCCAAGGACGGGCCAATTCAAAAATCTACATTTTTTGGTTTAGTTGTCACCTAAATGTGTTATCTGTCATGCCCTGATCTCTTTCACCTGTCCTTGTGCTTGTCTCCACCGCTTCCAGGTGTCGCCCATCTTCCCCACTTATCCTCTGGGTATTTATACCTGTTTTCTGTCTGTCTGGGCCAGGTCGTCTTGTTTGTTCAAGCCAACCAGCGTTTTGTGTCTCAGCTCCTGCTTTTTCCAGTTTCTCGTTTTCCTGGTTTTTGACATTTGCCTGTCCTGACCCTGTACCCACCCGCCTGACCACTCTGCCTGTCCCTGAGTCTGCTTGCCTTCCTGTACCTTTGCTCCACCTCTGGATTATTGACCTCTGCCTGACCTGAGCCTGCCTGCCGTCCTGTACCTTGGCCTCTACTCTGGATTGTCGACCCCTGCCTGCATTGACCTATCATTTGCCTGTCCCTGTTGTTACAATAAACATTGTTAATTCACACAGTATGCACTTGGGTCTTACCTTGATTCCTGATAGTTATCACTGCACTTTCAACAATTTAAAACCACAACAAAGTTCAAATGGGAAAACAATGTCAGTTATTTTATTTATTTATAACAATGTGTTATCACTGTTTTTCATCTAATAGTGCAACCAAATGACCTGGATTGCAGTTGAGATTACATTAAAGCACATAGTGCAAGTGATCAATGCCGTTTGAGATTCTGTGTAGATAATTATAGCAATTGTGAAGATTTCCACAGACATGTGACCCTGAACATGCACTCTTTCTATGATTACATATGAAGACATTTTTTGTTACAGTAACCTCAATGTGGCCATGGAGGTGTTACACATTTTAAGGTTGAATAAATGCTGTTACATTAGTTTGTAAGATAGCTATTTACTGTCTTAGAAAAGTAACAGAATATCAACTTTTGAATATTGAACTTTTGTTTCTTTCCAGTTTGTCTACAAATGAATAATGATTTGTTGGACTCGCATCTCCATTTCAACCCAAAATCTAAGTTAAAGTATGGGTCGAAATCAAATCAAATCAAACTTTAAATGCACTTTAAATACAGTTTGATTTCAGATATTTGATTGAGATGGAGATGTGAATATTGTTAAGTTGTAGATTACATTTGAAATCAACTAAAGCGTGAAACCCTCGGCCTATATGTATTGTCTCTTTTAAGTTTAATCCTGGGCTGAACTTGAACAACAGCTCTTGATGACTTCCCAAAAGCTATGTAGACCGAAATAGCGTCATTGATGATATATGATTGGTAAAGTAAGGTTACATTTAATTTGCTCTGTTGAACCTACCCTTTGGAATGACTTCGATAGCAACAGTGAATCTATTAAGTGGAGATTTCTCAACAATCATTCTCATGATAGCACATTGGTTATACTGTAGTTAGTGACAAATATCAAAGCTAAGCAGAGTTGGGCTTGGTTGAAACCCTGGATGGGAGACTGAAGGGATAGCTGTAGATAGAGCAACTCCCCAGTAGGAGATGCTGCCCAGCCTATTGTTTTTTTCTTATAGTGGATATTACGTTGAAGATCTGACGTTGTTTCAAAGGTACAAATTCAACATATTTTAAACAAGGTTTGTCTATGTTGAAAATTGATTACAATGATGACATAATCCTGTGTTTGAAATGGTACCCTTAAAACAACAGTTGATTACTTTTTTCAAATCCAATGTATTTTCCACGTAGATTCCACGTCACAATATGTTGACAAATTACATTGAAACAACGTTGATTTAACCAGTTTGTGCCTAGTAGGAATTCTTAGTAAATCCTCTATAAATCCTATCATATAATACATAATATAAACATGTCAAACAAGTTTGTCCCACATCATGTTTTATGTGAGCTCATAAATCTACCACGACACTTTAATTAAGCAAATTGTATGGTAGCATATTGTTGAGGGCTGCAATAATGTGGGGTGAGCATTTAGTGTCACAACCAAAACACAGCTCTAGGTTCAGCTTACTCTACCCCAGTGTTCCTGGGTTAATGGTTGTGCAGACTTTTGATCCAATAGCACGTGAAGGTTTCGATGGGCTGGACTACTGCTACAGGCATATTGATTGATCCATTGATTGGAGCCAATTTAACAGAGCTGTAACACCCAGAACTGACCCTAGACCAGCCCTAAGGGGCAACCTTGTCTTGAAACTTTCATTTCAGTAGCGGCAGCAGAATGCTCACCAGTATTTGCCTAACCCTCCAGCTGGATGCCAGAAAAGGAAAACAGGTCTGGGAAAACAGGGCTGGATGCTCGTGGGAACCCTAGGGATTAATACATCAGTGGCCAGGGTCATTGTAGTTGAATCAATATAACTCACTAGTACAAGCAAATACGAAAACCTCAACCATCAGACATTATTAAGGACAAATACACTGTGCTGATCAAAGCCATGCAATGTTGATGCAAACTACTGTAGCTGAACCAATCTAATGCAAGAACACTGGGCAAAAACTGGTTGAATTAATGTTGCTTCCAAGTCATTTCAACAAAAAAAATCTATGTGATGACATTAAATCTATGTGGGAAACTGATTGGATTTGTGCTTTAACCTTGAGTTTAATTAGTTTATGGCCAACAGAGATATATTTGACCATTCGTTTTAAGGATCAAACTCATAAATCATATATCTTGCTCTTGGAGTGACAGATGATATTGCCATGAAGACATTCAGATTAAGGTCCATCTTGAAGCATGTATGTGAAATCTGCTCTAGAGGCAAGGATATAGCCTACTTGAAACATATTAAACAAAATGCACAGTATCTCACCTTCTATACTCTAAGCGAAACAATGACATTTTCTATGTGAAGTACTGTAGATGGTGGACATTCTGATGCTGAGTCTTAGAATAACGTTTGCTGCTTGAAAAAAATGAATGAATATTGCGCGTTTCATTTAGAATGAAAACGATTAGATGCAATAGCCTGACTTAAGTGACATTGCCCGCTGAAATACAAGGAGATACTGTATGCTCCCTACATGCTATAAGGGTAGGATATGACGGGGGAAATCCTTTACACTTAACAAATTAGGCCAGACCAGGGTTTGCCGTTCTATGCGTCTAAATGAACAATATTGCAAGAAATTGAGTAGGCCTAGATTGTGTCTGGACAGTGACAACCGCGCACGAATCCTTTGCATAGATGCTACGGGTAGCAGCTAATTAAAAACCTCCAGTAGGACTGTCATCTTCAACTCTTTCACCCTTGTTTAGTACCATAAAGGTCCAGTCACCGACTGCCCTAATTCAGAACCACCGAAAGCTCTTTGGTCATGCATATTCTCTCTAGTCCAGTTCAAATTGACCAGACTCCGAGAAGAACGAGGAACAGCCACGCATTCATCGCTTTGCCTATGACATATTGCACCAGAAGCTTCGCACATATTGCAGGAATTCCCACAGTTCATTGTCAATAAAAAATAAATAATAATAGGAACTAGGTCTGGAAAATAATAAAACCGCAATTGTTCCTCATTCGTTATTAAACGCGTATAGGTAGGGTTACAGATGTTTCCGAATTGGTGGTCAATTCTGCTAATCGATGCATTTGAGTGATGCATACATTATCTTTCTGGTGTTATGCTCCAGTAAGGTGGGCGATGATAGGGTAGACTCCTGTAATATGACTTGAGAGAGTCTGCGTAGCCTTCTCTTTTCCAGATGAAAAGGTCTTCTTCGATTGCTGCCCCAGTGGTTCTTTTACGCTCATCTTGAATCTCTAACCCGCTGACATGGCTGTATAGCCTACTAACTGATCTGCACCCATTTAAAAATGTTTTGTGAAAAAGATAATAAATACTACACAGTCTAAATACAGTTGAAGTCGGAAGTTTACATACACCTTAGCCAAATAGATGTAAACTCAGTTTATCACAATTCCTTACATTTAATCCTAGTAAATATTCCCTGTTTTAGGTCAGATATGATCACCACTTTATTTTAAGAATGTGAAATGCCATAATAATAGTAGAGATAATGATTTATTTCAGCTTTTATTTCTTTTCATTACATTCCCAGTGGGTCAGAAGTTTCATACACTCAATTAGTATTTGGTGCATTGCCTTTAAATGGTTTAACTTGGGTCAAACGTTTCAGGTAGCCTTCCACAAGCTTCCCACAATAAATTGGGTGAATTTTGGCCCATTCCTCCTGACAGAGCACGTTTGTAGGCCTCCTTGCTCACACACGCTTTTTCAGTTCTGCCCACAAATCTTCTATAGGATTGAGGTCAGGACTTTGTGATGACCACGCCAATACTTTGACTTTGTTGTCCTTACGCCATTTTGCCACAACTTTGGACATATGGTTAGGGTCATTGTCCATTTGGAAGACCCATTTACGACCAAGCTTTAACTTCCTGACTGATGTCTTGAGATGTTGCTTCAATATATCCACATAATTTTCCTCCCTCACGGGGCCATCTATTTTGTGAAGTGCACCAGTCCCTCCTGCAGCAAAACACCCCACAACATGATGCTGCCACCCCTGTGCACAGTTGGGATGGTGTTCTTCGGCTTGCAAGCCTCCCCCGTTTTCCTCCAAACATAACGATGGTCATTATGGCCCAACAGTTCTATTTTTGTTTAATCAGACCAGAGGATATTTCTCCAAAAAGTACGATCTTTTATGGCGGTTTTGGAGCAATGGCTTCTTCCTTGCTGAGTGGCCTTTCAGGTTATGTCAATAACCTTTGTTTTACTGTGGATATAGATATTTTTGTACCTGTTTCCTCCAGTATTTTCACGACGTCCTTTGCTGTTGTTCTGGGATTGATTTGCACTTTTCGCACCAAAGTATGTTCATCTCTATGAGACAGAATGCATCTCCATTCTGAGCGGTATGATGGCTGCGTGGTCCCATGGTGTTTATCCTTGGGTACTATTGTTTGTACAGATGAATGTGGTACTTTCAGGCGTTTAGAAATTGCTCCCAAGGATGAACCAGACTTGTGGAGGTCTACAATTATTTTTTCTGAGGTCTTGGCTGATTTATTTTGATTTTCCCATGATGTCAAGCAAAGAGGCACTGAGTTTGAAGGTAGGCCTTGAAATATATCCACAGGTACACCTCCAACTGACTCAAATTATGTCAATTAGCCTATCAGAAGCTTCTAAAGTCATGACATCATTTCTGGAATCTTCCAAGCTGTTTAAAGGCACAGTCAACTCAGTGTAAGTAAACTTCTGACCCACTGAAATTGCGATACAGTGAATTATAAGTGAAATAATCTGTCTGTAAACAATTGTTGGAAAAATGACTTGAAGATGTCCTAACCGACTTGCCGAAACTATAGTTTGTTAACAAGAAATGTGTGGAGTGATTGAAAAACTAGTTTTAATGACTCCAACCTAAGCGTATGTAAACTTCCGACTTCAACTGTGTATGCTTCAACAACGATATGCATAGAAGTATCAGTAGTAGGTGTATCAGTAGGCTATGTTCCAACCCTGCCATGACTTAGCTAGCCTATATTGACTTCGAAAATACAGCTCCTTCAAATGATTTCTATAAACAAAATGTATATAGTGACTTGCGAGCCTATATCTTTCAATGTTTCCACAGTTCAAACAATGTTATTTAACAAATGTCCATCAAAGTTCCCACAACCCCTGAACCCAACCTACAGGATTATGTTCTCACAAACCAACCTATGGATAATGGTAACTCTACTTCAATGTTCCCATAAACCAACTTATTGTAAATTACTCTACTTCAATGTTCCCACAACCCCGCCAAGCTGATGACTATCCCTCTGCGGCACTTTGCCACAGGACAGAGTAAAAGATCAGATGTTGATTAAATAAACAAGTTGTAATAGCAGCGATCAGCGATTCAGCACCACCGAAGTGGACAGTGACTTTTTGAGGGGCAGCCATTCAGCCTGGGTGCCAGTATGTTTCTACTCTCTTGCCAACTCCTTATGGAATTGTCAAGCCAAACAATGATTGAGAAGGAGTTACCAGAAACAAATATTGGACCAGGCTACAGCCATCCCCAGTAGAATCCCTGAAAATGGAGGAAGGCCAGCCTAACCAGGCAGTGATTAGCCTAGAAGCCTGGAACCGTGAGGCTCACCTATCTGTTCAGCCTTTTTCAGTCATATTGACTTTTTTTAAACAAACTGTAAATAATAGGGAATAGATTGTAAGCAAAAATGTACCTCTCCATTTCTTTGAAATCACAGCCGACAACACAAGCAATAGTAATGATACATCTGCCTTAAAGCACATTTTCCACTGGTTACATTGGACAGTATCCAACAAATATGTTTTAATTTAACCATTCTTTAACCATGACAGTCAATTGTGAACCAGGTCATTAATGATAGGCTATGCCACAAATCTTGCATTATACATCAGACATCAAACAGTAACCTAATATTACTGTGGTTTTCGCTGCCAATATCACGCCCTGATCTGTTTCACCTGTCCTTGTGATTGTTTCCACCCCCTCCAGGTGTCGCTTATTTTCCCCAGTGTATTTATCTCTGTGTTTCCTGTCTCTCTGTGCCAGTTCATCTTGTATGTTTTTCTAAGTCAACCAGCGTTTTTCCCGTTCTCCTGCTTTTTGCTATTTTCTTTTTTCTAGTCCTCCCGGTTTTGACCCTTACCTGTTTCTGGACTCTGTACCCACCTGCCTGACCATTCTGCCTGCCTTGACCATGAGCCTGTCTGCCACTCTGTACCTCTTGGACTCTGATCTGGTTTTCACCTTTTTGCCTGTCCACGACCATTCTCTTGCCTACTCCTTTTGGATTAATAAACGATGTAAGACTCCAACCATATGCCTCCTGTGTCTGTATCTGGGTCTTGCCTTGTGTCATGATAGCCAATCGCAGTGATGAATAATATGTGCTGCTGAGGCAGGGGAGAGTAAAACGCTAGTCAAATTAGTATGCAGCCAGACGCACTCCAGAAGGTGTCAGTGCAATAACATGAATAGAACCATAGAATTAGGAATAGGATCTCTATGGATAGAACTGCATGTCACCATGGTAATGCCACTCATTAGCATTCCAAACTGCTCTGAGTATCTCCACGCCAAACAAATCTACTGATGTCTGGCCAACAGGTACATGTACTTCTATACTAGGCCCCTGGGTATGGACAAATAAAAGGGGAGCAGGAGGTGGTCCTGACCCCAGCCTATTAAAATGTCAGCTGGCATGTTATCCGTTCTCCTTTTCTGTTTACGTGCCTCTATACAGTGATTTCCTATAGAAAATCAGATCTGCTTTTGAAATGGTTCTGACACCAATGGTCCAATGAGATGTATGAAACTTCTGTATGTGTAATGTTTACTGTTCATTTTTGTTGTTTTTCACCTTATATATTCACTTTGTATGTTGTCTACCTCACTTGCTTTGGCAATGTTAACACATGTTTCCCATGCCAATAAAGCCCTTGAATTGAATTGAATTGAATTGTATGTTCTAACAAAAAAACATCCATCTTAATGGATGTCTAATTTCCTTTGAGGATGACCCTGAAAGGGAGGCCATGATAAATAAAAGGCTGAACGAGTCCTCTGAAGATAAGAGTAGCTGACATCACCATGGCTGTCTTAGGAGGACTATTCTATACCCACTCAGCAGTCAAAGTGAAGCCTCTCTGTTGGATGGTTGACTTTTTGCCTCTCACGTGTCTTGTTTTATGAAATGATTCTATGATAATCCAGACACGCAATCCCGACTCAAAGGGGGTGTTCACTTACTTTCAACATCAAATCATCTGTTAGAAGACCTATCCTCTGTTGCTAGGCAACTGTATCAACACCCTGATCAGCTTGACTGGTGTGCCTTTAAAAGGGAATCTCACATCTGCTGTTTTTTTCCTTCACTGTTTCCTCTTTTTCTCTGTTCACCAGAGCTGTGTCTTTCTGTGAACCCGTTAGGAGACCTGTGAGAGAATACCTCATTCAAATATAATACTTTATGCTTTCTATATCAGGATAGCCAAGCCTCACATGCAAACACCAACGCAGTCCAATTCCATTCATTCTCAACTTCAGGGTAAAATGGCTGCCAGCCAAGTATTCGGGAAGACCGTGATGAAGTCTGCATTTCTGCAACTCCTAACACCCATCTCCAGAGAGGAAATATATAAAAAATATTTCTGAACAAAACTTCAGACTACCTTGATTTCTAATAGGCTCCTTTAGAGGGGCAAGAAGTAGATGGGTGAAGGCTGAGAAGGAGAAACTTGTGAAGTGAGAGAGTAGGGTGGAGGAAGCGACTGATAGTACAAGGCAAGAGGGAGGGAAGGCAGATAGCCTAAGTCTTAGTTCACATTCTAAACTTCTCCACGGTCTAATTAATCTAAATGAGTCGACTCTGCTGTGACCTTGGCTACAAATAAACAAGTACATAGGAGACTATATAGATGTATATTCTGAATACATTTGCAGTTTTCACACAAAAAGGCAAAGGGTTGATGTTGATTCCTAAAATGAATTTTCTGTTTGGTTTTATACACTTTTTTTCCTTCAAAATAAGGGTTTCCCAGAGGGCTAGGCAGACGGTAGGAGGTACACAAACAGACTGCATTGAGCTCTCTCAAGCCATGGTTACTCATCTTTGTCTCCTCTGGCAAAGAAGTCTGTTGATTATGTTTGGCAGGATCCTGTCCCAAATGGATCATACTGCACTGTGTCTATGGCCTGTCAACAAAGAGAGCTGAGGCAGAATTACATTTGGTATGTGGCCTGCGCTCATGTTGTTTTCGCTGTGTGGCTGGTATGGATGTTTACTGTGGTCATGGAGGTATGCGGTTGTGTTCAGTCTGTGCATTATGTGGATGCTATGGTTTGTTGTGGTTGGTTCTGTGATTGTGGTAAACTCATGTGACCTCACCTCAGTTTAAGCAAATCTGTGCATAAACCATACAGTGAAATGTGACTTACTTTATTGGAGGACTAAGTTCACCTTAACCTCCCCCCAAAAAGATCAACATTTATATAGGAAAAAATACAGTGGACTCATTTCATGCTCAAAAATCTAAAGACTACTTCATTGTTACATTTTTGCACACAGGAAGACTGCAAACAAGCACACAGAAACAATTCATTAACTTTCCAACCTCTACCTTCCTAACAGAACAGTTGTCACAAAGTGTTTTTCAGTAACCCAGCCTCGACCCCCAAATTGATTTATCAATCGTTATTGCTTAGTTAGTAACTCCCGTCAAATGAATGCCTAGTACTTAATTGGACAGGAATTGAAAATAAATAACAGAACCAGCTGCCACTCAGCCCTCCAAGATTAGAGTTTTACACTCCTGATTTACATCAAGCTGATAGGACAAGCCCCTATTACTGTAACCAGCCGCTGTGTATTTTCATTCTAAGACACCCATGCCTTTGAGCTTATATAGCAGGGAGATAAAGACAAGCTCCCTTGACATCTGCAGACAGACACAGGCTGACTGGTTAAGGGGGCACAGTGGGATGCGGTAGTGGAGATAAAAGTTCTAATGACACTCGACAGTTCTGCCCACTGGCAATGGGCTGGCCTTTAGAGGTCCACCTTAAAATAGATCAGGGAAGAGAGTTTATGCTTCCCCTGAAGGCCAGGTGGCATGTTATGCATGTGTGGACAAATGTAAGCTGTACTGCCATAGAGGGGTTATGTGTTAGTGTGTGTCTGTGTAAAGTATATGTCTGTGAGTCTGGATACTACTGTATGTTGTCCTTATGCTTTAGGGTGCCTTCAAATTAAAACATAGTGGGGTGGGGAGAAATGATTCTTTAAAACGCTGTTCTACCTTTTCAATTGGTTGACGGATACGTCCTTGTAACTTTTCTGATGAACAGAGCAACACAACAATAGGCCCTGCCCCAATTGAAAACATTGAGTTGTTCTGTTTTTACGCATCAGTTTGTCTAGTTTGAAGGCACCCTGAGTGCATGTGAAAGTGTCAGAGAATTTGTAGAATTTCGACTGTAGACAACAGTCTGGTATCTTCTATCACCCTAACTTAACCGCCACATGAATGATGTGTTATATAGAGGGCCTACATTATACTCACTGCCCATGGATTAACAACCTCGTCAAGCACCATTTTACTTTCCAACGCAAGCATAGGATATAAGAGTACCGTACAGTTCATCTGAACAGGTCATGAACGCAACATCTGACTTTCAGTTACTTAATCAATTTATGGATAATATTTAGGACTATATGGGTTTCTAGGGAGGTTTTATCTTATTGGAGTTTGCAGTTTGACACATTCAAAAGCAGACAAAACCTGAAACAAATAGGTAGAGAGACGATTTGAGGATTAAGGGCGAGCAGAAATGAAGATTCACACAGTGAGGGAATTCTGTTGAAATACTGTGCAATGCTTGCTGTTTTCTTTAGAACACTATACTGTATAGCCTGCTCTTATATAAATTGCGGAAAGTTCAGTAACACCAGGTATTCAGTAGTGTTGGGGTATCACAGTGTGGGGATTTCAACAACACTAGGTATTCAGTAGTGTTGGGGTATCGGCAGTGTGGGGATTTCAGCAACACTAGGTATTCAGTAGTGTTGGGGTATCACAGTGTGGGGATTTCAACAACACTAGGTATTCAGAAGTGTTGGGGTATCACAGTGTGGGGATTTCAACAACACTAGGTATTCAGTAGTGTTGGGGTATCGGCTGTGTGGGGATTTCAGCAACACTAGGTATTCAGTAGTGTTGGGGTATCGGCTGTGTGGGGATTTCAACAACACTAGGTATTCAGTAGTGTTGAGGTATCAGCAGTGTGGGGATTTCAGCAACACTAGGTATTCAGCAGTGTTGGGGTATCAGCAATGTGGGGATTTCGGCAGTGTTAGGATTTTAGGAGCGCTGGGATTTGGGTGCCAGATGTCCTACTGCTGACTGTCGTGTGTTGGTTCTGGGAGTCCTGAGGCTGCCTAAGGGAGGTGTGTGTGTCTGTACATTTCCATTTCCATTTCCCTTTAATTTGAGCATTAGGAGGTTTTGTACAGTATGAAATATATGCTTTATGAAAGGATGTGTTGGTGAGGTACAGTAAGGGAAATTATTGTTTACTTCATTAAGATCTGTGATTCAGCCACTCCCCCGGGCTTGAAGTGGCACGAAACCAGTAACAGTCAAGGACAGGCAAGGGCAGAGGTCAGGTTGGTAACACCATGTCATATTACTGGACATGCTAGGTTAACACTTCCCTTCAGGCAGCTTCAAATAAAAGTATTGTGAATTCAGCCATTTCTTCTGAATATATTTCCCTGCTTCATACTATATGTCTACTGGCATAAGTATGACATTATCAATCCTCAGGCATTATGTCACTCGTATGGCAGTGTTATGTAGGCTCTGTGTACGGCCTCCTCAAGTCAAGTGAAAAAGAACTACTGTCTGTTTAACTGCAGCCAATAGTTTAAAGGATGATGTCCTCACATGTCTTGTTATCTGATTAATCAGAGGGAAGCTCCAGGCTACTGTGTGAGAACGCTGACTAAATCCTTAATAGGGGAGCTCAATTCACCACCATTCATTGAGTCACTTCTAACGTTTCTGTATCGTATCTATTTGAAATGTTATGGTTGGAAAATCTCCACAATTTGGCACCTAATTACCATTGAAGAATTTTGATTTGTTATTTATTTAACCTTTATTTAACTAGGCAAGTCAGTTAAGAACAAATTCTTATTTACAATGACGGCCTACCAAAAGGCAAAAGGCCTCGGGCGGGGATGGGGGCTGGGATTAAAAATACAATTTAGGACAAAACACACATCACGACAAGAGAGACACCACAACACCATATAAATAGACACCTAAGACAACATAGGGTACCTAGTTGTTACAGCTCATGATAAATATTTTTCATTGGATTTGTTTTGTTATCGCTGCCATGTCAAACTGAAATGCCATTAATATGGTAATGGTAACTCACGGGACACCGCAAGAAACACCTGTTCAGTTCAAGGGGACTATGGCCGACCATGTAAAGCAACATATTTCACTGTACCTAGCCGGTGTGTGACAATAAACATGTATTTTTTTATTTTCTATTTTGTGCCACATCTTTAAATATACCAAATTTGTGTACAACACAGTAACAATTTCCACTAAACTACATATTTACTTACAACAGAAATGCCATGGTATAGTGCCCTCACCCATGGCTAAAACAGAAATGTGATCATATGATGGAGTTAAAAGAGTGATCAATAGAGACAACCTTGATGCCCTCAATCACACAAAATATACAAAAAAATAAGAACCCATGAATTAACTTAATTGTTAACAAACTATGCAATACTAAATAAAGTGTTACTTGATGAACTTGATATCACCAAATGTAAAGCATTTAACATGATGTATTTGGGTCCTTTGATCTACATCAGAGAAGAAGGCTACATTGCTCATGAAATTGGAAACAGGAAATCACGTACTTGATAAAGTCATTAAATGAATCTGTAAATACAAAACATCAATATTACATATTGACACACAGTACATTCCTGCAAGTTTCACTTACACTTTGTGTCCATTCACTGCCCTCTGTCAGTGTCTTAGAGCCTGTGAGTCATTACAAAAGCTACGATAAGAACAGTGAGCCTTCATCCATCCCTGAACTCATGGTGAGTCTAGCGGTGTACTGTAGGGACCTGCAGGATCAACACTCACTTGTGTGTACCTGTGTTCACTGTGTGATGATAAAATGGTGCAACATTTCCTTCCAATGTGTGAATTGAGACAATAAACATAAAGAAAAGCTCAAACGTGAACATGTACAGTATGTAAGATATGATGGGCATGGTGAGGGTTAATAATGGAACAAAAACAGGAAATTGGTGTCTGTGCTTTCTAATACAGGAGTCTTCAATAAAGGGTTATAATAACGATTTGGTCACTAGTTCTCGTGTTGATTGAATCATGGCAGTTGTTTTCTTTAAGGTTCATTAATCAGAACCTCAAATAGAAGTTAGATAAAGCATCAGAGGTTTCTTTCTTTATATAAATATAAAATCCTTACACCACTTTAAAGTTAATGTTAACCTCTTTTACAAGTATAAATGACAATTTAACTAGAAAATTGTTAAAATTTACCCGCCTATCTCCTTGTAATGAATGCACCTGCAATAGAAAGCAATCATACTGACTCCAGTGGATGCCACAGCTCCATGTAGCCTAACTCACACACAGATCCTCAGTCATGGGCCGGCAGCATAAAGTGAGTCCTGTCTCTTTGCAAAATAAATATTTTGTACTCATTTGGACGGGACCATGTCCTTTATGACTGGTTCTCTGTTCAGGTAGGTGGCCCAGTAGACCAGGTTGAAACCACCGAAGAGCACGGGGAACATAATCCGGGACATACGGTCGATTTTGCTGACGCTGTTGAAGGTCTTCTTGTTCTGCTCTGGCTTGATCTCTGGCTTGGCCTTGTTGGGGTCAGAGGTGGCGCTCTTGGAGATGGTGGGCAGACCACTTTGGTCCTTGGTGACGTTTGGGGCATAGTTTGCCACAGCAACAGCATAGGCGTTGTTCTTCTTCATGGCGGACGCCTCCTTCTTCTGCTGAGGAGAGAAATAAAATACACATTAGAGACTTTGGGGATGTTTGCAAGAAAATGAGAGGCACTAAAAGCAGGAGATACTCTGAGACAGTGTTATGACGGCTTCCTGATCCTTCAAGTGTTTGATTGTTACTAGATCATGGTGATGGTTTTCTCAGTACCTCTCACACAGCTAAGAGCTCACCTCAACAAGGTGTCAGACAGGGACTGGAGATCAAAAGTACAACACTCCACGTCTACTTGACTTGAGAGGCAATACCTCACAATGGGATTTTAATGTCACTCTGAGACACTGTAATAATTAGTCATATATGAAAATGGAGCACATCTGTTGTACAGTAAGTAGCCTATAGCTACTTCACAGTAATTATGATTCTGCCTTACTAACCATCAAAAAGTGTCTCATCTGTTAAATATCCTGTTAAACCTTATGGGTTTCATCTGAATATCAATTTGGATTGAAATCTACAGTACCTTTGAGGTCCTCAAGGAGTGTGAATCTCTTTGAAGTCTCTCATGACCATTTTAATTGGCCCCACTTGTCAAATATGTATTATGGCAGGATATATGTATGGCTACAACCAGCACAGATAATAATAGCTATTCTGAAGTAAAAACACAGCCATCACTTTCAATGTCACACCCATTTCTCTGAGTATGTGAGCTGTGGATAGAAAGTGTAATTATCAGATAGGCTGGGAAAAGAATGAGCTGAAATCAGAACTACTTACGGAATGTGATTGTTGCTGTCACATAATTATCTGGCTTAACTTGTCACGCCCTGACCTGAGATATCTGTTTTCTTTATATTTTGGTTAGGTCAGGGTGTGACTAGGGTGGGTACGCTAGTTTTGTATTGTCTAGGGTTTTTGTATGTCTAGGGTTTTTGTATGTCTAGGGTTTTTGTATGTCTAGGGGTTTTTGTAATTCTTTTGGCCTGATATGGTTCCCAATCAGAGACAGTTGTTTATCGTTGTCTCTGATTGGGGATCATATTTAGGTAGCCATTTCCCTTTGGTGTTTGTGGGATCTTGTCTATGTGTAGTTGCCTGTTAGCACTCGTTTGTATAGCGTCACGGTTCGTTTTGTTATTTTGTTAGTTTGTTCAGTGTTCATTCTTTAAATAAATAAGAATGTACGCATACCACGCTACGCCTTGGTCCGATCCTTATAACGAACGTGACATAACTGTATCAACTGTCTCCTCCTTGAGAGATCACAGATCCTTTCTGCCTTTCTCCTCTGCGTTTGAAGCACATACATGCAGTTCCCCATCTCCTTTTATCTTCCATTTCTTTCGTCCCTCCCTCTTTTAATAAAATACCGCTTTAGATTCAATATCTCAACATGGATATTCAACGAGGCGAACACTTCTGAGTACTAGACAGCTTGCTTTGAGTTGAATTCATCTACTTCTATGCTTCATCTTACATTTAATCTGTACATTAACTGAATGTATGATATTGTTCAAATTGTTATTTGTCTTAACAGCTGTTGTTCACTTGTTTTACACATGCCTCTTGTCACATCACCAAATGGAAACTGCAGTTAGTGAATTTCAGTAGAGTGATAAAGATGCAGTGTTCTTAACTCAAATGCAGGATTGCATGTGACACTCAATTTAATGAACAGCTCCAAGCACAATACGTCAGTGGTCAGTGTGGTTGCCATAGTTACCTTGACGTTCACCACACTTTTGCCATCCCAGGCCCAGCCTCTTTTGGTGAAGTAGTTGACGGTAGCAAACTCGATGAGGGCAGAGAACACGAAGGCGTAGCACACGGCAATGAACCAATCCATGGCCGTGGCGTAGGCCACCTTCGGCAGAGAGTTACGGGCACTGATACTGAGAGTTGTCATAGTGAGCACAGTGGTCACACCTGTGTCATTACAGGACAAGAAAACCAAAAGACAACAGTTCTTAGAAAATGTGGACCACAAGCTGATCAAAAATGTTGACAGTAAATTAATTTCAATGATTCACAATAGTGATTCCATCTACGGTAAGAGAAGAGTACTGTAGTACTTGTTTTTCTATTGTGTAAAAGACGGTATTTCCATCCACATTGAAAAAGCTTATTCTTGTGGAAGATTCTGTGGTATTTTGAGAAAGAAAAAATGCATTTAGATTACTGCATTGCAGGAGAAGGAGAAAGAACAAACAAACCCGGAAAACTTTTGCAGCAGACACATGCATATAATTAAACAGGGAGTTGTCCGTCATTTCCTCCTTCAAACCTCTATGACTAAGATGACACTGAAAGTGAAAGAATGGGGGTATTTCTTTCCCACATGGCTGCTGACGGATACGTTCTTTTGCTCTTTTTTCATTCCATTTGAGGGAACATGAAACTACATCAAACAACATCAAGCAGGCTAAGGGGGTAAAATAACAATCCCCCGATTGCGAGGATCAAACAGCCTGTGGGGATGTGTTTCAGAGGCTGGAAGTGGTACCTGCATTAATCATTTAACCAGGACAATACCACAGTCCGATATCATAAAACAGAGACAACAAGGAACAAGTTCTAAAAGAAACACTTTACTTTAGATGGCCTTTGCGTTAAGCCCTATCTAGCCATTCCCAACACCTAAATGACATGATACATGACAATGTTATCTATTAGCATGCTGATGGTAGACTTAGGGATCAATCTATAGTGCTAAAGGGCCAAGTTATAGCGTGATTGAAATGTAAAGGTATTTTCCGATTGATCCGATATACTCAGTGTTTACCATTAATGCAATCTCAGCGAACACGGTAACATTGCCTTTGGATTTAAAATGCGCTGTAGCGCGGATCTTCAGCACTACTATCACGACTCCCGCCGAAGTTGGCTCCCCCGCCTGTTCGGGTGGTGCTCGGCGGTCGTCGTCACCGGCCTATTAGCCGCCACTGATCCCTTTTTCTTTTCGATTAGTTTTGTCTCATTTGTTACACCTGTTCCTATTTTGTGTGTGCTGGATGTTTTTCCCTATTTTGTGTGTGCTGGATGTGCTTCCCTATTTTGTGTGTGCTGGATTTGCTTCCCTATTTTGTGTGTGCTGGATGTGCTTCCCTATTTAGTGTGTGGAACCCGCCCCTTTGTTGTGCAGGATTATTTAGATGTTCACGTTGTGTCGTTGGTGTTGTTTGTGCTCTGGACCGTGTTGCCTGTTGCCCGGGTCTCCCTACGGCCCTGCAGACTACGGAGGCTCTGTTTCCCCATGTCTTCCGGCACCACGGGGTGCCTGAGGACATCGTCTCTGATCGGGGTCCCCAGTTCATGTCCAGAGTTTGGAGGGCATTTATGGAGAGGCTGGGGGTCTCGGTCAGCTTGACCTCGGGTTTCCACCCCGAGAGTAATGGGCAGGTGGAGCGAGTAAACCAGGATGTGGGCATGTTTCTGCGGTCGTATTGCCGGGACCGGCCAGGGGAGTGGGCGAGGTATGTTCCTTGGGCAGAGCCCGCTCAGAACTCCCTTCGCCACTCCTCGACTAACATTTCTCCCTTCCAGTGTGTTTTGGGCTACCAGCCGGTCCTGGCCCCATGGCATCAGAGCCAGACCGAAGCTCCTGCGGTGGATGAATGGGTGCAGCGCTCAAAGGACACCTGGAAAGCCATCCAGGAATTGTTGAGACTGGCTGGGGAACGGCAGAAGAAGAGCGCTGACCAGCACCCCGTGTTCGCACCGGGGGACCGGGTCTGGCTCTCGACCCGAAACCTGTCCCTCCGCCTGCCCTGCCGGAAGCTGGGGCCGCAGTGTGTGGGGCCATTTAAAGTCCTGAGGAGGATAAACGGGGTGTGTTATAGGGTACAACTTCCTACTTATTATCGTATTAACCCCTCGTTTCATGTGTCTCTTCTCAGGCCGGTGGTGTCTGGTCCCCTAAGAAGGTGAGGTGCCTGGGGTCCCTCCGCCCCCTCTGGACATCGGGGGGTCCCTGGCGTACACAGTACGTACCATTCTAGACTCGAGACGCCGGGTGAGGGGCCTACAGTACCTTGTGGACTGGGAGGGGTACGGTCCGGAGGAGAGGTGCTGGGTACCGGTGGGGGACATTTTGGACCCTTCACCCCTGAGAGATTTCCACCGCCTCTACCCGGCGCCTCGCGTCAGGGGTTGGGGGGGGGGGGTACTGTCACGACTCCCGCTGAAGTTGGCTCCCCCGCCTGTTCGGGTGGTGCACGGTGGTCGTCGTCACCGACCTACTAGCCGCCACCGATCCCTTTTTCTTTACGGTTAGTTTTGTCTCATTTGTTACACCTGTTCCTATTTTGTGTGTGTTTGATTTGCTTCCCTATTTAGTGTGTGGAACCCGCCCCTTTGTGTTGCGGGATTATTTTGATGTTCACGTTGTGTCTTTGGTGTTGTTTGTGCTCTGGACCGTGTTACCCGTTGTTTTGGGTTGGTCAGTGTTTTGCGCCCTGCGTGTTGGGCATTTACTTTTGGTGCCGCATGAAAGTGCATCTTTCCCCTGGACCTCTCTGCGCCTGATTCCTCTCTACACACCTAGCCAGCCGTGACAACTACGGATTGAATCGAGCCCTTCCTGTTACAGTGTATTTGTGAGATATTTGACAGGAGAAAGTCAAACAACATTTGCAAGAAATTGTTTTCTTAATTGTTTATGTAATTACAGAGTGTGCCTTTATAGCATATTCATTACAACTTCATGACACCTGTTCATTCTTTCGGTGTAGAATGGGAAGGGAGAGAAGGAAGATGTGTACCAAATCACAATGAAGAGAACGAGAAATCAGCCACAGTTCTTTGGCCCCTCAGAAATGTCTGGATTTACCAGTGAGTATCTGAATATGAAATCTTTAATAACCTTGCACGAATAGATAGACTGTCTCAATGAGTGACTCACGAGGATTACCACTGAACATGTTCAGAATAGTAATCAATGTGTTCGATGCACTGGAAAACTGAGGGAGAATTGTGAACAGGTTAAAAGAATAGACTGAAAGTACTGCAGTTGTTGAATGTGTATGGTGAGTTGACCCCAAAATGTCAACAATAAGAAAAGACCAAGCTCATAATATAAAAGTATTCAAAGAAAAACAAATCTGTTCCATTAATGGGTAGACTATCTCTTAAAATTGCAGAAACGTATAGAAACTATTCTACAATCATTTTAACCAAAATCAAAGCATATAAAGAGAAAATGGTTCAAGTGTTTTTATATGGGGGCTGTTTAGTTGCAACCAAGGGCATTTAGAATAAGTGATCCTTAATACGCCTGTGGTCTGTCTTTACATAATTAGCCCTGATTATATGAGGGGAATCTACATTATGGAGCAGACAGAGATAGTGTATAGAAGCCCCTCGTTAGAGACCTCAGGCATCAAATGGGATATACTGTATGGGTCTAGGCTTTTTAAAACTTTGCGGTAGACTGGGCTTCTTGTAATAAGCATGCTGAGGGCTCGTCAGTGTGACCTCTTGGTTTGCTCCCCTCGTCTGTGATGCCCTGGTAGTGTTTTAATCCCAGCCCCCATCCCCGCAGGAGACCTTTTTCCTTTTGGTAGGCCGTCATTGTAAATAATAATTTGTTCTTAACTAACTTGCCTAGTTAAATAAAGGTTCAATAAAAAATAAATACATAAACAATTACCCTGTCAGATTTAACACCCCTAATTACGAGAGACTAGTTCAGTCTGAGCTTCTACACTTCATGGGGCTCTCTGTACAGTATGTGCATCATGTGACTACAAATCAAAGAAAAATGTTGAACAAGCTCTGATATACGAACAGGTGTTTGACCTGACTGTAGAGTAACAGGTGTTTGACCTGACTGTAGAGTAACATGTGTCTGACCTGACTGTAGATTAACAGGTGTTTAACCTGACTGTAGATTAACAGGTAGGTTTTTGACCTGACCATCTAACAAGCATTATTTGAAAATTGGAACATAGGATGTGTTTGACTTGACCATCAATGTGTTTGACCTGACCATTGAGGAGCACTCGTGACCTAACCACTAAAGAGCAGAGACGACAGTGGAATAATATGTTTTACTTGACTACATGGGAAAACATATTCTGCCTGACTGAAGACAAAATCTTGTGGCAGTAATTGCTATCTGCTATGAGTAAATAATTGTGTTTGAAAGCGATGATTTGAAGTGCTCACCAAAGACAGTTCTGGCGGGTACAGACTCTCGGTTGAGCCAGAAGGAGACCTGGGAGAGGATGACGGTCATGATGCAGGGCAGGTAGGTCTGGATCACAAAGTAGCCAATCTTCCTCTTCAGGTGGAAGTGGGCCGTCATGACAGTGTATTCACCTGCAGAGAGGGAATGAGTATAAAATATACAGATGAGAATGTGTGTGATAATTTTATCTTTTTACACAAGTGGTTAAAGAGATTGTTGTCTCTGCTCAGATCCAGTAGTGGCTACTGGTCTAGACTAGGGTTGAATGCTGGGAACCCGGTTACCGAGATTTACCATGATTTACTGCCCAAAACCACTCCCTTTTCCCATGATAAATAACTGCGAGAAACCGGTAAATTATTTATATGAACAGCATGATGTGAAATGGAACTGTTAAATTATATGCAAGGTCTTCTCTACAACCTCCGCATGATGAATCATCAACGCTCACGGTGGGGACAGACAGCCCATCTCAATTGAAGGGCAGTTCACAATGCACGTATCTCTATTATCTCATTATGGTAACTTTTTTTCTTGTGACAGGTAGGACAAACATTTTGCAGCATAGTCTATATTATAAAGAACAAATGCACATATCATTGACCCATCTCCATCTGGCTTTCAGTGGTCACCTTGTTTTTTAATTGTAAAGATGTTTTTTATTGCAGCTGAATAGTTTTAAAATAGACTATTAATCGAATATCATTGCTTTAAATCAGTGCACGTGTGAGCACTCTCTCGCAGTCTTTCTCTCGCTCCATCAAATCCATTCAAATTGCATCACAGATAATCCTGTTCTAGATTGATATACTGTACAGTGCATTCGGAAACTATTCAGACCCCTTGACTTTTCCACATGTGTTACTTTACATAGCTTTATTCTAAAATAGATTCAATTAAAAGTATTCCTCCATAATCTACACACAATACCCCGTAATGCCAAAGTGAAAACAGGTTCTTAGAAAGATGAGCAAATTTATGAATAATACAAAACAGAAATACCTTATTTACAATGCAGTATTAGCCTTATATTTATATAATTAATGATGGATAATGCATAATAAGCTTCTAATTTATAGCCTTCCTCTTGCTCAATACGCAAACACCTGTGCTCCGCTGGCCTCTCCTTAAAAAACGCTGCTTAGCTCTTGGCGTCCCATGGAGGAAAAGCTAGACTAGAATAGCTTGCTGGATATTTTTTTTTTCTCGCATTTCTTATACCAATAGATTATTTGAACAGGTGTGCAAGCTCGCATTTGCTGAATGTTAAATACTGCAGCCAACAGTGTGCCAACAATACAGCCAACAATACAGCACACAGACAGCGTGCTGAAGAAGGTGCAACAGTACATCTTCAACCTCAGGAGGCAGAAGAAATTTGGCTTGGCACCTAAAACCCTCACAAATATTTCCAGATGCACAATTAAGACCATCCTGTCGGGCTGTATCACAGCCTGGTACGGCAACTGTACCGCCCACAACCGCAGGGCTTTCCAGAGGGTGGTGCAGTCTGCCCAACGCATCACCGGGGGCAAACTACCTGCCCTCCAGCACCCACACAGCACCTGATGTCACAGGAAGGCCAAAAAGATCATCAAGGACAACAACCACCTGGGCCACTGCCTGTTCACCCTGCTATCATACAGAAGACAATGTCAGTACAGGTGCATCAAAGCTGGGGCCGAGAGACTGAAAAACTGTTTCTATCTAAATAGCCATCACTAGCACATTAGAGGCTGCTGCCCTATATACATAGACTTGAAATCACTGGCCACTTTAATAATGGAATACTAGTCACTTTAAAAATGTTTACATATTTTGCCTTACTCATCTCATGTGTATATACTGTAATCTATCCTATTCTACTGTATCTTAGTCTGTGCTGATCTGACATTGCTCATCCAAATATTTATATATTCTTAATTCCATTTCTTTACTTTAGATTGTGTGTATTGTTAGATATTACTTAGATATCACTGCACTGTTGGAGCTAGAAACACAAGCATTTCGCTACACCCGCAATAAACACATGTGACACATTTGATTTCATATATGTGTCAGACTACGAATTGTACAAATAGGCCCTATTAGATTTCAAAATTCAAATCAAAATTCTATATCCTATATTTGGCCCCATGTGCTCCACCAGAATCCCATGTTCTCCTCTACTTTATCATGGTTTAACATACAGTATAATACAATACAGTACAGTAATACAGTTCACACTAAAAATGATTAGCCTACTGGAGCTAGTTTAATTTATTTACCCAGGAGAGCATATAGTTAGCTACATCTATGAGTTTTTATGTTTTTCTGTCATGCTTAATGTTCAGTAGCCTATGTCATACAGTACTAGTCAAAAGTTTGGACACACTTACTCATTCAAGGGAGATCATCCGTTCACCTACTCTGCGTCTCACAAAGACACTGGTCTAATGTCCATTGCTCGTGTTTCTTGGCCCAAGCAAGTCTCTTCTTATTAGTGTCCTTTAGTAGTGGTTTCTTTGCTGCAATTCGACCATGAAGGCCTAATTCACGCAGTCTCCTCTGAACAGTTGATGTTGAGATGTGTCTGTTACTTGAACTCCGAAGCATTTATTTGGACTGCAATTTCTGAGACTGGTAACGCTAATGAACTTTATCCTCTGCATCTTCCTTTCCTGTGGTGGTCCTCATGAGAGCCAGTTTCCTCATAGCGCTTGATGGTTTTTGTGACTGCACTTGAAGAAACTTTCAAAGTACTTGAAATTTTCCGCATTGACTGACCTTCATGGAATGTCGTTTCTCTTTCCTTATTTGAGCTGTTCTTGCCATAATATGGACTTGGTATTTGACCAAATAGGGCTATCTTCTGTGTACCAACCCTGCCTTGACACAACATAACTCATTAGGAAATGAATTCCACAAATTAACTTTTAACAAGGCACACCTGTTAATTGAAACGCATTCCAGGTGACTACCTCATGAAGCTGGTTGAGAGAATGCCAAGAGTGTGCAAAGCTGTGCAAAGCTGTCATCAAGCCAAAGGGTGGCTACTTTGAAGAATCTCAAATACAATATATATTTTGATTTGTTAAACACTTTTTTGCTTACTACATGATTCCATATGTGTCATTTCATAGTTTTTTGACTGGTTCTGTATATATATTGGATAACGACACAATAATTTGGGCTTTTTTGGGGCTTGGGCTCATTAAAGGTCTTTAAAGTAGGGCTCATTAAATGTCTTTAATATATAGCTCATCAGGCTCAGGTAGCATCAGGCTTGAATTTTTGATCAAAGCTCGAATCAAATCCAAACATAAGCCTATTAATATGCTTTATAATGCTTTTGAATGACACTTTCGGTTTTGGCGGGAAATACCGGGTTACCCGGGAGAACAGTGATTCATTCTCAGGATGGAACATTTGTAAAATACCGGGAAAATATAACTTGAAAACTCACACTCACTGCTAAGAGTCAAAATACTATTACTAGTGAGTGTAGTTTTTCATTTTCCAGTTGATTTGCCTTTCCAACCCTTCACCCAAAGAGTTTTGTTTAAAGAATATTTGATTTGAGAATGCTAAATCTCGATCATTCTGGTCTAGACTTACCAGTGCTTGATTTAATGGTCTCTGTCCCCACAGTTTGTCCCTGAAGGCGATACTGGTTCAGTCTGGATCCATCTGGTGCTACCTCCACTGACGCTGATGCGTTTCGGGTCCAAATGTACGTCACCTCGGCCATTGTGTAGGCATCTGCAGACAATAAATGTCCATTCAGTTCACACTACATAACAAGGGACAGATAGTGATTATGAGGGCCTCTAAAGAATGAGAGATGAATAGAATAACTCCCCATCTACAAAGAATAGTAGGCTTTCAACTAGGAGAGAAATTCAATCACAATTAAATGCAAAACAGCCAATATTTTCTGATAGAAGATCGATAGAACCTGGCAGATAGGTCTTTGTAGAGAGGCACATGATATTGCTGTTTATGAAAATCCCGATATAATGAAGCGGTCCCTTAATCCTGGCAAAGAGAAGGTCTGGACCACATTTTCAGCCGTTTAAAGGTCAGGTTTTTCTTGACCTTTTCTTGTACAGCAACAACCCGCACTAGCTTTTTATAGTGGAACTTGACTCGTGAACTCAGAATGAATCCAATTAACCTGCCAAAACTAGACGTTTCAGTCTCACAGGCAACCAGTTAAACATAGCTACAACCAGCTAAACATAGCTACAACCATCTAAACATAGCTACAACCAGTTAAACATAGCTACAACCAGTTAACATAGCTACAACCAGTTAACATAGCTACAACCAGTTAATATAGCTACAACCAGCTAAACATAGCTACAACCAGCTAAACATAGCTACAACCAGCTAAACATAGCTACAACCAGCTAAACATAGCTACAACCAGTTAACATAGCTACAACCAGTTAAACATAGCTACAACCAGCTAAACATAGCTACAACCATCTAAACATAGCTACAACCAGTTAAACATAGCTACAACCAGTTAACATAGCTACAACCAGTTAATATAGCTACAACCAGTTAAACATAGCTACAACCAGTTAATATAGCTACAACCAGCTAAACATAGCTACAACCAGTTAAACATAGCTACAACCAGTTAACATAGCTACAACCAGTTAACATAGCTACAACCAGTTAATATAGCTACAACCAGCTAAACATAGCTACAACCAGCTAAACATAGCTACAACCAGCTAAACATAGCTACAACCAGCTAAACATAGCTACAACCAGTTAAACATAGCAACAACCAGTTAACATAGCAACAACCAGTTAACATAGCTACAACCAGCTAAATATAGCTACAACCAGTTAATATAGCTACAACCAGTTAATATAGCTACAACCAGTTAACATAGCTACAACCAGCTAAACATAGCTACAACCAGTTAATATTGCTACAACCAGTTAATATAGCGACAACCAGTTAATCAATCTACAACCAATTAACATAGCTACAACCAGCTAAACATAGCTACAACCAGCTAAACATAGCTACAACCAGCTAAACATAGCTACAACCAGCTAAATATAGCTACAACCAGTTAATATAGCTACAACCAGTTAATATAGCTACAACCAGTTAAACATAGCTACAACCAGTTAATATAGCTACAACCAGTTAATATAGCTACAACCAGTTAACATAGCTACAACCAGTTAATATAGCTACAACCAGTTAAACATAGCTACAACCAGTTAATATAGCTACAACCAGCTAAACATAGCTACAACCAGTTAACATAGCTACAACCAGTTAATATAGCTACAACCAGTTAAACATAGCTACAACCAGTTAATATAGCTACAACCAGCTAAACATAGCTACAACCAGTTAAACATAGCTACAACCAGTTAACATAGCTACAACCAGTTAACATAGCTACAACCAGTTAATATAGCTACAACCAGCTAAACATAGCTACAACCAGCTAAACATAGCTACAACCAGCTAAACATAGCTACAACCAGTTAAACATAGCAACAACCAGTTAACATAGCAACAACCAGTTAACATAGCTACAACCAGCTAAATATAGCTACAACCAGTTAATATAGCTACAACCAGTTAATATAGCTACAACCAGTTAACATAGCTACAACCAGCTAAACATAGCTACAACCAGTTAATATTGCTACAACCAGTTAATATAGCGACAACCAGTTAATCAATCTACAACCAATTAACATAGCTACAACCAGCTAAACATAGCTACAACCAGCTAAACATAGCTACAACCAGCTAAATATAGCTACAACCAGTTAATATAGCTACAACCAGCTAACATAGCTACAACCAGCTAACATAGCTACAACCAGCTAACATAGCTACAACCAGTTAAATATAGCTACAACCAGTTAAATATAGCTACAACCAGTTAATATAGCTACAACCAGCTAACATAGCGACCACCAGCTAACATAGCTACAACCAGTTAAACATAGCTACAACCAGATAAACATAGCTACAACCAGTTAAACATAGCTACAACCAGTTAAACATAGCTACAACCAGTTAAACATAGCTACAACCAGCTAAACATAGCTACAACCAGTTAATATAGCTACAACCAGCTAACATAACTACAACCAGCTAAACATAGCTACAACCAGTTAATATAGCTACAACCAGCTAACATAGCTACAACCAGTTAATATAGCTACAACCAGCTAACATAACTACAACCAGCTAAACATAGCTACAACCAGTTAATATAGCTACAACCAGCTAAACATAGCTACAACCAGTTAATATAGCTACAACCAGCTAACATAACTACAACCAGCTAACATAGCTACAACCAGCTAAACATAGCTACAGCCAGTTAATATAGCTACAACCAGCTAAACATAGCTACAACCAGTTAACATAGCTACAACCAGTTAACATAGCTACAACCAGCTAAACATAGCTACAACCAGTTAACATAGCTACAACCAGCTAAATATAGCTACAACCAGCTAAATATAGCTACAACCAGCTAAACATAGCTACAACCAGCTAAACATAGCTACAACCAGTTAATATAGCTACAACCAGCTAACATAGCTACAACCAGCTAACATAGCTACAACCAGCTAAACATAGCTACAACCAGTTAATATAGCTACAACCAGCTAACATAGCTACAACCAGCTAACATAGCTACAACCAGCTAACATAGCTACAACCAGCTAAACATAGCTACAACCAGTTAATATAGCTACAACCAGTTAATATAGCTACAACCAGCTAAACATAGCTACAACCAGTTAACATAGCTACAACCAGTTAACATAGCTACAACCATCTAAACATAGCTACAACCAGTTAACATAGCTACAACCAGCTAAACATAGCTACAACCAGCTAAACATAGCTACAGCAAGAAAAAATGTTCTGCCGCTAGCTCAATCGGTTCTTTACAGAGTAAAATAAAAGCAAAAATGGGGAGATAAGCTTACAGCTGCCAAACTTCAGTGGACAGGAGTGGGAATCCATGGGGAAATCTTCAAGGTGCATGGGACATTCTGCCTGGACCGTTAACCTGAGTAAATATACAACGACACAAGAGTTCACATCACACCAGAACCTCACAGCTATTCTCACAGTGTTGTTGTTTTATTATGCAACCTTGTTTCCTTTGAATGGCCTCATCACTCCTTGTTTTCAGGCCATGCTGAGACCATGTATTGTACATGTGGTTTTCATAGGGTGACTCTGCCTGCCTGTACAAAAGCAAGTAGATCTCGATGCTGGCGTGGGCTGCTGCACTGACATCACCTTGTCTGAGACCTGAGGACAGCTCTGTTAGCTCTCTAATGAAACTAAGGATACCTCATGGTGTACAGCAGTGTTCCATCCTCCATGATCCGGAGCAGTTTGTTGGGCATGGTCATGTTGTGAGCCACAGATTTCTTCCCGTTGTGGAAAAAGGTGTCGGGCGTCCAGATCTTACTGGCCATCAGGTTGTTCAGCCGCAGGATGTTCATGGGCCCGTTGAACTTCAGCCGCTCATCAATCCAGCTCTGACGGAAGAACACGTCCACAGTGTACTCCTGACACAGAGAAGAGGACAAAAGACCGTAGCACAGGTTGGGGTTTTGGTAATGCCCCCCCCCTCCATCACAATATGTAATGAAGAGACTGGAATGGCAGAGGTTGTTATTAAAACATATTTAAACCTACAGCTGCATGTGTTTTGAATAATTAGAATGAAATCCACTTTTATCACCTGGTCAGGCAAAATAAATAATTTTATTGTCTAGAGATTTCTAGTACAATAGTAATAATGGTTAGTTGTGTCTCACACACAGAGACAGAGAGACAGAGAAACACCACTATCAGAAAAATACTATCAAAGCAGAGTGATGGCCCAAGAGTGAAATTTTCCACCTTGAGTTAGAAAGATCCTCTGAATTAATTATACATGTGTCATTTCTTCTTCTTTTTTAAGGTGCTGGCTCGGTGGCGACCATTTCCCCTCTTCTTTATGGTTTAAATATTTGAGAGCAGGCTGAAATGAAGGGCTGAGAATGGAGGGCCGAGAGGGTGAGGGAGGAAACTGAGAAAAGCTTTTAAAGTCCCAGAAGGTACGAAACTGGAGCTTGGAGAACAAGGCCAAAGGAAAGGATGAGACAAAGAGAAACAAAAATAATGAGGGACTGATATAAGGAGAGAGTGAAGACTGAAAATGATGAGTCTGGTGGTAGTGTGTGTGTGTGTGTGTGTATGTGTGTGTGGGGGGGGGGGTCTAGCAGGATGCTACCTAAGAAAATAATTTCCCCATTATAGTTCACCTGGGTTTCCAATGGCAACAAAGACAGACAAAGACAGAAGCAGTAGTGATGCTACCCCAAAATCACATGAAATGTTGATGGAACAACCTCAATTTAAAGGGTTAGTCCATGTCCTACATAAAATGTACGTGAAATATATTACATACAGTTGAAGTCGGAAGTTTACATACACTTAGGTTGGAGTCATTAAAACTCGTTTTTCAACCACTCCACAAATTTCTTATTAACAAACTATAATGTTGGCAAGTTGGTTAGGACATCTACTTTGTGCATGACACAATTGTTTGCAGACAGATTATTTCACATATAATTCACTGTATCACAATTCCAGTGGGTCAGAAGTTTACTTACACTAAGTTGACTGTGCCTTTAAACAGCTTGGTGGCATGGCTTTAGAAGCTTCTGATAGGCTAATTGACATCATTTGAGTCAATTGGAGGTGTACCTGTGGATGTATTTCAAGGCCTACCATCAAATTCAGTGCCTCTTTGTTTGACATCATGGGAAAATCAAAAGAAATCAGCCAAGACCTCAGAAAAAAAATTATAGACCTCCACAAGTCTGGTTCATCCTTGGGAGCAATTTCACAACGCCTGAAGGTACCACGTTCATCTGTACAAACAATAGTACGTAAGCATAAACTCCATGGGACCGCGCAACCGTCATACCGCTCAGGAAGGAGAAAGGGTTCTGTCTCCTAGAAATGAACATACTTTCGTACGAAAAGTGAAAATCAACCCCAGATCAACAGTAAAGGACCTTGTGAAGATGCTGGAGAAAACAGGTACAAAAGTATCTATATCCACAGTAAAACGAGTTCTATATCGACATTACCTGAAAGGCCGCTCAGCAAGGAAGAAGCCACTGCTCCAAAACCACTATTAAAAAGCCAGACTACGGTTTGCAACTGCATATGGGGACAAAGATTGTACTTTTTGGAGAAATGTCCTCTGGTCTGATAAAACAAAAATAGAACTGTTTGGCCATAATGACCATCATTATGTTTGGAGGGAAAAGGGGGAGGCTTGCAAGCCGAAGAACACCATCCCAACCATGAAGCACGGGGGTGGAGGCATCATGTTGTGGGGGTGCTTTGCTGCAGGAGGGACTGGTGCACTTCACAAAATAGATGGCATCATGAGGTAGAAAAATTACATGGATACATTGAAGCAACATCTCAAGACATCAGTCAGGAAGTTAAGGCTTGGTCGCAAATGGGTCTTCCAAATGGACAATGACCCCAACCATACTTCCAAAGTTGTGGCAAAATGGCTTAAGAACAACAATGCCCTGACCTCAATTCTATAGAAAATTTGTGGGCATAACTGAAAAAGCATGTGTGAGCAAGGAGGCCTACAAACCTGACTCAGTTACACCAGCTCTGTCAGGAGGAATGGGCCAAAATTCATCCAACTTATTGTGGGGAGCTTGTGGAAGGCTACCTGAAAAGTCTGACCCAAGGTAAACAATTTAAAGGCAATGCTACCAAATACTAATTGAGTGTATGTAAACTTCTGACCCACTGGGAATGTGATGAAAGAAATAAAAGCTGAAATAAATCATTCTCTCTACTATTATTCTGACATTTCACATTCTTAAAATAAAGTGGTGATCCTAACTCACCTAAGACAGGGAATTTTTACTAGGATTAAATGTCAAGAATTGTGAAAAGCTGAGTTTAAATGTATTTGGCCAAGGTGTATGTAAACTTCTGACTTCAACTGTATATCAATATACAGTATATTGTTAAACATAAGCTTATATCAAAACAATTAAATAAATAATGAAATACTGTGTTCATAAATAAAACAAGCTGAATGTATTTTACTAAAGGCTGTGTCACAGTAGTTCATATGTATAATACCTAGTATAACACTTACCATGTCTGTGTCTGACACTGGACCGAAACTTGTGACATAAATATCCGTCTTCACCTCTGTCACCCGATCTGTAAAATATACAGATTTAATCTAGTTTGATATGATATTTTTTTCACTAAATTGCAACAACCCTTTTGAATATTTCATTCATGTTTTATATGCATCTTTGTAGGTATATCTGCTCATACATTAACAAGGCATCCACTCGCAAATCCCATGTTAAGAAATGTCATGTTTCTGAGAACTGTGACGTACATCTGGAAAGAGATGTGGTTGAGAACAATCCAGTCACTGAAAGCCATGATTTCACATTAATTTTAGATGACTGCTGTCATGGCAACGCTTTATCCACGATGCCACATTTACAGTACATTCGTCCTCTTTCCTCAGACTCCCCCATGGATGGTGCCAAGGGAACACACACTCCTGTTTAATCTGAGTGAGAAATCACACTCCCTCTCCTCACTGCCCTTCAGACATTTTAGGAGTATCTCAATTGGCTAAAGTGGCCTCCGTTCCTGGTGTCCAACTCTCCATACACTAGGAATGAATCTGACCTCTACTGCCTGACACTAATGCTTTTGTCATCTTTATAAATATCAGTAAAAGCAATAGTGGATGTCTACCAAGTGGGAGCTACATATTGATGGTGGGTAGGGTGAATTAATGCACTCCTATATGATCTAAAAGCAATAGCCCAGAAAAGGCTCACTCCGGCTGACATTTGATACCTAGTGAAAAACACAATATAATCTGTTACTAACATCATCAATAGACACTTATAGAAACGCAAGTGTCCACAAAAACTCAGGCCATTACACACATTCACAAACACAGCCACACTCACAAAGAATATGGGGAAGGAACAGCAAACAACTGCCAAAACAAAAGTGCTCAAGCAGCACCCCAGTGATGAGTCACACTGAGTAAATGTGGAGTAAAAGTGCTACTGAGTTCTTGACAGGCCATAGTTAGGCTACACCACCATCCACACTATTACTGAGCTTGACAGTAGTCCTATTTAGTATAGCCCCCTCAACATTCCAGTCTTATATTGCCATTCTCTATGAAGAACATTGACTGTTACTCCTAATTAAGCTGAAAAATGCATGTCATCAACCACTAGCTAACTAGTTGGAGATGGGAATGACTTGTGGCTATACAACTTTTGAGTGTTAGTATGTCAGTTTCAAATCAAGCTTTCTATAGGGCCCTATTCAATCTAAACCAAAATCCGTAGGTTTTTCCAGTGAGGGGAAAAAACTTATACCAGGATGCTGTTTGGATTACACAGTATTATCCAATGAAATCATGTTTCAGTTTACACTTGTGAATGTGTGGACAGGGTGTAACATCAGTGGAGCCCTATGTTACCTCAACCAGTGTTTTAAATCCCATT
Source organism: Oncorhynchus nerka (assembly GCF_034236695.1). Lineage (NCBI taxonomy): Eukaryota > Metazoa > Chordata > Actinopteri > Salmoniformes > Salmonidae > Oncorhynchus > Oncorhynchus nerka. The sequence goes on from NC_088407.1 coordinate 65,468,909, forward strand.
ATAACTTTGTTTTTTGTATTCTTTGTAATCTCAATGCCCCAGAATTAATGCCTTTTTTCTGTCTGTTATGAAGTCATTTACTGAGCTTGTGAAATTTCTTCTTAATTAAGAATTGATGTCAAGAGTAAAAAACAAACAGAAGCAATGTATTTCGAATTACACTAAATTGTCTACAACTACCAGCCTTGATTTAAGACAACTCCAAAACTGGGACCTAAACTGATTCTAAAAACTCAGTGAAAAAAAAGAACATTTTCCATAAATAAATCAGTACTTTCCCAGTACACATCTGGTGAATCTGTCTTCAATCAGATTCCCATTAGACCAAATAACTCTACTGCCTAACTCTAATGCTTCTATCATCTTTAAATAATATCTACAACTAGATAAACATCAACATAAATCATAGCACCTTGTGGGCTATTTCAAGGATCCATGAAAAGTTAAAACAGCATTAAGTTAAATCCTCATTAAACAAGCCAATGAAGCATATTCAGCCACACCAATGCCTTCAGTGTAGGCTGTACTGGGAACCGTGAAAGGCTACAGTATAACCATCATCGGTCATCTTTAACGGACCAGATATTATAAATGACACCACTCACACCTAGGGATATACTTCGGCTGGCGCAAGTTCCAAACACGTTAGTTTGCCATTTAAACATGTAAGAACTGGCGTTCTGGCATTTTCCACCCCATGCGCCAGGTTCAGCAATTTGCCTGTCTAGGATCAGGTCACTTGCACTGAGGTGGGAGGGGTGGAAATATTTGAGGTGTGTCCTTGAAAACATGCGCAAAAGTGACAATTTCATGCAGAGCAGGTCTTAGCGGTAATAAGAGTGGAGATGTGCCCATTCCCTCAGTGATTGGTGTTTTTTTTTGTCCTGCCCAATGCGTTCGCCAAGTAGTCAAATTTGGTTTTTAGAAGTGGGAGGACATAATTATTATTATAAAAAATATATAATTTGTTACTTCTGGATGGGAATTTTCAGTAAAGCCTAATGACTGTCATGTCAATCACATTTGTACATTATCTTTTATATTTTTTTATTTATTTAACAGAACTCCCTTGATGTGACTAAGACTATAGACTTAGCTGTGTACACCTTGTCCAGTGTCTATACTGCTCATCAGAACTGGAACAAAGGGAATAGCTCTTATATCTTCTGTTTACCAGATAATACAGCATGTCTGTAAGGTTGTCCTGGTGATAAGGGGGATGCACATGCAAGCTCAAACGTATTCTGACATGCCAGACAAGTTATATGTTTGTGTATATATATATATATATATACAGTATATAAACAAGCTTGAAAAAAGAAAATGTTTAATCTCAAAGTAATGTAAAACTTAGAATAAATATATCCTGGAGTGCTATTGGGTAGGCAGGCTTTTGTTCCAGCCCTATTCGAACACACCTGATTCTACTAATCAAGGCCCTGCTGAGCAGATGATAAGCAGAATCAGGAGTGTAAGAGCAGGGTTGGAGTACAACCCTGCACACCCAGTATCTCTCCAGGAAGAGGGTTGGCCATCCCTGTTCCAAAGTTGATTGAATTTAAAAGCACTTTAAAAACGCTTCATTTCGATTGATTTGATACGATAAGTATGACATGTTAGCTGCTCACCTCCAAGTCCAGGTCGTAATCGGTTGTCATAGCCATCCAGAAGGCGGTCCAAGATCCGGGTGAACAGAGTGATGTTGTTTTTGAAGGCCTCTGAAGCATATGCAGACGATTCCACTATTGATCTAAGTAGGAGAAACATAAATTATTGTGAGAGAGATGTGTGGGGAAAATTAATTGAAGTAACAAATATGTAATTCAGTCAACCTCTCTGCCAACTTCCTCTTAATAAGATCAATGTGTGTTATTTAATTCATGTGGCTCAGTTTGTTTCGTACAAAGACAACAATCCTCACTCTCATTAGTTCACTATGGAATAGACAGTTCCACTTCGCCAAAGAAAGTTCTGAGCATTTCCGAAGAGAAACTGGAAGATACCAAGGAATTGTGCGTCAATCAAATTATCACATCACTGAATTTCCCCCCATTCATTAATACCAATCTTCTAACTCCCTGGAGCTGTGCGTAATCTTTACCCTCTCATTTACACGTCACCGCGCAATTGGTGTTTGAGCTCTCCACACAAATTGTGCCATCGTGTTATCACGCTTTTTTGGTGTGCAAAATAGCATTTTCACGGCAATAACAGCTATATTCCAATCTAAGAACCATTTAGATCGGCGAAAAGCTATCGAGGCGATATAGAACGCGCAGACAAATGTGCAACAGTGTTCTTAGTAAGCACAATCACTGTGTATTGTTTTTTTCTACTGATTTCTATACTGTATATATATATTTGATAATACAACGAAACTTACCTTGACTGCCACAGTACCATCAACGAGAAGAACACCGCTAGATAATGCGATAAATCCCATCGCTCTCTCATTGCTGAAATCCAAACCTACAGAATCGGATGCCCAATTAAAGGTAATATTCAGAGCACGAAATTCCATTCATGAAGACATTCGATTCAAATGCTGTGCAGTGCCATTAATTCTGAATTATTGCCTTTTGTTAACAAATTCATGTAAACGATTTATATAAAAACAAATGTCTATCCAAAATCTAAAGTAATCGTGCGCTTTATAGCCTACATGCATACTTCAAAGTTGATGGCAACGTGCAAATAAAAATTATTTCAACCACTTCATAAAAAAACAATAGGCCTATACATTTTTAAATAACTTATTGATGTTATTGAAAACTCCATTATTATTTGCTGGAATGAGGAGCAACTAGATTTTTGGAAACGTTTTGGAAATCTCCAAACCTTCAAGGAAACTGTCGCTTTGGTCGCAGCAAAACAATAAGGCGGGTTGACAACAAGGCAACCTGACTAGTGCGAGGGATCTCCTTGTGATTTTCTTCTGACAACCCAGATGTAAAGTTGCGCACAAGAGCGCTGGGCATCAACTAAATTACACAACAGGGATGTGGGAATACATCCGGAGTGGATGTAAAGATGATAAGGACGAGTTTGACAATATTTAAAACCCTGGGAATCCAAAACACCGATTGTAGATACTGTCCAGCCGTATACAAGTGCCGTGGTTCACGGATAAATTCGTTTTTGGCTCCCGCCTATAACCTGTAACCATGCACACGCGCGCCCAACTCCGTGTGTCTCGAAAGTCTGATGAAGACGAGCAAAACAGATGTACTAGGTCCTATTTATAGCTTCCACGCATTGACCGCCAGAATAAATCCCAGATTTTATATCAAATTAAATGGATGAAAGTTCTGTAAAAGCTGCTTTCTCTGCAACCAAAATCGCATCACTACCCGTGTAGAAACTATAACTGGTTTTATAAAGTGTAGCTGGAAAGATGCGAAGATGTTATGGGCGGCACTTTTGATGCGCTCACATGCGGCGTCACTTACCTCAGAAATGTATACTGTATGTCCTATATGCAGTAAACCTATAAATTTAAGCCTGCGAATTCTGGCCTTGTCTTTTAGATTTGCAACACGTTGTTAGAGTTCAGTTTATTTTCAAGACGACATTATAGTCACCATGCAAATAGCGATTAAATGTGTGCTTTCATGTGGGAAAGTTTTTTTTTTATTGTTTAAATAAATGTATGTTTAAATATAAAGTAGTGGAATAGTTGATACAATGACTGAAAAAATGGAGGAGGGGGACATTAGGCTACTCAGTGATGGAGAAAAATAAATAGCTGGTGCTCAGCTAACTCCGAAGAGGAGTGTAAAGCTCCTATGTAAATGTCATAATGTCCATGTGATTGAATAATCGCCATTGATGATATAACTAACTCATGATGATAGTCACTTCCTAAATAATTAAAATGCAAAATTATGACACATCTCACACACACTGAGCTTTTACACAATACATACTAGCACTTTTACTCACTTTCAGACCTTGAGCATAAGAGGTGTGGAACTCACAAAAATTGAAATGAAATGAGCAAGATTAAAATCAAATCACGCACACTGTAGTCCAGTCTATTGAATGAGCAAATGCTCAGATCAAATCAAATAAATAACACTTAAATCATATGACCACAATTCAACTCATGAAAAGCCTAACAGTCCAATGAAATGCACAACTCTCATATAATGTAATTGGATTTGGAGTGTAAGGTAAAGGTGCCTGTAATATCAACTACATATGTGAGAAAGGCTGGGAATAACACACCTCAAAGATAAAGTCTTTGACTAATAAACATGAATATATTTTGCCCTTGAGGTGGGGGCGGCCCGACCAAATATCAATTAGGGCACCCGAAAGGCTGCATACAATGGGGAGTGTTATTGAGAATATAGGCCAATAATTGTTCTCGGAGACAGAGGGGTTTGGGGACATTCTGTTCTGCTTTGTTCATAATGTATTTTTGGCAGACTTTGCCATGCCCAGCAGGAGAAAGTGAAGGGGCAATTAACGCACATGGACTATGGGGTGAGACAGGGGCCTGGGAAGAATAAGTTGAAGTTTTGCAGGAGATGAGATGAGCTTCCTGAAAGAGCATACTGTAGCACAGTGTCCATCTGACGTCTGGGAAAGCATGTTTGTTGAAAAGAGGGTCATTTAGGGGATTGCCAGCCTCCAGCTGAGAATCTACATTAGGTGTGAATGTGGGGTCACAATGACCTACCACAACAGACACTGCACAGAGGTTGGGTCCCATGGGTTACAACAACAAAAATGCAAAAGTATTATTACGTTTGGTCACTCACTATCTCAACAGGCCTATTTTTGAACAACATTTCCCATCATAGAAGACCACATTTTTTCCAGTATGTCACATACCAGAGGGGAAAAAAAACTCTAGGCCACCTTTACTCCACACACAGAGATGCATACAAAGCTCTTCCCTGCCTTCCATTTGGCAGATCTGTTGGGGGTTACCCTGGGAGTCGGGTGTGGGACTACACCAATGCCATGATTACTGTATATACAGTATGTGATAACCTTTGTATGCTTGCAAAGCGCAGTGATGGAAAAGTACTGGGTAAATGGATATGTACTGCGTTAGTTCTCAGGCTGAGAACTAAAGCACCTGCTGATAGTCACGCAGCCTCAAGGCTGAGATAGTTGAGTGAGAAACCACAGTCTAGACATGTTTTTCTCATCTTAGATACTTTGTATCTAATCCAATGAAACAATGTTAAGATATGATTGACGGTAGGTTGTAAAACAGAGTGTTGTCTCCTGTTTCGCCACACACATCTTTACTATAGACTACTGATGTATTCTGTATGTGAATCTCTGTCTGCAATTGCATTTTATTACTAAAGAGTTTTATGCCAAGGTTCCAGTGTCTGTGTCATCTATCTGGAAGACTGATTGTTAACAGCAACGTACATCCCCCCCCATGCAAAGAACCACCCAACAAATCTGACCATAATTCTATCCTCTTGATTCCCGCTTACAAGCAAAAACTAAAGCAGGAAGTACCAGTGACTCACTCAATACGGAAGTAGTCAGATCAAATCAAATCACATTTATTTATTTAGCCCTTCATACATCAGCTGATATCTCAAAGTGCTGTACAGAAACCCAGCCTAAAACCCCAAACAGCAAGCAATGCAGGTGTAGAAGCACGGATGCTACACTACAGGACTGTTTTGCTAACACAGACTGGAATATGTTCCGGGATTCATCCAGTGGCATTGAGGAGAACACCACCTCAGTCATCGGCTTCATCAATAAGTGCATCGACGACGTCGTCCCCCAGTGACCGTACGTACATATCCAAACCAGAAGCCATGGATTACAGGCAACATCCTCATCAAGCTAAAGGCTAGAGCTGCCGCTTTCAAGGAGCGGGACACTAATCTGGACGCTTACAAGAAATCCCGCTATGCCCTCAGACGAACCATCAAACAAGCAAAGCGTCAATACAGGATTAAGAATGAATCCTACTACACCGGCTCTGACGCTCATCGGATGTTGCAGGGCTTGTAAAATATTATGGACTACAAAGGGAAACCCAGACGCGAGCTGCCCAGTGACACAAGCCTACCAGACGAGCTAAATGCCTTTTATGCTTGCTTCAAGGCAAGCAACACTGAAGCATGCACGAGAGCACCAGCTGTTCTGGATGACTGTGTGATAACGCTCTCGGTAGCCGATGTGATCAAGACCTTTAAACAGGTCAGCGTTCACAAAGCCGCGGGACCAGACTGAATACCAGGACATGTACACAAAGCCTGCAAATACCAACTGGCAAGTGTCTTCACTGACATTTTCAACCTCTCCCTGACCGAGTCTGTAATACCTGCATATTTCAAGCAGACCACCATAGTCCCTTTGCCCAAGGAAGTGAAGGTAACCTGCCTAAATGATTACCGCCCCGTAGCACTCATGTCGGTAGCCATGAAGTGCTTTGAAAGGCGGGTCATGGCTCACATCAACAGCATCCTCCCGCATACCCTAGACCCAATCCAATTAATATACAACCCCAACAGATCCACAGATGATGCAATCTCAATTGCACTCCACACTGCCCTTTCCCACCTGGACAAAAGGAACACCTACGTGAGAATGATTGACTACAGCTCAGCGTTCAACACCATAGTGCCCTCAAAGCTCATCACTAAACTAAGGACACTGGGACTAAACACCTCCCTCTGCAACTGGATCCTGGACTTCCTGACGGGCTGCCCTTAGGTGGTATGGGTAGGTAACAACACAGCTGCCACGCTGATCCTCAACACGGGGGCCTCTCAGGGGTGTGTACTTAGTCCCCTCCTGTATTCCCTGTTCACCCACGACTGCATGGCCAAACACGACTCCAACACCATCATTAAGATTGACCACACAACAGTGGCAGGCCTGATCACCGACAATGATGAGACAGCCTATAGGGAGCAGGTCAGAGAACTGGCAGTGTGGTGCCAGGACAACAATCTCTCCCTCAATGTGATCAAGACAAAGGAGCTGATCGTGGACTACAGGAAAAGGCGGGCCCAACAGGCCCCCATTCTCATCGACAGGGCTGTAGTGGAGCGGGTCGAGAGTTTCAAGATCCTTGGTGTCCACATCACCAATGAGCTATCATGGTCCAAACACACCAAGACAGTCATGAAGAGAGCACGACAAAACCTTTTCCCCCTCAGGAGACTTAAAAGATTTGGCATGGGTCCCCAGATCCTTAAAAACTTCTACAGCTGCACCATCGAGAGCATCCTGACCGGTTGCATCACCGCCTGGTATGGCAACTGCTCAACATCTGACCATAAGGCGCTACTGAGGGTAGTGCGTACTGCCCAGTACATCACTGGGGCCAAGCTTCCTGCCATCCAGGACCTATATAATAGGCGGTGTCAGAGGAAAGCCCATAAAATTGTCAGTCACTCCAGTCACCCAAGTCATAGACTGCTACCGCATGGCAAGCGGTACCGGAGTGCCAAGTCTAGAACCAAAGGGCTCCTTAACAGCTTCTACCCCCAAGCCATAAGATTGCTGAACAATTCATCAAATGGCCACCGGACTATTTGACCTCTGCAGAGGCTGCGATACACATATATTTTCTTTTGGAATTTTGTGATGCTTGTGCTGGTGAACCACAGACGGGAAGTGGCATGAGTACAGACAGTTGTCTGGCATGCGAGAGCTGTGGCATCCATGTTTGATTTAGATTGGAGGGGGGGGGGGGGGTAACATCCATCAATTTGATTGAATTATTTCTTGCTCAGTGACGCAAACTCCATCTTCCAATGTATCTCCATCTCTTCATTCAAAGCCTCAATCATGTTCATTCTTACTGACAGTTGTGGCTGCTTCTCGTGATGTATTGCTGTCTCTACCTTCTTGCCCTTTGTGCTCTTGTCTGTGCCCAATAATGTTTTGTGCTGCTACAATGTTGTGCTGCTGCCATGTTGTGTTGCTACCATGCTGTGTTGTCATGTGTTGCTGCCATGCTATGTTGTTGTCTTAGGTTTCTCTTTATGTAGTGTCATGATGTGTGTTTTGTCCTATATATATATTTAATCCCAACCCCTGTCCCCGCTTACCTGGGTGAAAATAAATTTGAATGTAAATGTATTTGTCTGGCTACCAAATCAAACTGCACAACAAACTATTTAGGAACATATGTGATCAAAATGGTGGCATTAGAGACGTGCATATGAGTCAATGCTAACCTAGAATCTGCCTCAAACTCTGACTCTCTGAATGCTATGGCAGTCCATGGCAGAGCTGAAATAAGCTCACAATAGATTCTGCACTCGACATTTACAGCTTCACCTTTTTTGTCACTACTGTAAGCGAATGCTCAAATTACTGTAGCCTAAACAAGTCGTGGCTGTGACACTGTTGCAGAAGTGTGATTACAATTCGATACAAGTACGATACAAGGCACTCAAATCATTGCTATAGATTACACCTTTCACCCTGAGGAATTATTTGAAAGGGAAATTCCCTCAATCCGTGTCTGTTCCTGATTCCATTAAATGCAGAAAGATAAGATTCTCAGTCTGACCCTATAAGCGAAAGGCTTCTTACCCTCAGGAGAAATGTGTATACAGCACTGAACATGTCACAACTGATTTGAGCTGCAGGAAAGGCAGCTTGGGATATGTTGGGTCTATGAAGTAATAACATCACTGTATACATCTAATAACATCCGACATGTATCTAAATATGACATGATTCAGTATCTAGTTTTGTTTATGGTGAATAGCTGAAAGTAATATATGTAATGTTAGTGATACTATTCTGAGGGCTTTAGGGCCTTATGATTGTCAATTACCTAATCTATTTCTAACATTTAATCAGATCAGATTTCTTTCCAATCATATCCGTTGCGTCTGTCTACAAATCCTAGCATGCTTATCTGTCTGTGGAGCACACTGAATATTGAGCAACATTGTCTCGATATCCACAAACAGTGCCTTCAGAAACCTTTTCCACATTTTGCTGTGTTACAGCCTGAATTTAAAATGAATTTAATTTATATTTTGTGTCACTGGGTTAGAAACAATACCCCATAATGTCAAAGTTTAATGAATTTTTACAAATGAATAATACATGAAAAGCTGAAATGTCTTGAGTCAGTAAGTATTCAACCCCTTTATTATGACAAGCCTAAATATGTTCAGGAGTAATATTACGCTTAACAAGTCACATAATAAGTTGCATGGACTCACTCTGTGTGCAATAATAGTGTTTAGCATGTTTTTAAATGACTACCTCATCTCTGTATCCCACACATACAATTATCTGTAAGGTCCCTCAGTCGAGCAGTGAATTTCAAACACAGATACAACCAAAACGACCAGGGAGGTTTTCCAATACCTCAATACCTCCAATACCTCATCTACCAATACCGCACCTATTGGTAGATGGGTTAAAATGTTAAAAAGCAGACATTGAATATCCCTTTGAGCATGGTGAAGTAAGTAATTACACTTTGGTGTATCAATACATCCAGTCACTACAAAGATACAGGCGTCCTTTCTAACTCAGTTGCCAGAAGAGGGAGGAAACTGCTCAGGGATACCAATTTTTTAAATTTAACTAGGCAAGTATTTACAATGATGGCCTAGGAACAGTGGGTTAACTACCTTGCTCAGAATGACATATTTTTACCTTGTAAACTCAGGGATTTTATCTAGGAACCTTTCGGTTACTGGCCCAACACTCTAACCACTAGGCTACCTGCCACCCCCAATGGTGACTTTTAAAACAGTTAGAGTTTAATGGCTGTGATAAGAGAAAACTGAGGATGGATCAACAACATTGTAGTTATTAACCTAAATGACAAAGTAAAAAGAAACCTGTACAGAATAAAACATTCCAAAACATGCATTGTGTTTGCAATAATGCACTAAAGTAAAACAACAACAAAAATTGTCAAAGAAATTAACTTAATGTCCTGAATACAAAGAGTTATGTTTGAGGCAAATCCAACACAACACATCACTTAGTACCATTCTTCATATTTTCTAGCATGGTGGTGGCTGCATCGTGTTATAGGTATAATTGTCATCGGCAAGGACTAGGGAGTTTTTTAGGATAAAAAGAAACGGAACAGAGCTAAAAACAGGCAAAATCCTAGAGGCAAACCTGGTTCAGTTTTCCGAAAGACACTGGGAGAAATGTTTTCCTTTCAGCAGGACAATAACCTAAAACATAAGGCCAAACATACACTGACATTGCCTACCAAGACAATATTGAATGTTCCTGAGTGGCATAGTTACAGTTTAGACTTAAATCGGCTTGAGACTTGAAAAATGGCTGTCTAGCAATGATCAACAAGCTTGACAGAGCTTGAAGAATTTAAAAAAGAATAATGTGCAAATATTGTATAATCCAGGTGTGAAAAACTCTTAGAGACTTACAGCTGTAATCACTGCCAAAAGTGATTCTAACATGTATTGACCCAGGGGTGTGAATGCTTATGTAAATTAGATATTTCTGTATTTAATTTTCAATAAAGTAAAAAAAATGTTTTTAAAGTTCACTTTGTAATTATGGGGTATTGTGTGTAGATGGGTGAGAAAAAAAATACAAATAAATCAATTTCATTCATTTCGGATTCAGGCTTTAACACAGCTAAATGTGGAATAAGTCAAGGGGTATGAATACTTTCTGAAGGCACCTTAAATGAATATGGCTTTATGACAGTGCGGCTATGATTAATATATGCTTTTATTGGTCAACACAGAAATTGTTATGATCTTGCACCCACAGAGAAATCTGCTTTCACTTCTGATGCATGAAACATGAGTTATAGAAGGTTTTGTGTAGAGGATTCATTTCTCTCTGATGGCTTCTGTCTCACATCAACCAATAGTCATTACTCAAGAGGCCATGTATATTTAGCATTGTGTGGAAACTGTAAAGCAGTACAATGAAAACTCAAAGTTCATACCAGAAAAATATAAGATTTATTTTGGAAATCATATATATCTTTATTCCACAGCCGTTTTCTTCAATGCTAGTTATGTGGACCCATGGGATGTGGAGGCTCTTGTCTGACTTCCAAACTATATTACTTTATTTAAGCTTAGTTCATATGAAGTGTAAGAGTATAAATATCATAGAAGTAACTCCCCACACAGCATTCAACGTATCTGGCACACCACGCATACTTTAGTGAATCCCAGTGAGACGCAAAGAAGCTGATTCCTCATGTGTTCAGGCAGTTCAGATACCCTATTCCCTCCGCCTGAACCTACTCTCAACGCCATAGGCAGACATTTAGGAATAGTTTGATTCTGTTTCTCATGTGTTTATTACTCCTTCCTTTACTACAGCTCAGCACTTTCATGGGACTTGGTGCTTTGCTTAATTATTGGACTGTTTTCACACACTCTACCAAAAAGCTGGTGTGCTAAATTTGCTGCTGAATAATTTTCAGATTAGTCCAATTATTGCAAAAGGGGAAACGTGCTGTTTCGTTTGGCCGAACAAACGAGTCGGGAGCAGGTTTTCTTATATTGAACAAAGTTCTCTATTGAGATATTTCTTTCTTCTCAAACAATCCCACACAATCAAGGATGATCTTAACAGGAAAACACAAATCTTCTTCTTTACGGGAACAAGGAACACAAGGTGAGTAACTTAACTACTACTTAAAATAGGGGTGTGTCCCCGCCTTAACTATCTGTTCGTGGAGAGCTCCCTTCGGGTGGTGGTGCGGATCCATGGTTGCCATTCCCAAGAGGTAGTTTGTCCTCTTCTTCTCCCTGCCGTCTGGTAAGTCCTCTCCTTTGGAGAATCAATCACTCCTTTCTTTTCTCCAGTCTCCCCCACTGCCGGTTCCCTCCTCTCTCCCCCACTGCCGGTTCCCTCCTCTCTCCCCCACTGCCGGTTCCCTCCTCTCTCCCCCACTGCCGGTTCCCGCCTCTCTCCCCCACTGCCGGTTCCCTCCTCTCTCCCCCACTGCCGGTTCCCTCCTCTCCCCCACTGCCGGTTCCCTCCTCTCCCCCCCACTGCCGGTTCCCTCCTCTCTCCCCCACTGCCGGTTCCCGCCTCTCTCTTGTAGGGGGAAGAGAATAGGTCATTAGTACTGTCAGCTGTGCTTAATTGCCTCTGATCACCTTGACTCACATGCCGGGCTGGGCTATTATCTGGGGGATCAGCCTGCCCCCTGGTGGTCCTTCCATAGACATTTGTTGACATTTTATGAAATCTAACATTTTTCTCAGATACCCCAAAGCAGCTGTTCTGGTTGAGTGACTGGAATGCTAAAACATATTTTACAACAACCAAGACCCTGGCCTGACTTCTACGTTCAGGCATATTAAAGAGGATCAATCAACATGACATAATGATTCATGTCATTTGCTCTACGCCATGACAATTCATACCAGAGGTGGGACCAAGTCATTGTTTTACAAGTCACAAGTAAGTCTCAAGAGAAAGACAACCCCCCCCCAATTGCGATCGACTATCACTATGGGGCGCAATAGGGTGATGTAGGCTTGTACACAATCGCCCAACCTTAACACACACACACACGCACACACATCCTCTCTGTGTGTGGTTACAGTAGGCAAATTTATGTCAATGGTTTCATGAACAGCAGTAACATCAGGCAGGATTTAAGCTTCCGACTGCCTGGCCAGTTGTAGCACAATCTTGTGTACAATGATCACGTTCCCGCACCCTTTTTTTATAGCATCAGTTTTTTTATTTGGACCTGGGGAGGGTAGAGTCAGTTGGAGTCAAAAGGCTCAAGTCCAAGATAAGTCACGAGTCAATGGTGTTAAAGTCAAAGTCGAGTTGCAAGTCACCATATTTGTGACTCGAGTCCAAGTCATGTGACTCGAGTCCACACCTCTGGTTCATACCAATTGACACAATATAGTCTTGAGGCATGCAATTGTTGCTGTAGTCTGTCTCATATGTTATGATAGGTGTTATGTCACCTGTCGTTGTCATGAGTTGCTATCTACAACCTAAAAGGGTTATTCGGCTGTCCCATAGGAGTACCCTTTGAAGAACCTTTTTGATTCCAAGTAGAACCCACTTAACAGAGGGTTCTACATGGAACCACAAAAAGTTCTACCTGGAACCAAAAATGAGTTTTCCTATGGGGACAGTCGAAGAACCTTTTTGGAACTTTGTTTTTCTAAGAGTGTAGGCATGTCATCATGGAGGGTGGACAATGCTCAAATAATGTTAAATGATTGGTTGACATAGATGAGTCACTGTTTCTGTTAACCACTTGGAGTGGTTGGTTTATGGCAGTTGAGAATTCGATTGCCCTGACCGGAATTCACACACAATTCTGGTGAGATGTTTCAATCTGCACCCAAGAAAGACTTGGTGTCTTTCTTGCAAGTTGATTTGTGAAGCTGCCACATGAACGACAGTGGGCGAGATTCCAATAGTTCTCCAATGATCTCCACATTAGATCCAGGCCCTAACTCCCTTCCCTCTCATCAGGGAGTCCAGTCTGCCTGCTGCTGTATGGATATCCATTGATGGATGGGTGGAAGGGGACCAGCATGCCAGATTTATAGACATTATTGTCAGATTTATAGACATAAAAAAACTTGAATCCAACAATTATAATAAATCACTTTGGGCTATCCCACTGTGTACACACTGGTTGAATCAATGTTGTTTCCAAGTCATTTCAATGAAATTGCGTGGAACCAAAGTGGAATCAACGCTGAATTGACGTCTGTACCCAGTGGGATGTGTTTCACTTACAATGTGCCCTATTGTCTGTTAATTCATCATGTCTGTCTGCCTTGTCATCCCTTATTTGTCTGTGTTGTCATCCAATTTCCTACTACATTGGACAATTCAAATGTCAACCTTCTGTTGTACTCAGGAGCAGTGCCGCAATGGGTGTGTCTCGAAGCATCTCACCGTGAATTTTTGAGAAGGTATGACCAGACCATGGAGACCAACAGGGAACACTTTGAAGCATCACAGCAATTACAGTTACAGAGGTCACAAGGAGAAACCCTGATAGACCTAATAGTCAATTGAGTAGTCACCTCAATAATCAATCAAATAGTTAAGACCAAAAATTCAAGGGCTGTCTAGTAATGGCTTTAACATTTTTCAAGACATTGAAAAGACATGTAATTCAAAATGATTAAATTACAATCATTCTGCTTATTAGATACTATGAAGAGTAACAACATCAATGATATCATGCTGTTATTAAAACATCTGCACTGTAATTTCCAATGACCATATGCAAATACATACACACATTTTCTGAGTCTCAACGTCAAGCTGATATGTTTGATGCTGCGTCTGAAAATGTTGTTAATAAGTGAGGAAATCAAAACCAAACAAATTCACCAGGAATTAAGAGCTGTGAATACTATTTTACCTCAACGGGCACATTGCTAATCAGTTATGAATAGCTATGGTTGCATATTTTATAGAGGAGTATTAAGTAAACTTAGTTTGCCATCTTATGGGGAAGTTTGAAAGGACAAATATTTCAAAGGATTAAACTTGGGAAATGTGGTTTTGGTGTTCGTTGCAAAAAAATGGAATTGCATACTGGTATTTGAATTCTGTATTCAAGATGGCAAATAATCAGAACTAAATATACTTTTCATTTAAGCCCAACTAAGTCAAATTTGAACCATAAAATGTTTTTACAGTGTAGTATGCAGTGTAGTATCCACCCTAACCCGAATACCCAAGACTCGACCGGGGACCACGACACCTGCATAGCCTACAGCATATACTTTTTTTGCTAATAAGGTGAATTTATTGACTTACAGAAAGCCTAGCCAACATTTAAAGACATATTCGTTAAGCAGAAGAGCAACTTGGCTGATAAACATAATTTGTTTGTCATTCTGGTCGAATAATGTCTAGTCGAGACCCAGATCCGTTAGCGTACTGATCCGGTTTAAGTCTGATTGTCCTCGGGTCTGTTCGGGTCCGGGTCCAACTTTTTTGCAATAACTTTTTTCCTTTTTTCTTCTCTAGTATGCAGACAAGTAGGAACATATAGTAGTGGAAAATGTGTTGATGTCATATAGCCCCTGATAGCACCTATTGAAATGTATCTGGTGATCAGACCTGTGACATCCGGTGAGATCCGATCACCGTTGCCAGGTGAAAAAAACGCTTTGGGACAGGTTGTGAGCTGATCTGGTGAAACCATTCCCTGAGGTGTATGAGGACACAATAACTGTAATGTGGCCAAGTGTGAACACATTGAGCGCATTTGTTTGCCATTCGATGACGATAAAGAAGACACTTCTTCAATATTACTGTTTATATTCATTCAAATAGAAAGCTTTATGATGTTATGATTTTATGATGCTCTTGTAATGCTACCGGAGAACTCTTCAGTTTGATAGGATGACATCTAAATTGTCAGTATCTCTGTTTGCCATCATTCTCACTCCAGAGAGTGACTCATATCGCCATGCTGGTGGTGTCAGACAGGTTACCACAGCAACCGGCCACACACTGCATCTGGGAAATCTGCTACTGAAGATTTTTATTTTTTATTTTATTTTTATTTAACCAGGTAGGCTAGTTGAGAACAAGTTCTCATTTGTAACTGCGACCTGGCCAAGATAAAGCATAGCAGTGTGTGTGTGTGTGTGTGTGTGTGTGTGTGTGTGTGTGTGTGTGTGTGTGTGTGTGTGTGTGTGTGTGTGTGTGTGTGTGTGTGTGTGTGTGTGTGTGGTTGCTCACAGAGTATGCACGTGGGTTAGTCCTAGGCTGTACATATGAGTGTGTTTTTGTTCTATAAATACACAGTTGAACATGCCTGCCTGTGAGATTCAGACTCTCCTCAGACACTAACACTAATCACAGTTGGCAATTTGTGTGGAGGAAGAGATCAGGAAGACCCCGGAATATGTCTGTTACTTTGTTTATGTCTGCTCTCTCTCTCTCTCGCTCTCAATTCAGTTTCAATTTAAGGGACTTTATTGGCATGGGAAACATATGTTACATTGCCAAAGAAAGTGAAATAGTTCATAAACAAAAGTGAAATAAACAATAAAAAATGAACAGTAAACATTACAGTCACAAAAGTTCCTAAAGAATAAAGACATTTAAAATGGCATATTATGCCTATATACAGTCATGGCCAAAAGTTTTGAGAATGACACAAATATACATTTTCACAAAGTCTGCTGCCTCAGTTTGTATGATGGCAATTTGCAAATACTCCAGAATGTTATGAAGAGTGATCAGATGAATTGCAATTAATTGCAAAGTCCCTCTTTGCCATGCACATGAACTGAATCCCCCCAAAACATTTCCACTGCATTCAGCCCTGCCACAAAAGTACCAGCTGATATCATGTCAGTAATTCTCTCGTTAACACAGGTGTGAGTGTTGAAGAGGACAAGGCTGGAGATCACTCTGTCATGCTGATTGAGTCCAAATAACAGACTGGAAGCTTCCAAAGGAGGGTGGTGCTTGGAATCATTGTTCTTCCTCTGTCAACCATGGTTACCACCAAGGAAACACGTGCCTTCATCATTGCTTTGTACAAAAAGGGCTTCACAGGCAAGGATATTGCTGCCATTAAGATTGCACCTAAATCAACCATTTATCGGATCATCAAGAACTTCAAGGAGAGCGGTTCAATTGTTGTGAAGAAGGCTTCAGGGCGCCCAAGAAAGTCCAGTAAGCGCCAGGACCGTCTCCTATAGTTGATTCAGCTGCGGGATCGGGGCACCACCAGTACAGAGCTTGCTCAGGAATGGCAGCAGGCAGGTGTGAGTGCATCTGCACGCACAGTGAGGCGAAGACTTTTGGAGGATGGCCTGGTGTCAAGAAGGGCAGCAAAGAAGCCACTTCTCTCCAGGAAAAACATCAAGGACAGACTAATATTCTGCAAAAGGTGAATACATCCTTTTAATGATAGACGAAATAACACGAAGTACACTAAACGAACAAACAAAATAACAAGACGAACATGACCGCTATCAAAACTGAGTGCAAACCTGCAACATCACATAGACAATAACCCACGTAATACCCAAAGAAGATGACTGCCTAAATATGGTTCCCAATCAGAGACAACAATAAACAGCTGCCTCTAATTGAGAACCAATCTAGGCAACCATAGACATAATTAAACACCCAGATGGTAAACAACCCCATAAACCTACAAAAACCACTAGACAGTACAAAAACACATACATCACCCATGTCACACCCTGACCTAACCAAAATATATAAAGAAAACAAAGAATACTCAGGTCAAGGCGTGACAATCAGTCAGGATGTGGCTCAGAATTGAATTGACAGCATGCCAGGGCAGATTGCAGAGGTCTTGAAAAAGAAGGGTCAACACTGCAAATATTGACTCTTTGCATCAACTTCATGTAATTGTCAAAAAAGCCTTTGACACTTATGAAATGCTTGTAATTATACTTCAGTATTCCATAGTAACATCTGACAAAAAATATCTAAAGACACTGAAGTAGCAAACTTTGTGAAAATTAATATTTGTGTCATTCTCAAAACGTTTGGCCACGACTGTACAGTGTTGTAACAATGTGCAAATAGTTCAAGTACAAAAGGAGGAAAAAATAAACATAAATATCGGTTCAAATCAAATCATATTTTATTTGTCACATGCGCCGAATACAACAGGTGTAGTAGACCTTACTATGAAATGCTTACTTACAAGCCAACAATGCAGTTTTAAGAAAAATATTTACTAAATAGTCGGGGTAGCCATTTGATTAGCTGTTCAGCAGTCTTATGGCTTGGGGATAGAAGCTGTTTAAAAAACTTCTTAGGGAAAGCCCCCTTTCTTTTAGATTTTTGCAAAAAATGACATACCAAATCTAACTGCTTACCATTTGAAAGGAAACACTTTGAAGTTTGTGTAAATATGAATTGAATGTAGGAGAATATAACAAAATAGATCTGGTAGAAGAAAATACGAAGAAAAAACCCACCAGTTTTTTTCCACCACCATCTTTGAAATGCAAGAGAAAGGTCCCAGTTCTAGCCATTGCTCTGGTTGCAATTCCGCTGGTGTCCACAAGATGGCAGAAGTGTATGTGCAAAGTTTCAGATGGATAACTGAAAGTATGAGCAAACTACATGACATTTAGTGTGAAGTCACCCAGGTACATTTGGGCAAATCGTGAAGGAGACATTTGCATTCATATTAAATTTTTCTGCAAGAATATTGTCAAATCTGTATACTTGGACTTTGATTTAGCTTTTACAGTATTAGTAGCCATATTATAAGTTCAACGTTTGCAAAACAACCAGTTTTCATAACTTCATAACTCTGAATATTCTTATAATTTTTGTCCAAAAGGAAAAGGCATGCTGACGCACAAGGTTAGTAGCTACATTTTACAACAGATACAGGGTTTCCAAAACTCCCATAAATCTCAGCTCATTGGCTATCTAGCTAGCGTTGTTTGACCCCGATTGGTGCTTATTTGATAAAGTTAGAGTCATTCAAGTGAAGACCGCCCGCGTCATTGGCGTGCCATGAAGGCGTCGCTCTCTGACCAAATATGGTGTCCTATAGGATATACTACACCCTTAATGATATAGTGAAGTCTGATTACATTCTAGGATCTCTGAGGAATAAATACAAATGTGATTTGATTGGTTGAAACAATGTTTAGGGTTAGATTTTCACAGATTCCTTTCTTTGCAAATTGAACGAGTGGAAATAGAAAATCGATCGTGCATGCTATATGGACCTTTTTAGGATATGAAAAATAATTTTATCTAACAAAACGACACTTCATGTTATCTCTGAGACCCTTTGAATGATAAATCAGAGCAAGATTTCAGTATATAAGTACACATTTCACCTTCAGAGGTGAATTTATCAAACCTATCACGGTGAAAACTGTGTTTTGTTGTTAGGAGCTCTCCTCAAACAATAGCATGGCATTTTTTCACAGTAATAGCTACTGTAAATTGGACAGTGCAGTGATATTAACAAGAATTTAAGATTTCAGCCGATAAGACACTTATATGTACCGACATTTGTTGTTTCTCTCAAATCTGCGATCGTGACACAAGGCGCTGCATGATTTACAACTGTCCCGTTGACGGGACGCTGGTCCCTATTAAGAAGCCTTTTGGACCGAAACTTGGTTCTCCGGTACCGCTTGCCAAGCAGTGGCAGAGAGAACAGACTATGACCAGGGTGGCTGGAGTCTTTGGCCATTTTTAGGGCCTTCCTCTGACACCGCCTTGTGTAGAGGTCCTGGATGGTAGGAAGCTTAGCCCCAGTGATGTACTGGGCCGTACGCACTACCCTCTGTAGTGCCTTGCGGTCGGAGGCCGAGCAGTTGCCATACCAGGTGGTGATGCAACTAGTCAGGATGCTCTCTATGGTGCAGCTGTAAAACTTTTTGAAGATCTGAAGACCCATGCCGAATCTCTTCAGTCTCCTGAGGGGGAATAGGTCTTGTCATGCCCGCTTCACGACTGTCTTGGTGTGTTTGGACCATGATAGTTTGTTGGTGATGTGGACACCAAGGAACTTGAAGCTCTCAGCCTGCTCCACTACAGCCCTGTCGATGAGAATGGGTGTGTGCTTTGCCTTCGTTTTCCTGTAGTCCATGATCATCTAATTTTTCTTGATCACGTTGAGGCAGAGGTTATTTTCCTGGCACCACACTTCCACACACTTCCACTTCCTCCCTATAGGCTGCCTCATCGTTGTCGGGGATCCGGACAACCACAATCGTGTCGTTGGCAAACTTAATGATGGTGTTGGAATCGTTCTGGGCCATGTAGTCATGGGTGAACAGGGAGATCAGGAGGGGACTAAGCACGCCTCCCTGAGGGGCCCCGTGTTGAGGATCAGCGTTGCAGACGTGTTGTTGCCTATCCTTACCACCTGAGGGCAGTCTGTCAGGAAATCCAGGTTCCAGTTGAGGAAGTGTTTAGTCCCAGAGTCTTTAGTTTAGTGATGAGCTTTGAAGGCACTATGGTGTTGAACGCTGAGCTGTAGTCAGTGAACAGCATTCTCATGTAAGTGTTCCTTTTGTCCAGGTGGGAAAGGGCAGTGTTGAGATTGCGTCATCTGTGAATCTGTTGGGGCGGTATGCAAATTGGAGTGGCTCTAGGGATTCTGGGATGATGGTGTTGATGTGAGCCATGACCAGCCTTTCAAAGCACTTCATGGCTACAGACATGAGTGCTATGGGTCGATAGTCATTTAGGCAGGTTACCTTGGTGTTCTTGGGCACAGGGACTATGGTGGTCTGCTTGAAACATGTAGGTATTGTGCAGGGACAGGTTGAAAATGTCAGTGAAGACACTTGCCAGTTGGTCAGCGAATTGCTTGGTGTACACGTCCTGGTTATCCATCTGGCCCTGCGGCCTTGTGAATGTTGACCTGTTTAAAGGTCTTACTCATATCGACTATGGCGAGCGTGATCACACAGTCGTCCGGAACAGCTGGTGCTCTCGTGCATGATTCAGTGTTGCTTACCTCGAAGCGCGCATAGAAGTAATTTAGCTCATCTGGTAGGCTTGTGTCACTGGGCATCTCGGGGCTGGGCTTTCCTTTGTGTCTGTAATAGTTTGCAAGCCCTGCCACATCCGACGAGCATCGGAGCACACGTAGTAGGATTCACAATGGTGTTTGTGCTTCACTGGCTGCCCTTTTCTTTTGGCAACAGGTCACAAATATTGCTGCTGTGATTGCACATTGTGGTATTTCATCCAGTAGATCCAGTAGAGAGTTTATCCAAATTGGATTTGTTTTCAAATTCATTGTGGGTCTGTGTAATCTGAGAGAAATATGTGTCCCTAATATGGTCATACATTTGGCAGGAGGTTAGGAAGTGCAGCTCAGTTTCCACCTCATTTTGTGGGCAGTATAGACATAGCCTGTCTTCTCTTGAGAGCCAGGTCTGCCTACGGTGGCCTTTCTCTATAGCAAGTTTATGCTCACTGAGTCTGTACATAGTCAAAGCTTTCCTTAATTTTGGATCAATCACAGTGGTCAGGTATTCTGCCACTCTGTACTCTCTGTTTAGGGCCTAATAGCATTCTAGTTTGCTCCGTTTTTTTATTTTTATTTTTTCTCATTCTTTCCAATGTGTCAAGTCAAATCTTTTTGTTTTCTCATGATTTGGTTGGGTCTAATTGTGTTGCTGTCCTGGGGCTCTGTGGGGTCTGTTTGTGTTTGTAAACAGAGCCCCACGACCAGCTTGCTTAAGGGGTCTCTCTCCAGGTTAATCTCTCTGTAGGTGATGGCTTTATGGAAGGTGGGAATCGCTTCCTTTTAGTTGGTTGCAGAATTTAATGGTTGTTTTCTTGATTTTGATAATTAGCAGGTATCGGCCTAATTTTGCTCTGTGTGCATTATTTGGTGTTTTACGAAGTACACAGATAATATTTTGGGAGAATTCTGCATGCGGTCTCAATGTGGTTTTGTCCAATTTAGTGAATTCTTGGTTTTTGAGCGGACCCCAGACTTCACACCCATGAAGGGCAATGGGTTCTGTAAGTGGTTCAATTATTTTGTCCCAGATCCTACTTGGTATGTTAATTTTGATTCCATAGAAGGCCCTTCTTGCCTTGTCTCTCAGATCGTTCACAGCTTTGTGGAAGTTACCTGTGGTGCTGATGTTTAGGCTGAGGTATGTATAGTTTTTTTGTGTGCTCTAGGGCAACAGTGTTTAGATGGAATTTGTGTTTATGGTCCTGGCAACTGGACCTTTTTTGGAACACTGTTATTTTTGTCTTACTGAGATTTACTGTCAGGGCCCAAGTCTGACAGAATCTGTACAGAAGATCTAGATGCTGCTGTAGGCCCTCCTTGGTTGGGGATAGCAGAACCAGAGCATCAGCAAACAGTAGACATTTGACTTCAGATTCTAGTAGGGTGAGGCTGGGTGCTGCAGACTGTTCTAGTGCCCTTGCCACTTTGTTGATATTTTTATTTTTTATTTTTTATTTATCCGTTATTTTACCAGGTAAGTTGACTGAGAACACGTTCTCATTTGCAGCAACGACCTGGGGAATAGTTACAAGGGAGAGGAGGGGGATGAATGAGCCAATTGTAAACTGGGGATTATTAGGTGACCGTGATGGTTTTGAGGGCCAGATTGGGAATTTATATATATATATATGTATGTTGAAGAGGGTGGGGCTTAAGCTGCATCACTGTCTCACCCCATGGCCCTGTGGAAAGAAATGTGTGTTTTATTGCCAATTTTAACCACACACTTGGGTTTTGTGTACATGGATTTTATAATGTCATATGTTTTTCCCCCAACACATCATTCCATCAATTTGTATAGCAGGCCTGACCTTGTTGCCAAATTGATTTAATAGCCTTTCGAAGTCAACAAAGCATAAGAAGACTTTGCCTTTGTTTTGGTTTGTTTGTCAATTAGGGTGTGCAGGGTCTGTCGTACAGTAATTTGGTAAAAAGACAATTTGACATTTGCTCAGTACATTGCTTTCACTGAGGAAATGTACGATTCTGCAGTTAATGATAATGCAGAGGATTTTCCCAAGGTTACTGTTGACGCATATCCCACTGTAGATATTGGGGTCAAATTCTTCTCCACTTTTGTGGATTGGGGTGATCAGTCCTTGGTACCAAATATTGGGGAAGACGCCAGAGCTGAGGATAATGTTCAAGAGTTTTAGTATAGCCTATTAGAATTTGTATATTTTATTATTTCATTTAGGATACCATCAACACCACAGGCCTTTTTGGGTTGGAGGCTTTGTTTTTTGTCCTGTAGTTCATTCAATGTAATTGGAGAATCCAGTGGGTTCTGGTAGTCTTTAATAGTTTATTATAAAATGTGTGTTTGATCATGTTGTCACGCCCTGACCATAGAGATCTTTTTATTCTCTATGTTTGGTTGGTCAGCGTGTGACTCAGGTGGGAAACTCGTATGTTCTTTATTTCTATGTTTTGGCCGGGTATGGTTCTCAATCAGGGACAGCTGTCTATCGTTGTCTCTGGTTGGGAATCATACTTAGGCAGCCTGTTTTGCCACCTTAGTTTTGTGGGATGCTGTTTTTGTACAGCTCTGTGTAGCCTACCGAAAGTTATGTTCCTTTTCCTTTTGTTGTTTTAGGTGTTCATTTTTAATAAAGATCAAATGTACGCCTACCACACTGCACCTTGGTCCGATCATTTCGATGAGAATAACACATGTATATGTTTTTGCTGTTTCTTCTTTGTTATTGGGCCAAAAAGATTGGAGAAGTGGTTTATCTATACATCTCAATTTTGGATAGATAACTTTTCGTGTTTGTTTAGTGTGTTCCAATTTTCTCAGAAATGGTTAGATTCTATGGATTCTTCAATTACATTGAGCTGATTTCTGATGTGCTGTTCCTACTTTTTCCATAGTGTATATTATTTCTTAATATTATTCAGTTCCTTTGGCTTTGATGTCTCATGATTGAGTATTTCTCTGTTCAAGTAGACTGTGATTATGCTGTGATCTGATAGGGGTGTCAGTGGGCTGACTGTGAATGCTCTTAGAGAGTCTGGGTAGAGGTCCGTGATAATGTAGTGTACAGTATACTGCCAAGAGATGACCTATAGGTGTAACTACTGTAGGAGTCCCCTCGAAGCCTACCATTGACTATGTACATACTAAGCATGCGACAGAGCTGCAGGAGTTCTCCACCTGTTTTTGTTAGTTATGTTGTCGTAGTATTCCTAGGGGGGCATATGGGGGAGGGAATGCTGTCACCTCCAGGTAGGTCTTTGTCCCCATGTGATGAGGGTGTCAGGTTCTTGCCCAGTTCTAATATTTAGGTTGCCACAGACTAGTGCATGTCCCTGGGCCTGGAAATTATTGATTTCCCCCTCTAGGATGGAGAAGCTGTCTTCATTAAGGTATGGGGATTCTAGTGGGGGGATATAGGTAGCACACAGGAGGACATTTTTCTCTGTTGAGATCATTTCCTTTTGAATTTCTAGCCAAATGTAAAATGTTCCTGTTTTGATTAATTTAATAGAGTGAGTTAGGTCTGCTCAATACCAAATTAGCATATCCCCTGAGTCCCTTCCCTGTTTTACACCTGGTAGTTTGGTGGATGAGACTACTAGCTCTCTGTAAACTAGAGGGCAACAAGTGGGTCCATCTCCTCTATACCATGTTTCTTGTAGGATTATAATGTCTATATTTCTGATTTATTTGGTGAAGTCCATGTTCCTGCTCTTTAGGCCAAAGGCAGATGACCTCAGGCCTTGGATATTTCAGGATGAGATAGTGAAGGCTTTGTGTTCCATTAGGTGTCCAATGTTGTTAGTTGTGTGGTTTGACCTCAGACCAGTAAGTGTGAGAAGAGCCTGCTGAGCATCTGGTACATGTCATTGGCTTGGGCTAGTGTAAGAGCGGGTGTTGGGCCTGTTTACATGCCCATGGCCTGGGCTATGTGTGACTTTCATGTTGAGGACCTCTTTGTGGGAGTGGATGGCATGGGGTGGGAAGGAGGGACATAGGTCTGATCTGAGGGGGCCTATATAGGGTGTGGGCATGGTTGGTTTGGGGGGTATTGATTGGGGTGGGGGTGGGGGTGGGGGTGTGGATGTGGCTGGTTGTGCTGTGGTCTGGATGTAGGCCCTCTGTGTGTAGGTCTGTCTGTTTGGGGATAAGTTTATTTTCTTGTATATATTTCCTGTTTGAGTCCATAAGGAGTACAATCTGTGGCTTGTGTATGTCCTCAGTGGGTGTGGGTGGGTTGTCAGGAGGGCTATCAGGGGTGCTGACAGGGGGGGGGGCCTCTGGGCTTGGGGCTCTTCATTTATCTGTCCTGCTGAGACATTGGGGCTATGGTCAGGGGTGAACTGTTCTGCTGTGGTGTCAAGACTTTGGTCAGGATCTGAGGTGGGCTGTTCTGCTGGCTTCTCTGCAGGGGTGGCCCGCTCTCTAATGGGTTGTTCTCTGTCACACGTCATCTTTCTCACCTTCTCCTCCAGCACGCTCCCCTTCTCCTCTAGTGCTCAGTTTTTCTCCTGCCGCTGGGCCTTCTTCTGCCACTCCTGCTCTTTCTCCTGTTGAAGTTGTCTCACCACAGTGTAGACATGTCTCTCTCCCCCTCCAGCTCTCCAGGTCTGTTGTTGTGCTGGACTGTTGTCTGGGTCTGTGCTAACTGGAGTGTGTTCACCTGCCACCTCCCTTACCCCCAACTTGGTGAATGAATAATTTTAAAAAAATATATATTTAACTGGGCAAGTTAGTTAAGAACAAATTCTTATTTTCAATGGCGGCCTAGGAACAGTGGGTTAACTGCCTTGTTCAGGGGCAGAACGACAGATGTTTACCTTGTCAGCTCTGGGGTTCTTGCTTAGTTGCTCTCCCTCTCTCCCAGCCCTCCCATCTCTCTCTTTCTCTTGCTGTCTTGCTCTTTCTCTCTTCTTCTCTATCCTTTGCTCTCTCTTTCTCTATCACTCTCTCTTTTTCTCTTTCTCTGCCCCCCCTGTCTCTCTCCCCCTTTCTTGCTTAGTTGCTCTCCCTCTCCCTTTCCCTCCCAGCCCTCCTTACTCTCTCTTTCTCTCTCTCTCTCTCTCTCGCTCGCTCTTTCTCTCCCACACAAACACAAACACACACACACACACATATGCTTCATGCCCATAGATTTGTCCTGTTTTGTCATTTTTCAGATGTTAAATCAATTACTGAAACTCATTTTGAAGCCCACGTTTCCTCATCATTATTTATTTAAAAAAGGATCTGTCAGCAGTATTTTGTGGAGGGGGCACAATGACTGGATCGGGCAAACCAACCCATTTCAGACTATAAATTAAGTTTGAGTAGATTGTCTAACTATCTTAGCTGGCATGACTGCTGGCATGGTTGCTAGACTTTGGAAAATACAAAATTGATTTAATTCCTGGGTTATGATTCTATATACCAGTGTGGCAGTTGTACTAAACTCCCAAGGCATAAGAGTTCATAAAGAAAATGTGTGCATAACGCCCCTGCACATACACACACAATGAAGCACACATTCTATTTTAAGAGTGGACTCACACAGTTCACTCATACAGTCTTTCTATGTTTCATGTCATTGAGGACTCTAAGGAAGTACAGTTTTATCATACCCTTTTTACAATGCAGTACCAGCCCTAACTGTAATGTGCTGGCCCAGATATGTTCTTTTCACACTGTCCTTCACAACATGATTCCAGCAATGATGGATGCGTAACCAGGCCAGTGCAGAAAAGCTTGGCTTCATGTAGACATCAGATAACTAGACATATTTTTTTCATGATGTCATCCAGACATTCGGGAAAGACGCCATACTTGTTAATTCTTCATTGAATACCCCTGACCTTGGGAAACACTGGTCTGGAGCGATTGGTTTTAAGTGTATGACAGGCAATGTACACTGTGCTTAAGGTTGTAGGAAGCACATTACTCAACTAGATGGCGATAGAGGTCAGACATTATTTCTCTGGAACTAATCTTGGCACGTTCTTGAGCATTGATTCAGAGTAAGTAATAGGAGTAAGGGATCGATTCCATCTATATCCATTAGTTTAAAGGCCATATTCCCGCGTTCAAGGAGACTGCGTTTGGTCATTCTACGAAAATGGTGGCTTTCCTGTCCCGGCCTTATTCACCAGGAAAGATAATGGCACAACAAATAGTTTTGGGGTTTTAATTGAAGTGTTTTATTATTGATAAAACATATGTAAGACAGTTATATTGCAAACATTTGTTTTATATATATTGTAGATCACGGTCAGTACAATGAAATTGGCTTGTCCCTCAGGTCAGAAGTCATGGTTTAGTGACATATTTTGAGTTTAAAAATATATATTTTTTTGCCCTCTTTAAATGTCATAATACAAAGGAAATTATTGTAGTTATTCAGTGGACTACTTAAAAAACAAAAATATTAAATAAATATTACAAATAATTTACAAGTAACAGCTGTCCCTCAATTTCATGTCACTGGTGTTAAAATGTATAAAAAATACAACTTTGAAAAAATGCAACATCCTTGCCAAATAATTCCTGGGTCAAAGGTTCATTGGAGACTGGACTGTTTTGAAAAGCACATGGTGAGTGTGCACTCTCTCTTCATATGTTAACAATTTGATGATTAACTTGGTAATTTCATGTGAGGACCTAAGATGTGTCACTGGTGTTATACAGTTTATAGTAAGAGGAAAGGAAAATGGATTAAAATTATTGATAAAATTGCATGATTAAGTGATTTATTTACAATTTAAGAAATGTGGTTTGAGCTACAGTGGCTGCCATCTTAGATATGCCATATTGTCTGCAGATATGTCACTGGTGTTAGCGTCACTGGTGTTACTGTTCTTGCTGGTAACACAAGTGACATGACGATAACGCCAGTGACAATCAATAACACCACAAACATTTTTCTCAACGTAATGTTTTATAAACCCTCAACAATTATATTTAAAAAAAATACTTATTACCATTTTACTACTGTTTCAATATTGTAATCACATAAAATGACTTTCCTTTTGATAGATATGGTGAAATTAGGTGCTGCTGAAAAGCAAAGATTCTACAGACAGCGCAGGGATGCTGACCCACACCACAGAGCAGCCTACCTTAAACAAAAACACCAGACTTACTTAAAGGATTTAGAGAGTCAAAAAAGAAAGAGAGTGAAGGATCTCACAAAAAAAGGGAAAAAAGACAGGAGCGAAGGAAATGGCGGATCAGACAGGCAAAACACAGTGAGAGATTGAGAGCAGGAATGACAGTGTTGACCCCCCCCCCCCCCCCCCCCCCCTCCACTCCAGACAGTGAACCCAGTATTGCAAGGTCAGAATTAAGACAGCGTCTGTAGGAAGACATATGTACTCTGTATCTACAGAGTTACTTAAAGGGATAGTTCACCCAAATTACAAAATGACATATTGGTTTCCTTACCATGTATGCAGTCTATGGACAAGGTATGACAGCAAGCAAAGCTTTTATTTACCTGGCCACTGTTTCAAATGCTAATTATTTTGCATTTGTGGCACAAAACCAAAGCATTGATTGCTGTCATACATTGTCCATAGAATTTTTACATGGTCAGGAAACCAATATGTTGTTTCATAACTATCATTTTTAAGTAGCCCTACACAATATTTGTCGCATGGCACGATAGTTGATATATACTGTTTTAACAAGCTACATATTTTTGTGGATAGACATGACAGAGTAGGAAAATATTTGTAATTCAAATATTACTAATAAATTGATCAAATTTGTTTGAAATAATCTTATGTTTGTCATTGGTTTCACATTGTGTCACTGGTGTTACATTGTGTCACTGGTGTTACATTGTGTCACTGGTGTTACATTGCGTCACTGCTATTACTCACTGGTATTACTGTATGGAGTGTTGGTGTTCTGGCATCAGTTGCCCAATTTAATTGGAAATGTTTTTTGTATCTACCTAACTGTTGCTACATTCATTACTAAACATTATAAGGATATGATCATTACATTTTGATGACTCAACCTAAATGATTTCTAATGTTTCAACAACAACAAAAACAATAGTATAAATGAAAAAATGTCAGACAATAGAACTTTGCAAATGCAAGTTTTAAAGTAAAATATTACTAATCCAAACAATTTCTTAATATTATCATTAACCTTTTCTCCCTTTGATTATATATGCAAATTAAACACTGAAATTACATTCTAGAAAGCCTGAATTGCCATCTAAAATATAGGTAATACCAGTGACAAAAAGGCAGCACAAGCATTTTTTTATGTAATGTAATCTTTTATATGAAAATATAAAAATATGTTAAGCTGTCATTTATGTTGATTTATAGTGTTAAGGTTTTTTTTAACCTTTATTTAACCACGTAGGCCAGTTGAGAACAAGTTCTCCTTTATAACTGTGACCTGGCCAAGATAAAGCAAAGCAGTGTGACAAAAACAACAACACAGAGTTACACATAAACAAACATACAGTCAATAACACAATAGAAATAATCTATGTACATTGTGTGCAAATGTAGAAGAGTAGGGAGGTAGACAATAAATAGGCCATAGAGGCGAAATAATTACAATTTAGCATTAACACTGAAGTGATAGATGTGCAGATTATGATGTGCAAGTAGCGATACTGGGGTGCAAAAGAGCAAGAAGATAAATAACAATATGGGGATGAGGTAGTTCGGTGTGCTATTTACAGATTGGCTGTGTACAGGTACAGTGATCGGTAAGCTGCTCTGACAGCTGATGCTTAAAGTTAGAGAGGGAGATATAAGTCTCCAGCTTCAGTGATTTTTTGCAATTCGTTCCAGTCATCGGCAGCAGAGAACTGGAAAGAAATTCGGTCAAAGGAAGTGTTGGCTTTGGGGATAACCAGTGAAATATACCTCTGCGTGTGCTACAGGTGGGTGTTGCTATGGTGACCAGTGAGCTGCGTTAAGGCGGGGCTTTACCTAGCAAAGACTTACAGATGACCTGGAGCCAGTGGGTTTGGCGATGAATATGTAGCGAGGGCCAGCCAACGAGAGCATACAGGTCGCAGTGGTGGGTAGTATATGGGGCTTTGGTGACTAAATGGATGGCATTGTGATAGACTGCATCCAATTTGCTGAGTAGAGTGTCGGAGGCTATTTTCTAAATGACATTGCTGAAGTCAAGGATCGGTAGGATTGTCAGTTTACGAGGGTATGTTTGGCAGCATGAGTGAAGGAGGCTTTGTCTCGAAATAGGAAGCCGATTCTAGATTTAATTTTGGATTGGAGATGCTTAATGTGAGTCTGGAAGGAGAGTTTCCAGTCGAACCAGACACCTAGGTATAACTATTATCTAACTATAAGTTTTGATTAAAAAAAAAAGAAGTTACATTTGTAATAGTTGGCTGTTCAAAAAGCCACCATTTTCATAGAATGACCCATATGTCTGCTTAATCTAAATTACCTTTACATTTCATTCGTTCTATAGTGCTGAATTTCCACGATATGGATTGAATTGGATGCGTTTTGAAGGTGGAAGAAACACAATTCAAATGGCAATTCAAAATATTACCTAAATTTAGGTCAATTCATGATGACTTTAATGACATTCAGTAGCATAAGCACTTATAGAAGATAATTTGAATATGACAGTTCAAATCTGTTTACATGCATTAATCATCTTCAAATCAGATTTTATTGGTCACATACACATGGTTAGCAGATGTTATTGCGTGTGTAGCGAAATGTTTGAGCTTCTATTTCCGACAGTGCAGTAATATCTAACAAGTAATCTAATAAATTCACAACGACTACCTAATACATACAAATGTAAAGGGATGAATAAGAATATGTACATAAAAATATACTGTATGGATGAGCGATGGCCGTGCGGCATAGACAAGATGTGGTAGATGGTATAGAATACAGTACAGTTGAAGTCGGAAGTTTACATACGTTTAGGTTGGAGTTATTAAAACTCGTTTTTCAACCACTCCACAAATTTCTCGTTAACAAACTATAGTTTTGGCAAGTCGGTTAGGACATCTACTTTGTTCATGACACATGTCATTTTTCCAACAATTGTTTACAGACAGATTATTTCACTTAAAATTCACTGTATGACAACTCCAGTGAGTCAGAAGTTAACAGGTTACTGTGCCTTTACTGTGCCTTTAAACAGCTAGGAAATTCCAGAAATGTTGGCATGGCTTTAGAAGCTTCTGATAGTCTAATTGACATAATTTGAGTCAATTGGAGGTGTACCTGTGGATATATTTCAAGGCCTACCTTCAAACTCAGTGCCTCTTTGCTTGACATCATGGCAAAATCAAAAGAAATCAGCCAAGACCTCAGAAAAAATATTGTAGACCTCCACAAGTCTGGTTCATCCTTGGGAGAAATTTCCAAACGCCTGAAGGTACCATGTTCATCTGTACAAACAATAGTATGCAAGTATAAACACCATGGGATGACACAGTCATCATACCGCTCAGGAAGGAGACGCGTTCTGTCTCCTAGAGATGAACGTACTTTCGAGAAGTGCAAATCAATCCCAGAACAACAGCAAAGGACCTTGTGAATATGCTGGAAAAACAAAAGTATCTATACCCACAGTAAAACGTGTCTTATATCGACATAACCTGAAAGGCCGCTCAGCAAGGAAGAAGTCACTGCTCCAAAACCACCATAAAAAAGCCAGACTACAGTTTGCAACATGGGACAAAGATGGTACTATTTGGAGAAATGTCCTCTGGTCTGATGAAACAAAAATAGAACTATTTGGCCATAATGACCATTGTTATGTTTGGAGGAAAAAGGGGGAGGCTTGCAAGCCGAAGAACACCATCCCAACCGTGAAGCATAGGGGTAGCAGCATCATGTTGTGGGGGTGCTTTGCTGCAGGAGGGACTGGTGCACTTCACAAAATAGATGGCATGATGAGGTAGAAAAATGATGTGGATACATTGAAGCAACATCTCAAGACATCAGTCAGGAAGTTAAAGCTTAGTCGCAAATGGGTTTTCCAAATGGACAATGACCCCAACCATACTTCCAAAGTTGTGGCAAAATGGCTTAAGGACAACAAAGTCAAGGTTTTGGAGTGGCCGTCACAAAGCCCTGACCTCAATCCTATAGAAAATGTGTGGGCAGAACTGAAAAAGTGTGTGCGAGCAAGGAGGCCTACTATCCGACTCAGTCAGGAGGATTCGGCCAAAATTTTCCCAACTTTTTGTGGGGAGCTTGTGGAAGGCTACCCAAAATGTTTGACCCAAGTTAAACAATTTAAAGGCAATGATACCAAATACTAATTGAGTGTATGTAAACCTCTGTCCCACTGGGAATGTGATGAAAGAAATAAAAGCTGAAATAAATCATTCTCTCTACTATTATTCTGACATTTCACATTCTTAAAATAAAGTGGTGATCCTAACTGAACTAAGACAGGGAATTTTTACTTGGATTAAATGTCAGGAATTGTGAAAAACTGAGTTTAAATGTATTTGGCAAAGGTGTATGTAAACTTCCAACTTCAACTGTATATACATATGAGATGAGTAATATAGGACATGTAGACATTATTAAAGTGGCGTTATTTAATGTGACTAGTGATACCTTTTTTAAATCCATGTATCCATCCATTTATTAAATGTAGAGATTTGAGTCTGTATGTTGGCAGCAGCCACTCTGTGTTAGTGGTGGCTCTTTAAGGCGACTTGCAGTGGGACAAGAGTAATACGGCATTCAAACTATATCGTTTTTTTGTGCAGTTATTATTATTTCGGTGCTTTGAAATGTACTGAAATATTTCAGACAGTGGCTTCATATTAACAGTGTGAGCTAAAGGATTTCACATATTTCATTCCAATAGAGACCATAGTGTTTTTATAGTTCACTTTTACTTGAACAGTGACAGTACACCTCAATGCACCTATAGATGCTCTACCTATGTGTGGGATTACCTTTTTGACATTGTCTGATGTATTTTGATATCAGTCTATGTAAATCAACAGTATGTTGATGTGAATTTCTATACAAATAAATCAATAAGGAAAAATAATTTAATACATTATATTTACTTTTTTGATATTGCTATTAATTGATTAATGATAACCTTATTTACTTACTGATTGTTATGCTTTCTGTCGTTTATGTTATTTTAATACTACTACTACTACTGTACATGTAGGCCTAATCTTACATTCTTACTCACTAGCTTCACTGTATCTTTAGCTTACATGTTTTTTAAAATGTAAACTTACTCATCAACTTACTCATCACCCACAGCCATTTGAAATATGTCTATGTGACCTAGTTCACTAATTGATAGCATAAGTTGCTTATTAACTACAGCAATTAAACGTTGTGATCATGTGATGTTTGTAGCCAAGTGTATGACTAATGATGCATTCATTCATTATACTACATGCAGCACTTAGTATGTTATGTATGCATTATAAGTGTTTAACTCAATATGTTTAGAGTATAATAAGTCTTTGCATCGGTTAGTTACTATACAGTATACAAACCCGGAAGCTTACAGTATATCACAAAAGTGAGTACACCCCTCACATTTTTGTAAATATTTGAGTATATCTTTTCATGTGACAACACTGAAGAAATGACACTTTGCTACAATGTAAAGTAGTGAGTGTACAGCTTGTATAACAATGTAAATTTGCTGTCCCCTCAAAATAACTCAACACACAGCCATTAATGTCTAAACCGCTGGCAACAAAAGTGAGTACACCCCTAAGTGAAAATGTCCAAATTAGGCCGAATTAGCCATTTTCCCTCCCCGGTGTCATGTGACTCGTTAGTGTTTCAAGGTCTCAGGTGTGAATGGGGAGCAGGTTTGTTAAATTTGGTGTCATCGCTCTCACACTCCCTCATACTGACTGGTCACTGGAAGTTCAACATGGCACCTCATGGCAAAGAACTCTCTGAGGATCTGAAAAAAAGAATTGTTGATCTACATTAAGATGGCATGGGCTATAAGAAGATTGCCAAGACCCTGAAACTGAGCTGCAGCACAGTGGCCAATACCATACAGCGGTTTAACTGGACAGGTTCCACTCAGAACAGGCCTCGCCATGGTCGACCAAAGAAGTTGAGTGCACGTGCTCGGCTTCATATCCAGAGGTTGTCTTTGGGAAATAGACGTATGAGTGCTGCCAGAATTGCTGCAGAGGTTGAAGGGGTGGGGGGGTCAGCCTGTCAGTGCTCAGACCATACGCCGTACACTGCATCAAATTGGTCTGCATGGCTGTCGTCCCAGAAGGAAGCCTCTTCTAAAGATGATGCACAAGAAAGCCCGCACACAGTTTGCTGAAGACAAGCAGACTAAGGACATGGATTACTGGAACCATGTCCTGTGGTCTGATGAGACCAAGATAAACTTATTTGGTTCAGATGGTGTCAAGCGTGTGTGGCGGCAACCAGGTGAGGAGTACAAAGACACGTGTGTCTTGCCTACAGTCAAGCATGGTGGTGGGAGTGTCATGGTCTGGGGCTGCATGAGTGCTGCCGACACTGGGGAGCTACAGTTCATTGAGGGAACCATGAATGCCGACATGTACTGTGACATACTGAAGCAGAGCATGATCCCCTCCATTCGGAGACTGGGCATCAGGGCAATATTCCAACATGATAACCACCCCAAACACACCTCCAAGATGACCACTGCCTTACTAAAGAAGCTGAGGATAAAGGTGATGGACTGGCCAAGCATGTCTCCAGAGCTAAACCCAATTGAGCATCTGTGGGGCATCTTCAAACGGAAGGTGGAGGAGTGCAAGGTCTCTAACATCCACCAGCTCTGTGATGTCGTCATGGAGGAGTGGAAGAGGACTCCAGTGGCAACCTGTGAAGCTCTGGTGAACTCCATGCCCAAGAGGGTTAAGGCAGTTCTGGAAAATGATGGTGGCCACACAAAATATTGACACTTTGGGCCCAATTTGGACATTTTCACCTAGGGGTGTACTCACTTTTGTTGCCAGCGGTTTAGACATTAATGGCTGTGTGTTGAGTTATTTTGAGGGGATAGCAAATTTACACTGTTATACAAGCTGTACACTTACATTGTAGCAAAGTGTCATTTCTTCAGTGTTGTCACATGAAAAGAGATACTCAAATATTTACAAAAATGTGAGGGGTGTACTCACTTTTGTGATATACTGTATCAGAGTAGATTCTGATTCAGATTTACAGAATAATTAAAAGGAAGGGGAAATATTTAGTGTTTTTCCAACGATAACTCATTGAGAAACTCACAGTCTGCAATGGCCCAAAGGTGTTTAGTCATTGGAAACAGCAGTTATATATTTATCACTATGACAGAGAAAATCCATGCATGTATTGGTCTTTCAGTATATGTCTCTGCATATCACCATTAACTTATGTCTGTTTTGAAGTTTGGGAGTTATCTGACAAACATAGAAACAAGACAATTAATTTGTATGGTGTCTCTCTGCAGATTAGTTATTGAAAGGATAGAAGGCACTGACAGAAGCCATTATGAATTAGCCCTGTCAAAAATGTGCACATTGGCCTTCTCTGCAGCTGTTGTGATGACACTTACCACAGAGATGAAACCTAGCTGAGCAAATAATGCACATCATCAGCGCATCCCAGAGAAAATATAGCATCAATTACAGAGAGATAGCAAACAGTGCACTGCTTTATCCAATTATTCACTGAAGACCATCAATCTTGTACACATCCATTCTAGAAAAGGGGGTTAGTCTGGAGACACATGGTGTTTCCCATAAGAGCTGCAAATGGAACACCACAATGAAAAAACATTTGTCTTTTCAATCAGTTTTCATCATAATTTGACATGGTGAAAGGACACAGAGGCACAACCCAAGGACATAACGATGTAACTTCGACTTGTAAGACCCTCTTAGCTCCATCTTTCTTTATTCCTGATATGAACAGCAAGTCTCATTATACACTTTTATTGGTCCATTTTCAGTGTGACATGAACAGTTACTGACATTCTTCTCGGTTGTTATCTAGTCTTTGCTCAGAAATCAAGGGCAGATGCCCTGCTACTGTACTCTACAGTAGGTAGAGTACAGTAGTAGCAGAAGAAGAGGAGGAAAGTTAAACATGCCAGCATAATTGCCGAATTAGGGTTGTATATACAGAATTGTTGTTTCTCCTGATTGCTGTTCTGTACTCTGTTTATTGACTACAATTGTAAGACAATTGGTGACTCACAGATCCATGACTCAAACTGAAATCAAATCAACTGAGTCAGAGATTAGAAGAACAGAAAAAAGGATCATAATAGAACCATCTTTTTTACAAATGTTGTTTCTTGTTGAATATCACATCATCGTAGAGGTACATTGCAAGGCAACTGTTACACAAGTAACCCTGCATGGTGTAACGTTTACTTTTATCACAAGCAGACATAATGAAGCAAATGGAACATGACTATTAGAAAATGTCTAGGAGCTCTTAGTTGACCTACAGTACTAACCAAATCTCAAGCTTAGAAAAGAACATGGATTGAAAGTGTATCAAATTATTTCATTAAAATGAGCTGTAGAGTCAGGAGCACTGAGTGTTAATGAAGGTGTGTGGCCCGTGCTAGGGTTCTGTGTTTTGATCGCGTCATATGACCTGGACTTTAACCTTTATTTTAAGCATTTTACACAAATGAGAATTACACCAAAAATGAAAGCAATTGTCTGAGAATGGCGCTGGAGGATGGCGCTGGAGGATGGTTCTGGACCTTCTGAAATGAAAAGAAAGGGGAAAAGTTCAATGGAAAAGCTTTAAATAAAGGTTCAAATCCATGTCATGTGACATGACCAACCAAAACACAGGGCCTTTCAGCCTCACAAGGGGCCATACATTTGAGTCATTTAGCAAACACTCTTATCCAGAGCAACTTACAGGAGCAATTAGGGTTAAGCGTCTTGCTCAAGGGCACATCATAGAGGTGGAATGGCCAAGAGGCTGCAGAAGGGAGTGCTCGGGTTGGGGTGTAGGGTTTGAGCATAGCCTGAAGATAGGGAGGGGCAGTTCCTCTAGCTGCTCCGTAGGCAAGCAGCATGGGATGCGAACTTCGACTGGAAACCAGTTGACTGTGCGGAGGAGCAGGGTGAAATGGGAGAACATGGGAACGTTGAACACCGGGCGGCTGCTACGTTCTGGATAAGTTGCAGGGGTTTGATGGCATAAGCAGGGAGCCAGCCAACAGAGAGTTGCAGTAGTCTAGACGAGAGATGACAAGAGCCTGGACTAGAACCTGCGCCACATCATGTGTGAGGAAGGGTCATACACTACGGATGTTGTACACATACAGTACCAGTCAACAGTTTGGACACACCTACTCATTCCAGGGTTTTTCTTTATTTTTAGTAAGACATAAAAACTATGAAATAACACATATGGAATCATGTAGTAACCAAAACAGTTTTAAACTAATCAAAATATATTTTATATTTGAGATTCTTCAAAGTAGCGACCCTTTGCCTTGATGACAGCTTTGCAAACTCTTGGCATTCTCTCAAGCAGCTTCATAAGGTAGTCACCTGGAATGCATTTCAATTAACAGGTATGGCTTGTTAAAAATTCATTTGTGGAATTTCTTTCCTTCTTAATGCGTTTGAGCCAATCAGTTGTGTTGTGACAAGGCAGGGTGGTATACAGAAGATAGCCCTATTTGGTAAAAGACCAAGTTCATCTTATGGCAAGAACAGCTCAAATAAGCAAAGAAAAACGACAGTCCATCATTTCTTTAAGACATGAAGGACAGTCATTCTGTAAAATTTCAAGAACTTTGAAAGTTTCTTCAGTCGCAAAAACCGTCAAGCGCTACGATGAAACTGCATCGCATGAGGACCACCACAGGAAAGGCAGACCCAGAGTTACCTCTGCTGCAGAGGATAAATTCATTAAAGTTACCAGCCTCAGAAATTCCAGCCCAAATAAATGCTTCACTAAGTTCAAGTAAAAGACACATCTCAACATCAACTGTTCAGAGGAGACTATGTGAATCAGGCCTTCATGTTCGATTTGCTGCAAAGAAATCACTACTGAAGGACACCAATAAGAAGAACAGACTTGCTTGGGGCAAGAAACACGAGCAATGGACATTAGACCGGTGGAAATCTGTCCTTTCGTCTGATGAGTCCAAATTTGAGATTTTTGGTTCCAACCACCGTGTCTTTGTGAGACGCAGAGTAGGTGAACGGATGATCTCTGCATGTGTGGTTTTCACCGTGAAGCATGGAGGAGAAGGTGTGGGGATGCTTTACTGGTGACACTGTCAGTGATTTGTTTAGAATTCAAGACACACTTAACCAGCATGGCTACTACCACAGCATTCTGCAGCAATACGCCATTCATCTGGTTTGCACTTAGTGGGACTATCATTTGTTTTTCAACAGGACAATGACCCAAAACACACCTCCAGGCGGTTTAAGGGCTATTTGACCAAGGAGGGTGATGGTGCTGCATCAGATGACCTGACCACAATAACCCGAACTCAACCCAATTGAGATGGTTTGGGATGAGTTGGACCGCAGAGTGAAGGAAAAGCAGCCAATAAGTGCTCAGCATATATGGGAACTCCTTCAAGACTGTTGGAAAAGCATTCCACATGAAGCTGGTTGAGTGAAAAACAAATAAGCTAACTGTGGACTACAGAAAACGGAGGGCCGAGCACACCCCCGTCCACACCACAGGGCTATAGTGGAGTGGGTCGAGAGCGTCAATTTCCTCTGTGTCCACATCACTAAGGAATTATTGTGATCCACACACACCAACACAGTCATGAAGAAGGCACGACAACACCTTTTCCCCCTCAGGAGGCTGAAAAGATTTGGCATGGGCCCTCAGATCCTCAAAAAATTATACACAGCTGCACCATTGAGAGCATCTTGACTGGCTGCATCACCGCTTAGTATGGCAACTGCTTGGCATCCAGCCACAAGGAACTAGAAAGGGTCATGCGTACAGCCTAGTACATCACTGGGGCCTAGCTCCATGCTATCCACCAGGACCTCTATGCCAGGCAGTGTCAGTGGAAGGTCATAAAGGTTGTCAAAGACTCCAGCCACCCAAGTCATAGACTGTTCTCTCTGCTACCGCACAGCAAGCAGTACCGATGCACCAAGTCTGGAACCAACAGAACCCTGAACAGCTTCTACCCTCAAGCCATAAGACTAGTAAATAGTTTGTCTGGGTAACAATTGGTTAACTATTTAACTATCTGCATTGAACCTTTTTTCACTAACTATTTTGG